>NC_063982.1:4817500-5418616 GCF_932276165.1 Plutella xylostella | reverse complement strand
AGGTCGAAGCACGAGAAACATATAGTTTTCGGCAAGTTGTTAGCTGTAGAAACATCAATGTTTATCCATAACATTTTGGTTGTGATTTTCGAGTTCTGTCCGACATCATCAGTGGTTGATATGAGCTGTTCGAGCGGCGTTGGCTCTGCACAAAGTCGGCAAAAAGTGTCTTCCGATTCGGACATTATTATCACTGCATTTAATTAAATCAACAACTTTTATTTATTGTAATTACAACAGCAAACTCAGGAAAGTAAACCAACAACAAAAAATCTTTTCTGATTTCTTGGCGATGTTTGACGTTTGTCATTGTCACAGACTAAAAAATATACTTTTTTTACAGTGTTGCCAGTTGATATCCATAATGGAAGGTTTCAGCTCCTAAAAAACGAAATCAAAGATGGCGCTAGTAAAACCTTAATAAAAAAGCATTGCATTTTTTTACATTTAAAATATATTTCGGTAACTAGATAGGTACCATGGAAGTAGTAGGTACCTACCTACTTTATTTTATTATTGAAACCAATGATTTCAAAAGGAAGCTCATCCTTCCGTCAGAACATGTTGCCTAAGTGCATTATACTTATTCAAAAATTTCGGCTCGCGATCTATCACGTGAGTATCTACAAAAATGTACAGCGAAAAGCGGGTGACCTCTGACTAACCCTTCGGGGACTACAGTCAGATATACTATGTAAGTATCGTAAGTATGCAAACTTGTAAAGTCTTAGAACCATTAAAACTCATTTTTTGACTTCGTACCTACCAATTTTTGTTTTAGCGCTTGAAGATAAATCCACATTACGTCCTCTACCGTAATTTTTCCAAATTTTCGTAGTTTTTTAATGTGAAAATATAGTACCTACCTAACGCAAACTTTTCTACAAGTAATGTATAAACTAGGGTAGGAATACCAAACCGTAGTTGCATACCGAAGATATTTTACACTCTATTTTAGCACATTACTGATTTAAATTCTAATCAGGTAACCAGGTAAACTTATGTTAGGTCTAATCTATATAGATTCGCACGGGGTCATTGCCCTGAGGACAGGAAAACTATGGAGCATATATTTTTTTATACTTATGAAAATATTTAAATCGCAAAATGTGATAAGCGCATAACTCAACAACTATCCTAATGCTAATCCTGTTTAGCCTATGCCCTAACTAATATTAAGTATAACTAATGCGAAAGACTGTTTCTGTCTGTCTGTCTGTTACTCGTTCAGCCCAAAACTACTGAACGGATTTTAATGTAATTTGGTATAAATATGGAAAAGACCCTGAGAAAGAACATAGGCTTTTTATGCCGGAATTCACACGGGAAAACTTTTTAGGCGAAGCGAAGCTCGCGGGTACAGCTATACCTTATAAGTAGTTAGGTACTAATGAAAAACGAACTAACGAGAGCAATCGTACAATCGGCACGTTAAATAAAATAAAACTCGGGGGTGCAAATACCTGCACCTGGCTCTATCGAGTGGAACCTTTGTGCATATCAAAGGTCTAAACTAAAAAGATATTAATACTATACTGAGATGGTGTGTGGTTAATGATATGAAATTAAACAATGAAAAATGCCTAATCATTACCTTCACAAAGGCTAGGAATCCAATCAAATATACATATCAACTTCAAAATATAGATATAAAACGGGTAAATGTGGTAAAGGATTTGGGTGTTCTGTTCGATGCTGGATTGTCTTTCAGAGCACACTATGACTACATGTGTTCGAAAGCAAATAGGATGTTATCTTTTATACTACGTCTTTCAAAACCATTTAAAAGAACAGAGTCACTCATAATATTATATAATTCTATAGTAAGGACAATTCTGGAATACTGCTGTTCTGTTTGGTTTCCGATTTATCAGGTCCATATAGACCGGATCGAATCCATTCAGCGAAGATTTATGAGAGCACTAGTATCAAGACTTGGTCTAAGGCGTAAAATACCAAACTACTGTGATCGATTGCAAAGGTTTAATATGTTGAGTCTCGAGAAGCGTAGATGTGTATCAGATTTAACAACATTATTCAAAGTTGCCAATGGATCATTCGGAGCTCAATTACTAGAATTAATACAATTTAAGGTTCCTGCTAGATCAGTACGATTCCCTAAGCTGTTTCATGTGCCACCTGTTAATAATAATGTATCATACAATAATCCTATAAATAGAATGTGCAATACATATAACGGAATATGCGCCAATGTAGATATTTTTAATACTTCCATAACATGTTTTAAGAATGATTTAATTAAGTTGTTATGAAATGTTTTTAAAATTTTAGCATGTACTTAATTGAATTAATTCATGAATTTATAATTATAATTATGTTATAAAATAAATAATGCATGAATAGTTATATTTTTTGCTTAATTAAGTTAAGTTTTATTTAAGCTAGTGTTAATGTAAATGTTGTGTGTAATTATCAATAGGGCAATAGATTTAAAATGTTTTTATAGTGCTGAATTTTATGTAATATGGTAATCTATTGGCTGTTATTACACCTTTTCCAATAAAATAAAATAAAAATAAAATAAACTGCCTTCCTTAGCTTAGACTATTTCCCACCACGCTGGTCCACTGCGGGATGGATGGGTTAACTAACACTTAACACATCTAGATGTGCCAAATCTAGATATACTTACGAAGGTTTCCTCACGATATTTTCCTTCACCGTAAGAGCAATGGCATTCATTGTAGGTACCTAGGTACTTAAATTCGAAGAACTCGTTGGTACATGTCAACGCCGGTATTCGAACCCCCATCTATGGCGTGAGTAGTAGGCGCTTACCCGACCACTGCAATTATAATATACCTAAGTAGGATTAACATCTAAAGTCAGACAGTTGTTTTTCAGATTCAGAACGGTTCATCAACAGTCGATTGTCCCGCGATTAAGGACGTACTTATCGTTTCTATTGGCGGGACAATCGACTGTTGATATGAACCGTTCAGTATCTTTCAATTCAGTATCCGAGACCAAAAAACAGATTTCAAACAGCAGCCCCATACCATTTAGTCCTGATCGCGATCACGAATCTATCGCGTCGCATCGCAGTGCCAAAACTCAGGAGGGTCACTCTATACTGACGGAAAACCAACTCACAAGAGCTGTCGTGCAATCGGCACGTTCATTACAACGACACAGAGTCATAGCTCGCGCGGCAGCGCTCCAAAACTTAGTTTTTCGTCATATAGATTGACCCCCATAGTTCCACAATCAGCCAATCAGAATGCTGGACTGAGCTTGCGGCGTCTCTGTTCTGACAGACGCATCTTTCTAGTTTGGTCGTGATCTTGGATGTTATTGTTCTGGGCCTTAGATTTAACAATAAGTACCTAAACGAACGATCGTGTATTCTTAATCTAAGGTCTAGGCAAACTGTTGGTAGAGGTCCTTACTCCTTTGAACCACAACTCCCATAAATGACGGATGCGCTTGTCAGAACATTTTGCGTCACAGAATATCAGCCGTGCGCTGGCCCTAATTCAAACAAATTATGACAGATATATGAGATTTACCGATAACCGTTGGGGTAGACGAGTTCTCGTGTGGAGACCACGAACAGGCAAACGCAGCATGGGACGCCCTCCTGCCCGCTGGACTGACGATTGAGGCGGGTAGCTGGTAGTGGTTGGGTGAGGAAGGCCGAGGACCGAGTGTTGTGGCGCTATTTGAGAGAGGCCTATGTCCAGCAGTGGATGATTATTGGCTGATGATGACGATGATGATATGAGATTTTGGGGCCACTACGAGGGAACCATTTTCTTTGAGCGGTTGGCCCTGGCCTTACGCTAGTAGGTAATACACAAGTCAATGTTGCAAAAGAACCCTCTTACCAAGAAATCCCACCGAAATCCTAACAAATGAACTTATTTGGCGATGCCACGCACGCGCCGGGTCAGCAAAATGTTCCGTTTCGTTTCCGTTAGCCGAAAAACTGTGGTAAAGACCCACTAGCCCTGATCTAAATTATCCTTTTTACCCCTTACGGAAAAAGAAAGGCGTTATAAGTTTAACGTGTCTGTGTGTGTGTATCTGTGTGTGGTAGCCTAGCTCCCAGACGTCTGAGCGAATTCTCGTTTTGTGTTTTAGGGTCGTAGACTAGATAATGTTACCCTGAGTGTCTTTAAACATGTTTCATGAAAATCGGTTCAGCAGTTCAAAACTTATGCGACTTTTAGTGTTGAACGCCGGGGGTTTTCAACGTTGGTTAGGTTATTAAAATAGTGTGGTGGTAACTCTATTTAATCACCTTTGAGTCTCAGGATAGTATTATTTAAAACAAGAAGTTAAGTGAGTAAAGTTGGCAATAGCTATACAGTGTGTTATTTTTCGGACCCGACAAACCACCGACAAACTTTAAGGGTGGATTCTACGAGTAACTTCATCGAGAAAAAACCCTCATATGTGGGGGTCTAAGTAGGTAACTTATAAATTAGATTTTCTTCTTCTTTATAGAAAACTAGCTGTGTCCGTGCGCTTCGCTTCGCCTTAGAAAGTTTTTCCGTGGGAATTCCGGGATAAAAATGAGCCTATGTTCTTTCCCAGGGTCTAGACCCTATGTATACCAAATTTCATTCAAATCCGTTCAGTAGTTTTGGCGTGAAAGAGTAACAGACAGACAGACAGACAGACACAGTTTCGGGGCCGTCCATTAATCACGTGAGGCACAAAGGGGGGGGAGGGGGTACGGAAAACCTCACGAAACATCACGAGGGGGGAAGGGGGGTCACGTTAGACATCACGTGTATTAATTTTTTGTCAATAAGCGCTAGGTATTTCTAAACCAAATTTTAAACGGCGCAAAAATTTGAACGATTTGTAGTATGTGTAGTATGACCTATATTTTTTCCAGTCAAAAATAGCCTTTACATAGACTTCCAAAAAAATACACGTGATCCAGGGGTTGGTCCAAAACCTCACCAAATATCACCAGGGGGGAGGTGGGGGTCTAAAAATGAGAAAAACGACCTCACGTGATTAATGGACGGCCCCTACTTTCGCATTTATTTATAATATTAGTTAGGATCATATCGCGAGATTTAAAAGCCTTCGGACATGAAATAAAATGCTTTTATCCGCAAAAACTCATCTCTATCCAATAAAAATATCCACAACTGCTTAAAAGTTACATACAAAAAGTTCAAAGCAAGTTTAAAATGGCCGCCATTTCTAGAATATTGAGATTTGACCTCACATATGGGGGTTTTATCTTGATGAAATTACTCGTAGAATCCACACTCTATAATTGATCGGTTCAAAAAAATCAATCTAGGTCTATGTAGGTACCTAGGTAGTTCAGTGAACCTAAAGATGCCGAAATAGTTAACGATGTCTTATGTGCTGAGAATCTTAACCAAGTTCGATAGAGTCATCAATATTTGGACAAATAGCTGATTAACATTCTATTAATGCTATGATGACTAGATAATACAACTGTACCTGCAATAAAAAATAATGGTGAAACTAACTTGAAATATGTGAGAAAGTTATTTCACTCTGGCGAAAAGTGGGTGCAGCAATGCACCTCTGCCTACCCCGCAAGGGAGTACATTAGTACAAGGCGTGAGTGCGTGTGTGTGTGTGTTATTTCATACTTAGGTACTACCTATTACGCTTCTAACTATAAGTAATCTTTTAAATTTCACTGAAAATATGCGCATCTCATCACAAGCTTGCTTGTGTTGGGGTCCACCTTCCCATCCCGCACTAGGCCAGCGTGGTCAACTAGGCCAAAACTGTTCCTTCATTGGAAGGAGACCCGTGCCACAGAAGTAGGGACGTGACAGGTTGTGATGAGATGAGCAAGCATAGCTACTGCATCCAGCGACGTTTCCTGATAAAAAGTTGTTATTGCTGTTGTCTTGTGGCACTCTAGAGGTACAGAGAGTCTCCACTAACGTCCGCCACTTCCGCCTATCTTCGGCTGTACTTCTGGCCTCGCTCCAGCTAAGTCCAGCGGCTCATAGCCCGCTGTCGATACTTCGGCGCCATGTCACAGAATAATAACTAGTGGCCATGTTCGAACAGGCGGAAAGCTAAAGTGGCGTGCTTTGGGAGAGACCTACGTCCAGCAGTGGACTGCTATAGGCTGATGATGATGATGATGATGATGATGATGTTTGAACAGGGCGTCCACGGGAGCGTCTTTAATTTGGGGGTACAGCCAAAGGTAATAGTTGCGGCATACGTAGCTCCTCTTCGGATAGTGTGCCTAATCAATTTTCACTTGTGTAACTATAAGTAATTCATATTCATATAAGATATGCAACTTTATTTGCTAATGAAATAATTAATATCCAAAATAAATATCTTAAAAAAAGATATGCGTAGGTTAGGAACACTATTAAAACCTGTACTAGGCCTAGGTACTACAGCTCTACACTGAAAGCTAATAAACTTACAGCTAACTTAAAATCTATTGTCATTAAATAACAGTACCTACCTACCTTACCAATAAAACTAATTCAGTAAGTACTTACTTACATAATTCAAGTCACGATCTATGTTTTATCTTTTAATACTAAACAATCAATTGTATTAGTTATAAAGTATTTAGACCAAATATGTGCAAGTGTTAGTAAGTTTTGGCAACATGTCGTCTATCTATGTATAGATGTACGATATGATTGCAAGTCACATCTTTCGCGATCAGCCAAAAGCCTGGAATGAGTATGGCTAGCAAAAAAACGTGGCGTAAAAATAATATGGTGAAGTGAATTCTTAGATTTTCATGAAATAATTATATTATATAATACAGGGTGTTGCAAAAAGGGTATACTAAACCGGAAGGTGGTGACAAAGGGGGTCATCCGAAACAATTTTTGTTCTACGAGGTTAGGAAATTTGCAAAAATATTTGTTCTCCATAGTAAAAAGTCACGAAAGTTGTAGAACAAAAGTTGTTCAGAATGACCCCCTGAGTCACCCCCTTTCGGCTTAGTATACCCTTTTTGCAACACCCTGTATACTTGCATTCACGAGCAATAAAAAAAGTTCACTTACAAAATAGTTACATTTTTAGTTGGTACCTAAGTAATATTCTGAATGCGTTCAATATTGCAGACGCTGGTCTTTACCGTTTAGAAATAATTTAGTACTATTGTCACTGGTTTTTTTTCGTTGTTCCGGTGGTTTATAAAATAAGTATTTTTTTTGCACACCGTACTTATGTACTTTCTCATTGTGAATTCCGTCCGTGGATGATCCTTCTCAATGTTTATAAAAGGAGAATTCACATTAAATTCGCACAGTCCGGGCTGAGTGTCGGGATATGTGTGAAATCTGTCGGAATAGTTTCAGATTTACAGACGGTTTTTCGTGATAGTGAAGTGATGGTGTAACGGTTATTGGATTCAAGTTATAGTTATTTAGGTGATTAAGTTAAAAGTAAGTTAAAATATCTCTAGTAACTAAGTACTTTTATTTAAATACATGCACGCTTCCTAATTTTTTCAATAAGTCTTTCATTCACCCAAAAGTTGCCTGGAAGAGATCGCTTTTAGCTAGATTTAGATTATTATTATTATTACCTACTCAAGTAGTTTTATGAAGTTAAATTTTTAAATAGTTGTAGAGTAGGTATAGCTTTATTACATAAAAATCATTTAGTTAGATAACATTCAGGCGTATTACAATAGGCGGCCTAATTAATCGTTAAAAGCGATCCCTTCCAGTCAAATTGAGGTTGAAGGAGAGACGATGTACTGAATTATTACATATTTTGTGTAGGCTGCAGTGGTCAAATAACTTCCATCAATTCCTAATAATATTTTTACACAACGCCCGAAAAAATACCTATCGAACTTATGGATAAAAAAAAAGAAATTAAGAAGCTAAAAGCAGCGATCCGCCACCGGAAAAAATTTAAGGTGTCACCGCCACCTTCAAGAAATTTCAATTTACTGAGAGTCCGAGTCGGTTTTAATCATAACCACACCACCACCAGTTGGTGGACCAGGCGGTGCTAGGGGCTAGGGGGTTTACATTTAACCTATGGTTTTAAATGGTGGTGCATTTTATTTTCAGGCCTCAAAAAAAGATGGCGGTGAAATACGCGGCGTTGGTCGTCATTTGTTTCATCGCAGTATCTGAAGGTCTACCGTCCAGGCGTAATGTGGAAAACTTCAACTTGAGGAGCAGTGCAGTCTTGAAGATGTTACGGGTAGGTCTTCTTAGCTCACCAAACACATTATCATTAACCTGGGGTTTGATAACAACTAGTATATTTATGTTTTTATTTTTGGACCACCATAGGGGTCTTAACGGGTCATTTTCATATTTTTCTATGTTAGTGTAGGTACCTGTACACCTTGGATAGTCAGCACATGCTGGGTTGATGTCTTTTTGATGCCCAGGACAGCATCCTTTACTTATTTTAATTCTTTGTTTTGTATTGTATTTTTTTTCAATAGTTTTTGTTGTTGTCAGTGTTTCCAATAAATGTTTGTTAATAATAAAACTATTTTTCTTTCAGGAAATGGATTCAAGAAATGGATCTCAATCACAAATGGAGTTAGACCTTCCGGCCAACGCATCATCAATACGACAGAATATCACTAACAATTTCAGGTACTTCATTTTTTTCCATACTTATTACGAATATTGCTGGCTATCGACTATTCATGCCAACATCCTCTAACTACTCCCGGCTACTTGTGTATTTATTATTATTATTTTTTTTTTATGCAGCCTGTAGTGTCCCACTGCTGGGCAAAGGCCTCCTTATGAATTGACCACCGTTCCCGATCATGTGCTTCCTTCGGCCATTGAGGCAAAAACCTGTCATTATCATCATCAAACCATTAAAATTATCGATAGATATAACTGAGCACCTGGAACACTGCCACTTTTACTAACAAATTACTCTATTACTCTTACACGTTATCTGATTGTTGTAAATGGTCCAAGTCTATAATATGTATGTAATTCTTCGATTCCAGTTGCGAGAACCGCACATACGGCTACTACGCGGACGTGGACAACGAGTGCCAGGTGTTCCACGTGTGCCTCACCACGCGGTCCGCGGCCGGACGCAACACCACCTACCGCTGGAGCTTCATCTGCCCCAACGAGACCGTCTTCAACCAGGTACGGGGGGCCTTGAGCTATGTCTGCATCATGTTTGATAGTTATGAAGTGAAGAAATTCAGGTTGGGAAGATACATTTTTAGGATATATGGGTAATAGCAGTGGGCTTAGTATAGTTCCTTGGGGAACACCGTCCCTTTTTACTGAGATTTGCGATTAGATTTTGAATTAAGTTTTGAGTCGTTCTCAAAGTACTTATATTCATTTTTGTTACAGGAAGTCTTGACTTGCACCAGACCGAGAGATTCTATCAACTGCGAAGACTCACCTAGCTACTATGATAGAAACGATGATATTGGTAAAATGAATGACACTAAAACAGAAGACAACAGTAATAATACGAGTAGCACCAACAATAAATCAAACAAACAAACCAATACTCGAAAACAACATAACAATAAAAAACAAAACTTAGTTATGGAGGAGACGCCGAATGTGAATAAACTAATGGATATGGATACGAATAAAGATGAAATGGAAACAATTATTTACAAAGAAATAGAAAAGATGTTGATGAAACAACAAGAAACGTTAAATAACAATAAACAAACTGAACATAATGTGGAAACGCAAATGTCTGATAATAAACTCAATGAAATGGTTAACCATGTAAGCACCATTGCAGAAAACATTCAAATATCTCCTACAAATGATAATGCAGAAGTAATTGATTTAAACCTAGCAGGTGGCACAAATACTGATAAGGGATATGATGCGATGAATGTAGATGTTGATGAATTCAAATTCACAACAAACGATGAAGTTGAAAAGGCTGTAGAAAGCAGAACCACTGGTAGAGAAGGAAAAAGAAATAGAGGAGCATTCCGGTTTAGTGCTGATAGTAAAAGAACAGCGAAGAAATACCATCTCTGATACCAATTGTTTTTTTATTATAAATGTAATTTAAGTACTTTAAGTATATTCATAATAATAAATTAATAGTTTACATTTTGAATAATGTATTTTGTTAGTCCGTTTTTGGACTTTAATTTAATTTAGTTTTTCTGTTCTAGATTTTGTGACCAGAATATAACTAGTGAAATAAAATTATATTCTGGTGAATGAATATTTAAATTTTAAGACCACTACTGTAGGAAGAAAGGTACATACAAGTGAGGCATGTAATGCCTCTGGCTTTATGTTGGGATGATAAATATGGCGTCCAACAGTAATGTAATGACTTCACTGTTTAGTTAGATCAACTCTAATATAAGTATATTGTAAAACTTTAAGTAAAAATGTGTAAATAAAGTACTAAAAAGACTTCAAAATAAAGTATTTATATATTTTACTAAACTGCATTTTAATTTTAAACTGTTATACGGTGTACATTATTAACCCGAATAATTTATGAATCAATTAAGGCTTTTTGCTAAAGGTTATTGTAGAGTAAAACGCCAATTTGTCATAGGCCAAAATAATCCACAAGTCTCTACCAAAACCACAACGTATATTCTACAGGACCAATATGCAATAAGTAGTCATCTAATAAAATTACACGCAAATGTAATAAAAAAGTTTATGGCTTTCCGTTCTACGTATTCAATTAAAACACAGAGATTTCGTGATAAATTAAGTACTTTCTTTCACCAATCCGATACTGTTCGAATTGAACACAAAAATGTTTTAATAAGTAATTTATTTTAAAAGTAACAATATGTTATCCAAATTGACATATTTTATCTGGTTCTTTGTATTTTGCCATGGTTTAAGTACTAAAGAAGAGGAATTAAAAAACATAATCAAATCAATGCCAGAGGCGGAAAGAAACGAATTCATCCACTCTCTAGCTAAAACCTTAAATATATCGAAAAGTGTACCACCCAATCTCAGCACACTAAAAGAAATGGAAGATGTGACAGAAGTGATCGATCCAACAATGGATAGTCATAAAGAAGAACCAAATGAAATATTTCCCGATTTAGCAGAACAAGGTAAAAACGTTAAATTTATACTTGATGATGACAACAATGACGATGATGACATGCAAGATAAGAACAGCTTTGCAGATGATAATTTGAGCGATAATGAAGCCGGGAATATTAGTGATGATCAGGAAGATGGTAAGAATAGAAAAGATTTCACGCACAGATCTACGACTACGAGTAAATCAGTCAAAGTCATAGAGAAAACAGTTGATAAAATAACACGTAACAGTATAGATCTGAATAGCAGTATAAGTCACGTTGTTGAAAAAAGATCAGATGGTCCGCTACAAAATGATCTACCACCGGAATCCCATAATCTAAAAAGTAATGAACATACATCAACAATAATTACAGCACTTGCACCAGAATCGTATGAAAGTACCACTGATTCTGAAATGGTTTCAGTTTCAGTAGAAATAGGTACTTTGGATTTTAATAAATCAGAAACAAATTTCCATGACGAAATAAATCCAAAAAATACAAATAATACTGAACAACCAGTTGCACAGACAGAATTAGACAAAAAAGACGATGATAATGTAAAAGAGACACCACATGTGACGAATAATTATACAATGGACAGTATCGACGAAGCAACTTCTACTTCCCTGAAAATCGAAGGTTCCAAATCAACTACATTTTCTAGCACAATTCCTACTACTATTATTAAAACTGAAATCATAAAAAATGAAACAAACCCTATAGTTTTTTTACAAAACAAACAAGAACGATCAGAAGATGATAAACGACTCATTGGTGCTGGGTTTGAAAATACAACTGTACATCCAGGTAAGTTTTATTTAATTGTATTGTATAGAATAGCTGTATAATTTATAATATCTTAATATTTATAGGTACTATTTTAGTTTAGGTTTATTAGTCGTAGATCACATTTTATTCTGTTTCATTTAATAAACTTCATTGTATTATGTATGTTACTTGTGGAATAGATTAAAATAAGTAATTACCTAATTGTTGGATTTTTAGATGCAAAACAACAATCCGTGTCGGTAAGTACCCAATTGCATGACAATGCATGGGGCATAAAGGCATATTACAATGTCTTAAATTACTTGGGTGTAAATGAATCTGCCGACAATATAAAAATGATAACAAAAAATGAGCAGAGTAAAGCAAAAGTAGTTTCCAAAGTGAAAGACAAAGTTACTAACAAAGAAAACTTGGTGAAATCAACAGTTAGTGACAAAATCAATGAAAATTTCACTGGAAACATAAAAGACTATTTGGAACATTCTAGAATTATCTACAATAACATGCTAAAAGTTGCTAAAAACGTGAAAAATATGGATGTAAAACCTAAAATAGAAAGTCGTGATGCTATCGTATATTTCTTGAATGAAAGACCACAGCACAAACGCAAAAGAAATAAACCGAAATATGAACTTTATTACAAAACTCAAAAAGGATACATTGGACAACACTATCTTGCGGATGACGGCATGAATGATCCAATTAAAGAGAATAAGAAAACATCACTTGACGATTTAGAACCCTTTTTTAGTATGATGGAACATATGATAAACAGAAATGATATAAAACTTGTCAGTTACGATTGGCTGGCAGCAACAGTTGATATACAAGCAGCTGTAGTGAAGTTAACTTCACTTTCGTAAGTTAATTTAGACTCCATACACATCCGTCTTACATCTGAATTTACAACCAAAACTAGGTGTTCAAAGACAGCTGAAATCTTGTTTCTCGGGGAAAGACATCTGACAGCACCCTTATTACGTTTTTTTGTTTGTATCAGATGGCTTTCCTCGTGAAATTGAATGTAAGTACCTAAGTATTTAAGAAACAGATTTTACATCTGTATCTATATCTATGAAAAAACATAATATATGTATTTTAAAACTATTATATCGTACATAAAGTAGTTCATTTAAGTACTGCTTTGATCATTTCGTGGTTTAAGACCTAAAGACAAAAAGAGCCCCTCCCTTATCCAAACGGAGAGTAGTTTGTAAAAATTGACGTTAATCAGAATTTTTTATATTTATACGATGAATAAAAACATTTGACTTTGTTGACGATACTTAAATTCATTCATACCGCCGCGTCGTAGGTGGCTACTACTACTTTCGTTGTTATACATTTTCTTCCAGTGAAAAAATCTACGAAGGCATTTACATCCACCCATACGATCTATCCCTTCTGAAATACACCCAACATCTATTCAACGCCGTGAAGCCTCATGGAGGGAACCCTGAAATAATAAGTCTTCGTAGAATGCATACGCGAGATAGTTTACTAACATTTCTGGACGAGCTCAGAGGAAGATTGTTTAATGTAAGTAAAAAAGCTGACCTCCGAATCCGAATCCTAACTTCCTAATTAATTAATACCTATTATAAATGCGAAAGTAACTGTGTCTGTCTGTCTGTCTGTAACTCTTTCACGCCAAAACTACTAAACGGATTTGAATGAAATTTGGTATACAGATCGTCTAGACCCTGAGAAAGAACATAGCCTTTTTTATCCCGGAATTCCCGCGGGAAAACTTTTTAAGGCGAAGCGAAGCTCGCGGGAACAGCTTTTTATATACAGTTTACAAAAAGCTTGCTAGCGTCACCGTGAAACCCTGTGTCCATGTCCCAACTCAGGATGATGTGCGCCTATGGAATAATCTTCCCGAGAACATTAGGAAGGCTCCTTCTCGCAATGTCTTCAAGCGACGAACCCGTGCTCATTACCTCAGCAAGTTAGATCAATAGCATTTTCTTTTACCTCTTTGAATATTATAATTATGTATTATTGTATAAATTATATATATATATATATATTTACACACGAATACTTCATAAATATAATATTTATATATATATATATATATATATACTTCATAAATATAATATTTATATATATATATATAAATATTATATTTATGAAGTATTCGTGTGTAAATAATATAATTTATATTTATCATTTCTTGTAATATGTATATTTTATGTATTTCTTTTAAGTTAATTATCAAGTGACTTTTTAGTTTTTCCTGCTTTTATATACTTATCTTTTTTTGCACCTTTTCACCTTTTTACTTGTACCTCCTGTAGGTTGGCTGGTAGAAAATGCTTTTAGCATTAAGTCCACCTTTTGTACACTTATATCTCATATTTGTGCAATAAAGTATTAAATAAATAAATAAATAAATGATGTTATGTAAGAAGGTGAATACCCTCTTACATTTACTACACAATCCACTCACACCGAAATCTAAAACAATTTTCCATTTTCCAGTTACACAACTCAATAAAGCAGATAGCACAAGCCACCACCTACAGAAATCAAAACTGGTTCCGTGATTTAAAGGCTGTCTATCTGAGAAAGCCCTCCCAGAAACAAGTGTTAGAGGTCCTTCTGCACCTAGTGTCGTCTGGTTTGTTCTCACTGATAGACCATAGTGCTATAACATGGGTGCAAGGGGATTATCTGTCTTATATATTAAGCCATCGAGAAGAGGTGCTGAAAACTGAACACGAGCTCAGAGTTGCACTGAGAATATTGCGTGAACTAAAACGTTTCGGAGACTAATCTTTATTAAAGTTTTGAGTAAATACTTATCTAATCCCCCTTTTCTTTTGTATAATTTCTCCCCTCCGAGGCAGTCTGGAAGAAATTACTCATAGTAATAAGGCCGCCATTTGTACCGTCTATGTTGTGCATATTTTATTGTAATTTCTGTGTTTGTGTGCAATAAAGAATTATCTATCTATCTATCTAATATTTATCTCCTGCATGCCTTCAGTTTTACCGTTGTTAAATATTTCTTCTTTATTAAAATACACTTACTTATAAGCAAAGAAATAGATCCAGTGACTTAATATGGAACTTCAATGGCAGGTGAAACTTTTTTATTGCTCGGGAGTGTATTAGTGTGGTTAGTATATAAACAAGCATGTAGTTAGTAGGGAATAGACCCCCGCAGACTGCAGACTTTTAGTCGGCCGATAGTTTGGTCGGGTTGGGTTGCTAGCGCGCACACTGGACCAACTAAATAGTTGAGTTGGTAGTGCGCAGACTGTTCACAACTGTCGGCCGATTGCTCTGACTGAATCGCTCAGTTAGTAAACATATTTTGAAGTGAGCGGTCGCATAATGACGGTCCCGCGTCAAAACTCGGGAGCAATGGGAGATTTTCAAGCATAGACAACAACCATAGACAATTATAGATGGCGCTAAAACTGCATACTGGCATGATACTGGCATACTCAACAGCACTGCATTTTTTTAATGGCTGGCATGGATTCGAGTCCTTTAAGCCAGTACAAAAACCCAATGGATGTGAATTCAACCATATGCGATAACGATAACTATTACTACATGCCTGTTATTTTATGCATAATATTGAGTGTTAACTAGTTTAAGACGATTTTGAAACATTTAAAGTGTCATGGAAATGCCTCATTAAAACTATCGGCCGAGTCGGCCGACTAACAATCGGGTAGTGTGCGCGCGCGGACCAGCGCCATACTGATCTAGCCATCGGCCGATAGTTAGCCGATAATTTAGTTTGAAGGTAATCGTGAATCCCATCCAACTTTTTTATCGGCCGATACCTAATCGTTGTATGTGCGCACTCCCATACATCTCCATACTGATTAAGAGCCCGACCAAACTATCGGCCGACTAAAAGTTTGCAGTCTGCGCGGGCTTATATTGTATTTAGATTCAAAATGTAAATCGACCCGTGAAGTTGGATCTGTCTAAAAATACTTAAGTAGGTACTTACCATGAAAAATATTCATTTTTTACAACACAACTTTATTACAAATAATATTAAACATGGCCTTTGTACACAGCTATTTTACCTACAATCTTAAGACTTTAAACAAAAATAAATGAATTTATAAAATACCTACATATTTAGTAGAAACTGATACTATTCTTAAAATTTAGAAGCCTCATTTTAACAAAGCAATCACTAAAGCTTTGGTTTTACATACCTAAGAAAACAAATAAATCTTAAATTAAATAAATATTATACACATACCAAAGTATAAAACCGTCCATAAAACATGTTATCTACATAGCGACCAATTTTAATATAACGTAAAGTCTGTTTTTTTCTTCTCAGATACTAAATTGACAGATTTGAACGGTTTACCAACAGTCGATTGTCCTATTGGCGTAGAAAAACAGAGTCTAGAGTCCAAAAACACTCACTTTACAACATAAATAAAATCAAATAAAATATTTTTATTACCACCTACGACCATCAACCATTTGGTACCAGGCGTTTTTTGGTAAGTATAAAATAATCTCAAATTTTTTACCCGTCGCAAACTTAAATTGTCGGACTCTATCCACTGATTGCAAGTTATTATACTAACTTATTTAAGCATAAATATTTTTTTTTGGTATGAGTGCTAGGCCTAATGGGTCGATTACACCTAACGAGTACAGTGGCGAGTCAGTGTCCTCGGCCGCGCGCTCGGTCACTTGCTAGCCGTTCATCGGTCGAGGATCGGCCTAGGATACTGTCTCACCACTGTACTCGTTAGGTGTAATCGACCCATAATTCTATGCTTAATGTCTTATTGATGTCGTTTCAGAAGGCACAATTTCTAATTTTAATGTTTTCAAATGCTTTGTTTAAAATTCGTCTCTCTTAGCCTTTTCATATATCTTACTTTTTGCTCGAAAAAATATAGTTTGACAGCTTTAAATTAGAATTTCTGCCATCAGAATCGACATCATTATTTTGGTTTTTTTATAATATTTAGGTCTATGGTTTCGGCCTTCAGGCTTCAGTTTCCAGGTCCGCTTCTATTTCTTCCGGGGTTCTCAGGTCTATGGCGAATTTCTTCTTTAGTCTTGGTGGTCTTTCGAATCCATCTGAAACATTTTATAAAAAAATCTGTAAGTAAGTAATAAATAGACGGCCGAATGGCGTAGTGGGTGCAGCAATGCACCTCTGCCTACCCCGCAAGGGAGTACATTAGTACAAGGCGTGAGTGTGTGTGTGTAAGTAATAAATATGATCTATATTATGAAGGTTCCGGGTTCGATTTGGCCGTGGCAGATATTTGCTTTAAGACAGATATTAAATATGTTTTCGGGTCAAATGTAAATATGTATCTATGTATTTGCGTATGTAGCTGATATACATTGTATATCAGCTGTCTGATACCCACATTACAGGCTCGGCTCAGCTTTTGGTCGGATGGCCTTTTATGAGATGTCCCCATATATTATTATTATTATATTACAGTCCACCAACCCGCACTAAACCAGCGTGGTGGACTAGGTCTAAAAAACCCCTTCATTGGAAGGAGACCCGCGCCCCCGCAGTGGGCACGTGATGGGTTCTGAAGACGTGATGACGATACAGGATGAGTCTTTCGTAGGTGCATATCCGGAAGTATGTTACAGAGCTCTTTACTCTGAACAACTGTTGTTATAATGACCTTGGGATATTCTCGAAAAAAAAATCTACTCCCCATACACAGTGTCACGTAAACAACAAATTTTTGTATGGGAAAGCATCTTTTTATTTCGTTATATCAAGGTCATTATAACAAAAGTTGTTCAGAATGAAGAGCTCTGTAACATACTTCCGGATATGCACCTACGAAAGAATCACCCTGTATATATAACACTATTAGTGAGTATAGTGATACCTGGTGAGGTCTGCATCTCCTTGACTCTCCTGGAGTAGTCCTGGAACGCTGCTGCCAGGGAGTACGTGAGTCTCCGGGCCGCATTCCTGGAAATATATAAATAATAAATAAATATTTAGGGACATCTCACACACGGCCATTCGACCCCAAGCTAGGCAGAACCTGAGTTATGGCAGGCCTGTGTCACTCCGCGCATGGGCGGCGCAGGCGCCAGCCTGGCGCCTGCCCCATCGATGGGGCAAATCTAGTCGGCTGCCGCAAGCGGAAGACGATACACGCGCGCGCTATTTGTTCCTATTTTGTACTAGTTTATAAATGTCGTATTTAGGTATTTATTAAAAATTATGAATAGAAAAATGGACATAAAAAGAAAAAAAAGCAGCAAAAAAATACTGTGCCGTATTTAATTGCTTAAATACGGATCGTGATCCAAATTTAATTTTTTTTAGATTACCAAAAGATGCTGACAGGTAAAACTAATCTAAGGGCGTCTTGCACAACAAAGTTAATAGACATGCGAAAAATGTATCACCAAAGAGAAAAGAGAGATACATTTCATTTCCCTCAAAGATGCGTATCTTTCTTTCTTATCTTCTTATCTTTTCGCTCCGATTGCTCAGTGCATCAATTGAAAGGTGAATCCCTACGATGAAAAGAGTGAAATGTGGAAAAGATGCATGAATGTTAATAACAATGGAAAAAATATTTTTCTAATAATCTTGTAAAGATGGTATATTTAAGATAGCTTTCAAACAAAATTCTAAAACATCATACTTAGAATTTTAACATCAGTAATTTTAGTAGTTTAACTTAAAGTTCTTATCAATAGCGCACCCTATTTTGACATTATTAAAAGTTAATTCAGTTTACTTTTAACAAAAAATGTACTCCTGCGCGTATCTTCTTTGTTAGGGATCGGTAGATGAGCGAGATCAACATACACGAAAGAGCAAGAGCGATTCACTGAACGAAGTTACTCGCGGAGTCTCGGTGAAACTCGGGTTCATATTACTCCCTATAGTCTTTGTGAGTAAGTGATAAGAAGATAAATAATTGTCTCAAGTGATTGAAAGAAAGAAAGGAAATATGGGATGAAGTTACTCATTTTTATCTTTCCCTCGCGAGCTACCCAAGTCTAAAAGTTAAATAAAATTAAATAGTTTGTCTCTTGCTCTGACAGTATAATGTCAGAGCAAGAGGTCATAGATTTAATTTTATTTAACTTTGTTGTGCAAGACGTCCTAAGTATTTTATTGATTTCTTCTACGTTCCTTATTTGAAATGAAATTAATCCGAACTACAAACCCTTTTTTTTCTCCACGTTGAACAAAGTCTATTCCAATTTTGTTTTCGTTAAAGTATTAAATTTACAGACACAACTACCTTCAAAATGCATTAATGAATCGATTATAAAATGTGCGCTGAGTGGGATTAGTGCTTAACGAAACTAACACGTTCTGTATCATAATATAAATTATATCCATAATATAAATTATAACCAAAAAAAAACATGTTTTCACAAAATTAAATGTTTTAGGTATTCATACATATTTTATGTACTTCAAAATATCTTAACTATGAAATTGTTATTGTTTTTACTGGTTATTTCCAATAGAAAAAAAGTTTGGAATAGCTTTGTATTCTAAATTCAAATTAATTTTGTTTTAAAACATGACATTCTTTTTACAAAGTCAGTCCGTTGCTTAGTAAACGTTGTAGTCTGTGGTGCTGAGGCAACCCTAAGGTGGCTTCTTTTTCAATGCGTATAACCACGTATAACTTATTATGCACCGTAGTCCAGTGAAATAAGGCGCATATTCCCTCAAAAATTAATTGGTAGGTAAGTAAATAAAAACGTGTGCGGCCGGAACGCGATCTAAATTAGATCTTATTGCTTATGGGATGGAGTCATATTTCTTTGCAAGCCATTGCGAAGATGGGCTTCTGTACCTGGTACTAGTTATTATTCTGTGGTTATGGGTGTCGGATAGCTGATATATTTACACAAATACTAAATATAAATATCAACACCCAAGACCCGAGTACAAATATCTGTCTTTAAACAAATATCTGCCACAGCCGGGAATCGAACCCGGGATCTTATACCCAGGATTAGCCGCATTAGGCGCGCCCTAGACCTACAATAATATTGTGAAATATAATTATGTCAATATTGTGCAATAACATTGAATTGCGTTTTGTATCCAAATGACGTTTGCACAATCTTCAATATTAACCCTAGACGATCAATCATATTGCACAATATTGAAGATATTGTCTAGGTGTCTAGGGGTCTGTAGGGGGGGGGGGGGGGAGGTCTGTGTGTCTAGGGTTTTTGTCATCCCAAAAACAGTTGAACTCTACTTTGAAATAAATAGGTAGTCAGATAATACTTTTACGTACTGTACTAGACGTTAGGTGTGAAAAATATTAAGTTAAGATAATGCTTGTCAAAATTTATCTCTGCCCATCTGATAAGTATGTCTACATTCTCATCTAGATACTATTTAGGTTACGATAGATATCTTGACTGACCTGAATATTTTCAGAGATAACAATAATACTGAAATCTGAATCGCTATATAGGTACCTATTCTTACAGTTTTTATTGCAAAAAAGATAAGGACATAGTAATTTTCAGGATATCTGCAAATTTCATAAAAATTATCTCGGTAGTATTTTGCGATATTCCACGATAATAATACATCTAATTGATACGGTTCGAAAGATAGGTATTTTGTAGATAATATATTATGTATACTGTTCAGGCCTTCTGTTAACTAAGATAAGATAATTATATTATCGTAATGGCGAATAATAAACACTTATATGTATTATTATGATAACTAGCTGTTCCCGCGAGCTTCGCTTCGCCTTAAAAAAAAATCCCGTGGGAGTTCCGGGATAAAAAGTAGCCTGTGTTCTTTCCCAGGGTCTAGACCATATATAAAACAAATTTCATTCAAATCCGTCCAGTAGTTATGGCGTGAAAGAGTAACAGACAGACAGACAGACAGACACAGTTACTTTCGCATTTATAATATTAGTTAGGATTAGGATCATAACCATACCTGGACTCACAAACGAAGGCATGGCATTCGAAAGGGTTCAGCCCTTTCCCGTCAGCCGCATCCTTGACAATTATCATGGAGAAGACCCTGGTGTAGACCAGGTCCTGGACGCCATAGCTGATGCTCTCGATGTTGAAGAAGACAGACATATGCTCGAACTCTTCCTTCTTGTTAGTGTTGACTGTTTCTAGGAATACGCCGTCGACTGATATTAGGAGTTTGACTATTGGCAGGATTTGGCCTGAAAGGGGAAAAGGTTAGGGTTTATAAAACGCTTTAAATTTTGGGAGGGTAATGGGAAAAAACATAAATAATTGATATTTTCAACTCGTAAAGATGACATCGCGTTTTAATAACACCTCCAAAATCAAGGGTGATCGAGACAGCAAGAAAAAAATAGTCAGCAAATAATATAAGTCATCAATTGAACGGGACCCAATCTGGAGTACAGCTTTTTAAAACAGCAGAACCATAAGTGGGCAACCCGACTGTCAGATATTCTCAAGGTGCCCGATAGCCTCTGACCAAAATTAACAACTGCTGCCGAAGCAGCAACCGGCACGCACAGCTTAACGTGCCGTCCGAAGCACGGAAGCGTCCAGAAAACAACCACTTGAAATCGGTCACCCATCGAATGGCTGACCGTGCCATGTGTTGCTTAACCTCAGTCATCAGTTACGGTCACTGAAGCTGGCTCGACTACGGACGAGTCATCGATAATTTGGGCCATGGCAATCTGTTTCATGAAGAAGAAACCTCATTCTTACCTGGAGGTAGAGCCTTGGCAGCAGCCACCATGAGGTCGACAGGTCGTCTCGTGTGTTTGATGCCCCACAACCCTCGAGCGTCGCTCTGCCCGAGGTACTTCACCTGAAGACAGGAGATAGGATTCGGTTAAATATAGTATGAATAAATATAATAAATATGTAAGGACATCTCACACACGGCCATCCGACCCCAAGCTAGACAGAAACTTATGGGTGTCGGACAGCTGATATATCTACACAAATAGATACCAAGACCCGAGTACAAATATCTGCTTTTAAACAAATATCTGCCCCAGCCGGGAATCGAACCCGGGACCTTCGGCATAGCAGACAGGGCCACTAAACAACTACACCATTCAGCCGTCAGTCATAGTGGCTGGATGATGATGCCTAACGTTTTGTGTACAGCCTTATTATAAAACGTAGACTAAATATAGTACTGGTTTAGAACTGTTTAAAATCCAGAGTTTTCTAAAAAATCTGTAGTGTAAAGCTGGTACCAGAACTATCTTTAGTCTTCGTTTCATAATAAGGGGGTTTGTAATAATAATATGTCCAATCCAAAACCAAGCTTGGCAGAACTGTAATATGGGTATCGGACAGCTGATATATCTTCACAGATACATACATAGAGTGACATAGACCCTAGTACAAATATGACTGTGTCTTTAAACAAATATGTACCCCAGCCGAGAACCGAACTCCGCACCGTCGGCACAGCAGTCAGGGTCACTAACCACTGCACCATTCGGTCGTCCTTCTGTATATGCATACATGTATAATCGTTGATAATTGGAGCAGGGTCTAAACCGGATGTGACGTCATCAGCTCACGCATGAGTGCTTCCGGGGCCCGGAGAGGTCACTCTATATCACGAAAAACTAAGTTTCGCGAGCCACGACTCTATCTCGTTGTAGTAAACGTGCCGATTGCACGACAGCTCTCGTTAGTTCGTTTTTCGTCAGTATAGAGTAACCTCATTAGTACCTACCTACCGATGAGATAATAATAATATGTTGTGTCGAGAGTGGAGGTCATGGAGACAAAGAAATATAGGTGTTTGTATAAAACTAGTAACGTACACCATACAATATTAAATGGATGTTCCTGGCTTGGTCACCGAAGCCGATATAGTAATGGCAAAAGAAACGTCTCGACAAATAACACACCTTTTCGCTCTTATTTAGAATTAGTTCGGATAAGAAGACATTGCGACTTTATTCAGAGGTAAAATGGTTGTCATTAGGTTGAACTAAACCTCTAGAGACCCAGAGACCTCATACGATGACATATATTGTGGATACCGACGACAAGGTTCAGACAAAGTTTAGTTTGCAGCCGCCGAAAACTGAAAGTTGTGAAATTTTAGGTCTTTTGCATCCATCTCTAGAGGTTTAAACGGTTTGACAGTGAAGAAATTGCGGATAGTGGGGGGTAGTGGTTGGATGAGGAAGGCCGAGGACCGAGTCTTGTGGCGCTCCTTGGGAGAGGCCTATGTCCAGCAGTGGATGATTATTGGCTGATGATGAAATTGCGGATAGGTTTTTTTATTTTGTTTTTGTTCGTATTAAACATCGTTGTTGCTCAGGTTTTGTGTCCCTACATTATTTCACCCACAGTGGAAATGACAGCAGTAATTCCAAATGATTACGCTAACAGAATGCAAATGGGAGTACAGTTGAATTAACGCGCAATATTGCCTGTGATGACTTTAGAAAGTCCACTAATGTTGGCCCCATTAAGTTAAAAATTACCATGGGTATGGGTAATTTAAATTATAGCGCCTGTTACCATTATTTGTATGGTTGCACCAACAAGAGTCCGACAAGGCAATATTTTTTCACGACCCATCACTTCCCCACTGCTGGGGCACGGGTCACTATCCAATGAAGGAAGAGTTTAGGCCTGGTCCATCACGTTGGCCAAGTGCGGGTTGGTGGACCCCAACACAAGCAAGCTTGTGCTGAGAGAGTTGTCGGGTAAGTGGGCAACTCGACTGTCAGATGTTTTCACGCCGCCCGAAGGCCTCTGACTAGACTTAAGGTAAAAGGGTGAAGATTAGACGTTAGATACTCGTTCCACTCAAGAGAGCCACGTACAGGATTGCAAAGTTTATCTAAATGCAATAAGTGTACACCTTCCTTTTTTACTCCATAAGGCTTTAATTCACCCACAAGTTGCCTGAAAGATATCGCTTTTAGCGATAAGGCATAGGTATTGAGATTACTCTCACTTTGTAATGTGTTTTTTTTCGAGTTATATTGTGTTTTGTATTGTATGTATTTAATGTATGCTTGACTATGATTATATGTTATGATCACTCTTTCAACACTCTATAAATACATACAATTCAGCTATTTCCATACGATTTCCTATTTCATTGTAAGCGGACGGACAGACAGACAAAAGAATAACGGTGTTCTCTACGTGAAAAGGTTTTCGTATGTGTATATCATTGTGCTATATGCTTGCTAGGTGTGACTGAGTTGATTATCGGATATATAATTTATTATTCGTCGAGATTAGACTTAAATAGCTGTTGTTGACCCCAGCTTGCAAATTAGGTTGTTATGTTATTGTTGTATGGTGGCATCGTTAGTTTTTTAACGTTTGGACTGATTTTAAAGTGTGCGTTTTTTTTGTTCTTATCGTGTGCTTACCTTATTGAGATTTTGATCAAATCTGGTCTTAAAAATTACACATTACTCCAAATGTAGTTTTGCAATCACGTCTAGCCTAGACTAGTGCCTAAGTGTTCTAAAAATTCTCATGCTAATGCACTTTTTAATTACCTAGCTAGATCTAGATTGGTTGCAGAATATAATGTAGGTATAAATATACACAATACACTCGCGATCTATGAAAAGCTCAATTTTCAAAACTCCGACACCAAATGTCCCCAACGATTTAAACATTTAACTTAGAATTTGATTATTTTACTTTTCAGTTGGTAATATATTCTGCGCTGTTTAATTCACTTCAATATTGCGCAGACGGTGCGTTTTTCCGTTTAGGAGTTATTTAAGTTGGTGCTATTGTCACTGGAACTTTTTCATTGCTCGTGAGTGTACTTTTTCATCATTAGCCTATAGCAGTCCACTGCTGGACGTATGCCTCTCCCAAAGCACGCCACTGGATGCGATATTTAGCTTTCCGCATCCAATCATAACCAGCCACCTTTCGCAAGTCGTCACCCCATCTAGCCGGAGGGCGTCCCACACTACGTTTGCCTAGTCGCGGCCTCCACTCCAGAACACGTTTACCCCATCGGTCATCGGTTCTTCGACAGATGTGACCAGCCCACTGCCACTTAGGCTTACTAACTCGGTGAGCTATGTCAGTGACCATAGTTCTTTGTCGGATTACGTTCCGGATTCGATTGATTTGTACTTTTTAAACAACCTGTATTCTATCTAGATTTAGAAAGCTTACTTGGAACGCGATGGGCAGATCGTCTATCGTCACAGGACCTTCGTTTTCCGCCATCTTGGATTTAGAAAATCTTTTATTGAACCGTCACTGTTCTATTTTATCATCTTCTTGAAATTAGGTCCTTCTTCCAACATTACATATCTGGAACAAAATAATGCAATTTGAAGATTCAAAATGTCAAACATGGTTCAAATCATAAAATACGATACTAAAATACTGTGCCTACACTTTATTTGCACAAAAAACCACATAAGTACCCTGAAAAAAACACCCTAACATAGAGCTTTCACTATGTTATTGTATTTTAGACGTTTCCTTATGTCTGGTAAGTAAAGTTGGTTTTTATTTGCAGTCGTCAAATATGTATTGGATTTTGAATGTCAAAAAAACAATATATAATGGACAGAGTATAAGTTTGGTCATTTTACTTAAAAAAGACATTGGTGTACACCAATATATAAGCAAAAGTATAGTCTTTTGACCGGATTATGACGCAAAAATAAACACACAGAATAGATTATACATTATGTACTTAAGTAAATTATATGTTGCCTACCTACATAGTTACGTTGCATACAATCAACGAGGTATGTTTGGATATAAACCTTACAGTTGGATAAACACAGACGTTGGATAACAATATACAATCATTATGTAGCTACCTAGACTGCTTTAGGTTTTACAATTCAGACTGTTTTAATCTAGATTTTTATCGACTGTGCGGCAGAAGCGAAAGATATGGGAGGTCATTCTAGAGTACGAAAAAGAACCACGATTCCTTTTTGTTGTAGTGCTTAGATTATCAATATACGGACAAGATGGAGTATGGAGTGTCAGTGCAAAAGAAACGACTTGAAATAATTTTCATACCCGACCACTAACACTGCGCTCTTATTTTGAATTATTTTGGTTAGAAGATTTGTGTCTTTATTCATTGGTAAGTTGTCATTAGGTTGAACTTATAATGGTTTGACAGTAATAAAATGCGGACAGTTTTGTTATTTGTATGCGACACACCATCTTGTTCCTATATTTTTAATCTAAGAGTAAGCGTGACAAAGAACTATCTAGAGCTGTGGTTAGCGCGGCAACGCTCCGAAAATTAGTTTTTCGTAATCTAGAATTTGTCTACATCAGAAATAATGTTATAGAAGATAGAGTGACCCTCCTGTGATTAATAAACGGACTCGGCTTCAAAATGGCCATTTGTTAAAACCGTTAAGAAACAGGTGCTTACGCACAAAAAAGTGTATTTTTTCCTGGATTTTATCAACAATATATTGAGGGGTGCGTTTTGGTTCCGTTCAACGCACCTTTATATAATAATTTATTGACTTTCTTTAAAGAACTACAGACAGAGAATAGAGACTATTCTCAAGGCAGACATATTAGCTGTTCCCGAGAGCTTCGCTACGCTTTAAAAAGTTTTCCCGTGGTAATTCCGGGATAAAAAGTCTTTCTCAGGGTCTAGACCATATGTATACCAAATTTCATTCAAATCCGTCCAGTAGTTTTGGTGTAAAAGTGTAACAGATAGACAGACAGACACAGTTACTTTCGCATTTATAATATTAGTAAGGATTAGGATATTAGTTAGGATTACCTAGATTCGACAATGAGACTTACACAGCAATCACGTACTTACTTTGTAGAAAAAAAATATTTTAACAAAAGTTGTGCAGGGTGACGAGTTACATCACTGTCTTTCAGATATGCAATTTATCCTGGGGCACCCTGTATAAGGAACAGTTGATACGTCATCCGTAGAGGTTTCTAACGTATTCACATCCATTGGCTAATAAAGGTAAGCGTCCACCTCTCGGCAACAACGGACGCATCGCATTCAGTATTCTTTGTATAGAAATTCACACAAGTGCGTCCACTTCATCGGCATTGCCGACGCCGTTTCTCCATACATTTGTCGCAATCCGTTTGGTCCGATACGTACGATACCGATAGATGGACGCTTACCTTAAGCTGATGATGAACAAAAAATGCTTAATTTGACACGATATTGTCACGCATAGCGCCCATGCCCTTATGTGTGACATTTACCCCGCACTCACCCTAGTAGGGTGAACGTCCCATGAACGGTTCACTGATTTTCCACTGACTGAACAGTATGCGGGATGCACACCTGTCTGTCTGTCTGTCTGTGTGTGGAATGCAAGTGGACTGTCTATCACCAAGCGGTGAACGGTGGTCTTAGGTTAACGATATACCAACTAGATATCACAATCAAATACAAAAACAAAGCTGAATTCTATCCGTATTTTGTTTACTGGTGATGGACCCATTACAAGCAAGATTGTGCTGAGCTGAGAGAGTTGTCGGGTAAGTGGTCAACCCGACTGCCATTTGTTTTTAAGCTTCCCTAAGACCTCTGATAGGTTTAACTCACATACAAATTCATGGCCTTTTTCATAATACGTGTCCATACAAATATGTTTCTTGTATGTATGTATGATACATTGATGATAAGGCACGAGCTGATAAAACAATACCTGAACTTAAGTACTTCAGTGATAAGTACTGATAACAGTTGATGTCATTAAAATGTACTATCGAGGAAGCCGATGTCGTTAAAGCCTAGAATCGCTTGAAGTCTGCCTGCGTTTTCACTACAAACAACTCGCTGGCGCGACGAGTTTCGCACAGGATATTGTTCTTAAATGGAGCCAGTATGGGTTTCCCTGATGGTATGAATATGATAGACACTGATAAGGACAATATTGTTTTCTAATTCTTTAGTGTGGGAGGTACACACTTATACAGCATTTTTTTAAATGTAAACATAATAAATTCGCGTGCAATGAATAAGTTCCAGTGACCTAGCATCAAATTGCTCCTAAACGGAAAAGACTAGCTTGATGACGCTTCTGCAATATTGAACTAAGTACTTACATTTAACAGTGCATCAGAATATTACCAAATGAAAACGTTCACGTATATTTTGATCAAATTCTAAATTAAATGTGAAAATTAGGTTCATTTGGAGTCGGATTTTTTTAAGTGGAACTTCTAGGTACATTGCTCGTGGGTATATTGATAATACACTTAGGTCTTTACTCTCTACTCTAATGCTCCCAGAAAGACTAAAACTGGCCGCAGTAAACTTCGCGCTTAATATTTATTATTGTAACGAATATCTCTCCAAGTATTTCTAAGAAATTCTAGTTTTATTGTCAACTGAGCATCTGTCACGAAAATAAGTCACGATTTCTTCCGAAGTTCTTGTAATACAAAACTTTGCACAAGAGTATAAAAATAGCAAAAAAATTATATTTTTTTACACCTATAGCTGTCTGCCTAGCAGATGCCAGACTATCTGACCCCAACATAAATCAATATTGTATGTATATAGTAGGATAAATTATATAGTATATTAATATTATTATATTCCAGATTTGAAATTAGAGCACCTATAGTTACCTATAATAAAAGAGGATGAACCCATTTTTTACATATTATTAAACTTATAAGTAGATACAAATAATATTTCTACATACACACATATGCATACGCTCACGACTGTAATCCCTGAAGGGGTAGTCAAGTCAGGGGTGACTCACAAAAGAGTCACCCACTTTTCGATGTATATTACTTAATTGTACTCGAGTCGCGAGCCGTATCGCCGTGATTTGCGATAATTTACGATTAAGAAGGAAACAAAATTAGCACAATAATTACGATTGTTATCTAATAAATAACTGCAGTTTAGTACTTAAGTACTATTAACAGTAGTTAATGACATCCAAAGAGGAAAACGAAGGCTAGAAATTGTAATGTAGAAAATCTATTATAATAACTTAGTTACTTATTAAAAAACACTTAGGTATATACTTAATAAAATAAACATTAAAATTACGTAATACTTACAAGGTAACCACAAATCCTTTATAGCTTGATCACAAAAACAATTCACAAAATTTTAATTTTAATTCATCACTTATAAAAACACTTTAGGCTGTAAACATAAATTCTTAAGCCTAAAAAATTAAAAAGAAAACAGAAATAAAAATGGCCGTCACATCCGTCCGGTTAGCATCGAGGTTCGAATACGAATACTCAAATTTAAAATCGGAATGATAACCGACCATTTTATTACGGTCTCTGACGCTACTATCAACTCCCCTATAACATCCATTCTTTGTATAATTTGCGAGGGGTGAGGTAGGTCTACTTAGTTGGTCGTCGTGTGTGTTATAACAATATGCCTTCTGGCAGCCTTTCAATCGATTGTGGGCCTTTTGTGTTGGTAGTTACGGATTACATTGAAAGGGAAAGAAAAGGTGGAAAATTAAATTTTCTTCCAAATGTAGAGGAGTGATAAGATGTACAGGGTGCTCGTTTTTAGTAACCGTTGCACTTCGGTTAATCTGATTAATCCTACTAATATTATAAGGCGAAAGTTTGTGAGTATGTGTGTGTGTATATAATAATAATAAAAATAATAAAAAATCTTTATTGCGCAAAAGAAATGTTACATATTTACTATATATTAAACAAGGTATTATACTTAAACTATATCTATGCACACGTCTGAATTGGACATTAATCACAAGGAGCAGGGGTCCCCAAACTAGGCTCAGCCCGTATCTTGGGGTACCAAAAATGACTTGACTAAAGTGAATTTATATTAATTAGTAAAACTTAAACAGTGTAACTATGTTACACAAGTATGTTTGATTATTCACGTCAAAACGGCTAAACCGATTTTAATAAAATTTGGTATGGAGTTAGCTGACGTGAAATTCGCGTAATTTTCACGGGAAAATACTTTAATTTTAATAAATAAGTAATAGTATATTGTTAATTCATAATTTGATTGCCCTTAGGTACTACTAATCTAACCTAGCAGGCAATAGACATGCAACTCAAAGTTCATATTAATTTAAGTCTATTAGCTTAATGGATGACTCAAGAACGTTATCTGCCGAGTGTGGTTTTAAACCCCCGACAAAAAGGGGGTGTTATAAGTTTAACGTGTCTGTGTATCTCTGTGTGTGTTTCTGTCTGTGGTAGGCTACCACACATGGTAGCATAGTTCCCAAACGGCGGAAAGTTTTTTTTTGGGTCATTTTATCAAAACAGACTTAGCCGTTCAAAAGTTATGAGTCTTTTAGTGTCGGGGGTTTCTGAAATTATCCATCATGAAACAAAATAATATGTAGTTGACTTATAAAAATACTAAATGTGTCTAACATTTTGGTAAAATTCCATCTCAGTGCTTTGCTTACCTATTTTGTTAGTTAACGACCCCACCGTATTACCTATCACCCTGTATATCTAATCAACACACTGAACTACTGATATCCTGCATGTACACACACACACACACACACACACACGCTATCTATGTGTGTGTTCTCATCTGTTGCGTGACATAACTAAATTATGTATTCCCTTTCGCCAAGCAAAAAGTAACTTTATCACACACGCTATAAACACTATAAGATTTTAGAACACAAAGTTGGGTTTGACACGTAGGTGTAAAGGTAACATAAGGTGGTAGTTACAGGATTTTGAGCTTTATGATGTAGAAATTACGGTGTATGGGAGGTGTAAGGTTATTGATGTGAATACTGCAAGGCTTTGTGCGATATAGGTGGACCATGACCATTTGGTTGATATGGCTTGGATATGGTTCGGCTGTGCCATTTTGAAACCTAGTAAGCGCCGCCTAGAAGAGTCCGCGGGGAAGCACTGGATGCGGGCCGCCTCCGATCGGACAAGGTGGAAATCACAGACCTGTACTTGAATAGACAACGCTTGTCTCATTCCTTGTATAGAAACCAAGCGTGCCATTATTTTTATACCTACTGTCACGTCAGTCACGTCACTTGAACGATTTAGTTTAGGAACGTCCCTAATGACACTGCGCTAAAGGAAGATAATTTCACTCCCTTTTTACACGCGAAGTACATGCATTTGCGTTGTCTACTCAAATACAGGTCTGTGGTGGAAATCATTGGGGGAGGCCTATGTTCAGCAGTGGACGTCCTATGGCTGAGATTGTGAAGCGCCCGCTACAGTTCACTGCACCAGCGCTCTTAAGGACGAGCCGCCTCTGCTTACTAGGTTATGAAATGGTCAGTGAGGGCGATTTTAGGGTAAGAAAACCATTTAAAACCTAGTTACTTTTTCTTTTGTGCATTACAGCAACAAAATTAGTCATAAATGATATAGCATTGTATGTAAAGCCTAGGTTCCGCCGCTTCTTTTAAGCTTACATTCGTTCAGATATGTATCGTAGTTTTGACATGAAGGGACAAAAAAGTTTTGTGGCTCTCCTGAACATATTGTCTCATGGCTCTTACTATGTTTTAAAATGGCACAGCCGGGTTCTGTCTATCTACCAGTAACAGGTGGTAACTTTATCGAAAAAGATGTGTGTTATAAGTTTAACGTGTCTGTGTGTCTGTGTGTGTATATCTGTCAGTGGTAGAGTAGCTCCCAAGCGGCTTAGCCGTTTTGTTGGGTTATAGCTCATCCTTATTTATTTTTAGACGACCGAATGGCGTAGTGGTTAGTGACCCTGACTACTGAGCCGATGGTCCCGGGTTCGATTCCCGGCTGGGGCAGATATTTGTTTAAACACAGATATTTGTTCTCGGGTCTTGGATGTGCCCGTAAAATGGCAATAGGCCCGCCCCCTATTACATTGGGACTAACATACACTCTGGCAAAAAGTGGGTGCAGCAATGCACCTCTGCCTACCCCGCAAGGGAGTACATTAGTACAAGGCGTGAGTGCGTGTGTGTGTGTGTATTTATTAAAACTATCTACTAATTGCAGTAATAAGACTGATGTATTTTACTTCGCCTCATATTTCACGTAGACTCTCCTCTCATAAATGCTATTTGTTGCTCATAAAATTATAGCAGGCGTTTTATTTTTCTCTTTGACTTTCGAAACTTCGAAACTAGCTAGGTTACTAGGCTAAACTAGCTATCAGTTATATCTTATATAACATTGATATAAAACTGGAACCTCAATACTACTCAATACACCTAACTAATAAGTGATAACCATATTTATAGGCTTTCTTTTGCGCTATAGACAGTCACGATTTAAACACACAAGGCACTGTGTATGCGGAGTAGATTATTTTTTTCGGGAATATCCCAGGGTCATCATAACAAAAGTTGTTCAGAATGAAAAGCTCGCACCTATGAAGGACTCATCTGTATATGCCTTTTCTTTAATACCTACATCAACTGTAAATACACTGGCGACTTGGCGAGCAATAAAAAAGTTCCAGTTACAAACTGTCGACCCAATAAAAAAAAACCTATTGAATTTTGAATTTGATCAAAAATATTTACGTTTTCATATCGTTAGGTATATTCTGATGCGCTGTTAAAAATAATTCAGTAATGCAAACAGCGGCAGCGTCATTAAGGTAGTCTTTTCCGTTTAGGAATAATTTGGTGCTATTGTCACTTTAACTTTTTCATTGCACACAAGTGTTTGAATTCAATTTATAGATTAAATCATACTACATACATATTTATAGTTATAATACCTACACTTAATTAAGTATATCTAACTATCGATACTCTGGGGAAAAGTAGGTAATAAATTAAATAAGATGACATAATTTTTTTTCAAATCTCCATTGAAAGGAAACAGGTTGACATTAAATTGCTACGCCCATATTACGATTGATTAAAAACAGCTTAGCAAACGGTATAATCTGTTTGATTGTTACAAGTGACAATGATTTTATTGTTAGGTTTTGATTATAAAAGTAGATTTAAATTGTTTAATTTGTTTTGTTTAATATTTTAAATTCAAATGATGGAAGAGAAATATGGCAATACGCTGTCAGCCTATATAAGCGCTCGCGCAGTTGACTTCCCGCCCAGTCGTGTTTGAGCAGTTGCCACCGAAGGTTCTGCCCAATTGTGCCTAGACATAAATTATATAAGTGAATTGGATTGGATAACTGAGTTTCATTAAAATAAATAAATTAAGTGCATTGGTGAACTGAGTTTTATTAAAATTCAGAAGTGGTGTTTAACCTGCGAAACCGTAAGTACCTGACTTTGTTTTATACCTTAATATTACGTTAATAATTTTTATTATCGGCATTGGTGCGTTTACAAAGTAAATTCAATAAAAGTTGCCTTAGTTATGGTGGTGTTTGTACTTCCTGGTCACGTGGCATGCCTCCATTCGACCAGGGCTACTCTCTGGTATGGTCGGCATTGCTGGTTGATGGGGAATGTGGAATGACTATTATAATCTAGGGACAAATTATAGATTTTGATAGAAATGGACTATCCTGTGATTTTCGTGGTTAGGGCTACTCCTTGATAGCGATCACTCAGATGATCAACCTTAATTTGGAAGACCAGTACGTTTTGCATTATGTGAACAGGGCTACACCATCGATGCCCAGTTGAAACATACATAAAGTTAATGTATACAGCGCACCAACGCCTGATGATAGATACTAGTGTTATACATAGACGACATGCTTATAATAGAAAAGTACAATTTTGGGATAATGCGAAATATTTATACAACATGTGATAGAACACAAGTACATAGGGGTTATCAAAAGGGGTCAAAATTTTCGTTATTTTTCACCTATCTCTTACCGTTTCTGAGATATGACACTTTTTATATTCTATACTACAGGATTCAATTTTAAGTATTTTAAGTACCGTATTTCTTTAGCATGCTTACAATTTTACATAAAAATATTTAGTTTACCAAACCACTGCTCATATTTACAACTTAACTCAATTTATTTTAAAATGAAACAATAATATTTTGTTCTAATACTCTTTATTTTCTTTTGTTTGAGTTGGCAAAATGGACGGTCAGCTACGTGACCTAGCCACGCCCGAACGATGTGGAACGCGGCGGCAGGTAGAAGGCGAGCCCAGACGAAGTAGAAGCCGTAGCCGTCGGAGCCGAAGCCGTAGCCGCAGCAGCCGGCGGCGTCGACATCGACGTGGCCGAAGCCGCAGCCACAGCCAAAGTAGCAGCCGCAGTATGCGAGGTAGGCGAAGTCGAAGTCGCCTAAGCTTGCGTGAACAAGAACGCGAGCTGGAACGTGAGCGGTTGCGATTGAACGCACTCGAAGACCGGGTGCGTCGTCGTCGTCGGAGCGAACTACGGGAGTACAGCAACGCCAGGGAGGACACTCGACTCAACGAGCCTCCTAAACAAATGGTCGATCCGCAGTGCAGCAAGGTGCCTGCAGGGGAACACGCGGGACCGCAGGAGGAAAATACTAGCGGTGTGAACATCTCCACGCAACAAAAGACCACTAAAGGTACTGAATCTGTTTCTGTAAACGATGTAGTTAATATACTTAATTTGTTACGTCACGAGACCCAGCCGTCAACCGCGCCACACACACATAACATAAATAATAAAAACATTTTACCTGATTTTGATCCATCTACAAAGAACCAACGAATCGACACATGGTTAAAGAAGGTGAATGAGTGTGCGACAGTTTACGGCTGGGACGATAAAACTGTGATACATTTCGCTATGCAGAAACTACAAGGACTGGCCAAAATGTGGTACGAAAGTCAAAATACTATACTTTTTACTTGGAGTGAATGGCAGAAAAAGTTACTGGATGCTTTCCCGTGCGAACAAAACTATGGCCAGTCCTTGGAGGAAATGCTACAGCGTAAGAGTAGGCTAGGAGAACCAATTGAAGTTTACTTTTACGAAAAACTTGCCTTACTTAATCAATGTGAAATTGAGGGTAAACGAGCAGTAGATTGCATTATACACGGCTTAACCGATAAAACCACCAAATCCAGCGCATTAACGTTACGATGCTCCCAACCAGACCAACTATTGCAGTTTCTAATGAGTAACAAGGAAAGCCCTTCCCTATATACAAATGAACGAACCAATTACAGGTCTAGAGTCAATATTGAGTCAAACATAAAAACCTCCGGTTTTAGGCCCAATAATAGACAAAATAACTTCCAAAGGGAACCCGTATGCTTCAATTGTAAGGAAAAGGGTCACCCTTACATGAAATGCCCGAAACCACTTATAAAATGTCTGCAATGTCACCGGTTCGGACACACAGTAGAATCATGTAAACTTACCCCACCTCAAAACAACAGTGTCGTTAATGGCTCACAAAAGACAATGTGCATTTCGTCATCGAACCCTAACTCGAAATACCTAAAAGATGTAACCATAAACGGTGTAGATTCAAAGGCTTTTGTAGATTTTGGAAGCGAAGCATCATTAATTATGGAATCTTTCGCATTAAAATTAGGCCTTGATAGTGATCGAGTTGGAATCCCTTTAAAAGGATTCGGTAACAATATAATATGCTCAAAAGGCAAAGTCACAGCTGAATTGGTTATCGATGACGTCAGTGCCACAGTATCCCTGCAAGTCATACAAGACGATTTACTAGAAACGCCGCTTCTAGTAGGTCAGTCTTTTACGGAGCAAAAACATGTTGTTGTTTATAAGAACTCTGAGCAATTGCATTTTCTTAGTACTGGTGACGACGCCATACTTCCAAATGTCGAAAGCGAACAAACATTCACAGTTAAGGTTTTGTCAAGTATGTTTGTAGAGCTTCATGGTCCTGGCACGGTCTTTGCAAAAACAGAGGTCCCTATGAATGGACTGATTTTAGTAACGGGACGAATTGTAGGAAAACCAAACCATCAATTTGCAATACATGGGGGAATTTATCAGGTCACAAATGGAAATGTAAGACTAACTGTCACACCTTCATCAAAAATTTGTAGGATTCATCAAAATGCAATTCTAAGCCGCGCTACGAATGTTCAAATAATAAACCGCATTTCAACTCCATTACGGGAACCTTTAGAAGTTACAGACAGGGATAACTTAGGCCAAATAAAAGTAGCGTCAAACGTAAGTGAGGAACACGTTCAGCGATTGCATGTGTTACTGGACAAGTATAAGCATTGCTTTGCGTCCTCATTAAAGGACTTGGGCTGTACTACTGCAGCGGAGATGTCAATAGTAATAAACCCATTGTTTATCGACCCTATCGATTATCGCACAAAGAAAGAGAAGACGTTAGAGTCATGGTTGGTGAAATGCAGGAAGCCGGAATTATTCGCGAATCTGTTTCGGATTATGCCAGCCCAATTATTCTTGTACGTAAGCGGGATGGCAAACTTAGGATGTGCATTGATTACCGGCAGTTAAATTCAGTCACAACTAAAGAACACTATCCCATGCCAGTTATTGACGATGAAATTTCGCGATTGTCAGGACAGGCTTATTTTGTGACGTTGGACCTAGCATCTGGGTATTATCAGGTGCCTATTTCAGAAGAGTCTAAACATCTTACCTCTTTCGTTACTCCGGATGGCCAGTACGAATTCAATCGTATGCCATTCGGATTAGCTAACGCACCAGCTGTCTTCCAGCGAATGATGAACCGGGTGCTGGGTTCAGCACGTTACACAAAAGCAACAGCATATTTAGACGACATCCTGATATACGGCAAGACCATTGATGAATGTTTGGAGAGGCTTAAAGATGTTTTGCGGCTATTAGACAATGCAAATTTAACACTTAATTTATCCAAATGCGAATTCTTGTTGGACAAAATTGATTATCTGGGATATGAGATAAGTTCGGCAGGAATTCGCCCAGGTGATCGAAAGATACAAAGTGTCGCAGATTTTCCTGTACCTACAAACATTCATTCAGTGCGCCAGTTTCTAGGGTTGGTGGGATATTTTCGCAAATTTATCTTGAATTTTGCCCAAATTGCTCATCCACTAACGCGATTGCTAAAAAAGGATGCAAAATGGTCTTGGTCCGTTGCTGAAGAGAGTGCATTCCAAACACTCAAACAAAAACTAACTTCTAGACCCATCTTGGCCATCTATGACCCGGAAGCAGAGACTGAGCTGCATACTGATGCTAGCAAGGTCGGGGTTGGCGGAATATTAATGCAAAAAGCTCAAAACAGTAACTCCTTTAAACCCGTGGCTTATTACAGCCGCCAAACATCTCCCGAAGAGAAAAACTTTCATGCCTATGAATTAGAAACCTTGGCGGTAGTGGGTTCTTTAAAGAAATTCAGGGTATATCTTCTTGGGAAGGCTTTTAAAATAGTTACTGATTGTAGTGCGCTGCGATCCACCTTTTCAAAACGGGACATCATACCACGCATAGCTCGGTGGTGGCTATTGTTACAGGAATTCAATTGTAATGTAGAATACCGTTCAGGTTCGAAGATGGCTCATGTCGATGCCCTTTCCCGTAACCCCGTCACTACTGATTCACCATCTAGCAGCAGTTGCAATATTTCTGATGACTGTTTTCCATGCGTGATGTCTATAACTAGTGGAAGCGATGACTGGTTACATACTCTTCAATTAGGTGACTCTGAGCTTCGAAGAATCCGTGACATCTTGTCATCCAACATGGACGCCGATGGTTTAAAATATATAAAAGATAATTACATTATAAAGGACAATAAGCTCTATCGAATTCTGGATGGCGATGCATCGAATATTCGTTGGGTTGTTCCTAAGGGCGCACGATGGCAGATATGTCGACTGAACCACGACGATCTTGGACATTTCGGAATCGAAAAGACGCTGGAGAGGATTAAATCTTCGTATTGGTTCCCGAATATGTCCAAGTTCGTAAAAAAGTATGTCGGCGCGTGCCTCGAATGCGCATATGCTAAAAAGTCGGTGAATAACAAAGAAGGGCAGTTACATCCTATCGAGAAAGTCGATATTCCCTTTCACACAGTCCATATAGATCACCTTGGGCCATTTGTGAGATCAAAACGCGGAAACTCGTATCTATTAGTTGTGGTAGATTCTTTTACAAAATTTGCTCTAGTGAAGCCAGTTAAAAACACAAAAACGGAGACCGCCATCAGAATCCTTAACGACATATTCTATACGTTTCGGGTAGACTGATAGACTCATTAGCGATCGCGGAAGTTGTTTTACATCACACGCCTTTAAAAGATATTGCACGGAGAAGGGTTTAAAGCACATTCTAAACGCGGTTGCCAGTCCACGTTCAAATGGGCAGGTAGAACGGTATAATCGAACCATCCTAGATTCACTTAAAGCGTTGGGACTAAATTCAAACGAGAAAAATTGGGATGACGACGTAGGAAAAGTTCAGTGGGGATTAAATAATACACGACAAAAAACTACCGGACGAACTCCTTCTGAAGTTATGTTTGGAACTAGTATGAATGTAGAAATTGATCCACGTTTCAATGAACTAAGACAAGAAACTGGTGAAAATACGGATATAGATATAATAAGAACCGAAGTGAAGGACAGGTTAGATCACGAACAAGAGAAACAAAAGATAAATTATGACAAAGGTAGGCGACCGGCTCGCTTGTATAGTGAGGGAGATCTAATAAAATTAACTAAGACTACCTTTATTAACGACGGAAAGAGCAAGAAGCTATTACCATCGTATGTAGGGCCTTATCGAGTCGTTGAGATATTAGGAAATGATAGGTATAGAATTGCTGCAATACCTGGTTTAAGTAGTTGTAAGGGCAATCGCAAAAGTACAGTCGCTGCCGACAGAATGTTACCCTGGGTACATGTGGCAGCCCTTGATGTAAATGAAAGTAGTGATGAAAGTAGGGAAAGTGATAATAATTCATGTGCTGAATAGAAGTAGTTAAGTATATTACTTACGCCACTGTTAAGGTTTATATTAATTTGGAATACATATAACACTACTTACATATGTGTGATTTTTGTTTAATGATTTGAAACACACTTAAATTATAAATCTAAATTATAGAAAGAGTGAACCTTTGTATATTGTTAATAATAAATTGTTGTGCATTTACAATTATAATGTTTAATATAACTACTTGTTGCGATTTAAATGAGTTGGAATATGTATTTATATGATAGGTTAATAATATGATGTATATTGTTAATTATGAATTGATTTTAAAATATATGGTTACAATCTATCATTATAATTATCAATCTGAGTGTGAGAATGGATTGGGTTCACACGTGATTTATTTTATACTGATTATACATAAATGATGATTTAACCGATTATAAATGTATTCAAGTACCTATATGAGTAAAATATGTACTTCATATTCATAAATGTTTTAATGATATGAGTGTGAGAATGGATTGGGTTCACACTCTATTATTAAATGTCTATATTGTTACAATTGTAAGAGTATGAGAATGGTATTGGTTCATACTTGATATTGATAATAATAATTGAGTGTGAGAATGGAATGGGTTCACACTTGATTATAATAATTATAATATTAAGAAGTGTGAGAATGGAATGGGTTCACACTTGATTAGAATGTTAAGGAGTGTGAGAATGGAATGGGTTCATACTCCTTGATATTTGAATTAGTATATTGGGTATGAGAATGGAATGGGTTCATACCTAATTGCTAATACTTGGCTAAAATTTGAAATTTCTGTATGAGAATGGATTGGGTTCATACTTAAATTTCATTTGTAATTATTATTATATATTTTTTAATCAATTGTAAACTGAGAGGTGGTCAACTGCACGAGTGTTAGGTTCCCGTGAATTCTGTGTATGAGGACATACACGGGATCAGGATGGACGAGTGTTAGGTTTTGATTATAAAAGTAGATTTAAATTGTTTAATTTGTTTTGTTTAATATTTTAAATTCAAATGATGGAAGAGAAATATGGCAATACGCTGTCAGCCTATATAAGCGCTCGCGCAGTTGACTTCCCGCCCAGTCGTGTTTGAGCAGTTGCCACCGAAGGTTCTGCCCAATTGTGCCTAGACATAAATTATATAAGTGAATTGGATTGGATAACTGAGTTTCATTAAAATAAATAAATTAAGTGCATTGGTGAACTGAGTTTTATTAAATTATAATAATAAGATAGGTAGATGAATGTTGCTGGGAGGAACGAACTAAATTGTCTCGCCCATAAAAAAGGGAAAACGTTTTACTACCTCTAAATATTATCCAATCTCCATGATTTTTTTGTATGTTATTGACACATGGAATTACTAGGTATATAGCTTTTCTTTTTTTCAAAATTTTCTATAGATTCAAAATTATAGGCACCTCAAATAACGTAATTTTTGTGATCAAAACTTTGTTGAATCAAACCGTCTGTTAAACAGTAACAATGTATATTTTCAAAAAAAGCGAAATCTACAAACCTAGAATATATTATACTGAAGCGATTGACATCAAAATCAAAGAGATTCGTTGATATTTAGTTAGTGTAAAACGTTTTCTCCCGAAACCAGAATTTCATTAAGAAAAGTACCTATTATCATTCGCGAGCTGCAGTGCATCTCTATCGCACCCGTGTCAGGGGCATGAGAGCGCAAGCGATAAAAAATCTTTTCCTAAATACCTATTTCGCTAGAAACGCGAAGGTATACTCTCCTCTTAATACATCGAGATAGAGTCGTGATTAGCGCAGCGCTATTCACAGCTGTATCGCATGCATGAAATCTCTTTAACTGACTGTACATAATACATAGGGTACTTATAGCAAAAACCACAAAATGCCAATAAAATCGTGTTGTTTTTTGTTTCATCATAAAAACTTTGTTGGTAACGTGACTTTTTTACTATGAGGAGGGGGGTGGGTATTATTTTTCGTGAATTTCCAGAAGTGGTAGAAAAAGCCTTTTGGCTTAGGTTACTATGCTATTCCTCTTTTGCAACCACCTGCATAAATAAGTATACATGTTTAAAAAATCATTCAAGTCTGGCAAATATTTTTTCCTTTACTAGACCCTAGTCAACATAACTACGCATTATAAATCTTCTAAATCAATAGGATTAAAGCAATTAAAGTAGTTTTAGCGAGATAAGTGCGATTGTTCTAATTAATTGCCATTTGTCATGGCACAGATACAAAAACGAACATACAGCCCGTAAAATAGTCCTCTGAAGGACATAGGAGCTCATAGGATATAGGCCTCCCCCAAGACTGGAGGGTAATTGCCATATTTAGTTGGTGCATCATTGTATCCTAAATCCTAACTTAATATTATAAATGCGAAAGTAACTGTGTCTGTCTGTCTGTCTGTCTGTTACTCTTTCACGCCAAAACTACTGAACGGATTTGAATGAAATTTGGTATATTTATTTATTTATTTATTATTAAAGATACACCAACAGCATACATATTATTACAGTCTTTAAAAGATATGTTTATAAGGTCTTACATCTAATACGATATGCCAGTTATAGGCGTATACAACATTATTAAAATCAACAAACCTTAAAAGTAATAAAATTAAAATTTTATAACAAAATTAAAATATTGACAATAGAATTCAAATGTAAATATTAACAAATATTGTAAATTCGTTAATTAAAATTACTAATACTGAAATTAACTTAAACTGAAAATAGTTGCAGTATTCCACTTTGGAACTTGGGTAAACTGTCACTAAAGATATCTATGTTCGGAAGCTTAGTACTAATTTCATTGTACTCCTGGCAGATTCTGTTCATTGGGGCGTGCAGACCAGTGTTTGTTTTGGACATATGGATATGAAATATTTTGTTGATTGGTTTTCTAGGAAGATTATAAGGCACTGATAGATGAATTTTTTCGGAAAGATGAATACAGCTAATTTGATTTGAAATAAGTTTGTGTAAAAATACTAAATCCTGTAAAATACGGCGGTTACGCAGCGTGTTCATGTTGAAGAAGTTTAGACGCTGGTCATAGGTGTTCCTGTGCGATATCCCAGTAGAAGTGAATGCCAAGTATCTGGTGAATGCCCTTTGTATACTTTCAATCCTCTGAGAGTGTACCGTATACTGAGGGCTCCACGCCGCGCTGGCGAACTCCAGGTGACTGCGGACTAGCGCGTTGTACAGAAGTATTTTAGTTGTGCTATTATGGAAGTCCCTTGAATTTCTCTTTAGAAACCCTAGCATTTGAGCGGCTTTCTTAACAATATTATCATAATGAGAAATGAAACTAAGTTTGCTATCAATGATGACACCGAGATCTCTAATTTCATTTGTTTCTGTTAGTTGACTATTGCCTATAGTGTAAGAAGATGTAAGAGGACATTTCTTTTTTGTAAATTTGATGAAGTAGCATTTACTAACGTTTATTGACATATGGTTAAGATCGCACCAGTCTTTAATATTGTTTAGATCTTCTTGAATAAGTTTGACATCTGTGATGGAGTTAACGGCTTTATAAATTTTTAGATCGTCAGCAAAAAAGGAGAAATGACAATGTTTTATGTTAGTGGTAAGATCGTTTATAAATATTAGGAATAAAAGAGGGCCCAAGTGCGATCCTTGAGGAACACCCGATTTAGCATGATAAGGTTTAGAGTCGAAGCCATTCACTGACACTATTTGAGGTCTGTTTGATAGGTAGGACTCAAACCACCTCAGTAACTTTCCGCTAAAGCCGACAGATTTTAACTTACGAATTAGTAATGTGTGATCCACCATGTCAAACGCCTTGGAAAAGTCAGTATAAATGGCGTCTACCTCTTTGCCTTTATCAATTTCATACGATATATCTGTAATAAAGTTAACAAGATTAGTTTGTACAGAGCGGCCTTTTATAAATCCATGCTGATAATCGGACAATATTTTAGTTATCTGAGGAGAAAAAACATCGAGTAACAGGGATTCGAAGAGCTTAGAGAAACAAGATAAAATAGAAATAGGGCGATAGTTCTTAACTTCTGCATCATTACCGTTTTTAAAAATTGGTACAATTCTTGCATTCTTCCACTCGTCTGGAAATTTCCCATCCAAAAGAGAGCGGTTAATAATCAGGACCAGTGGTAAGGCAAGCAAAAATCCACAACGTTTAATAAAAATAGGTGGTACACCATCAGGACCCGCGCCTTTATAAATATTAAGCATTTTTATTTTTTTGCATATATCTGACTCTCTGAAACTGATGCGGTTGAAGCATATTGAGTTATTATCAGGATTTGATGATATATAATTGATGATACTTGGATTTCTGGCACTACCGGTTACTTCACTATAGATAGATGAGAATTGATCTGCAAATAAGTTAGCGATTTCTGGTCCTGTGTTGGCAGATGTGTTATTCATTTTCATTTCAGAGGGGAGGGTCGATTTATTTTTACGTTTATCTTTTATGAACTTCCAAAAGGTTTTGGGATTGTAGGAAATAGCTTTCTCTATTCGCATTTTATATCTATTGTAGTCATTTTCTAATAATTTGTGACTCCGTTCCCTTAAAATATTGTACTCAAATTTATCACGTGGGTTTTGATAACGACGATACTTCTTCCGAATTTTTTCCTTTTCTGCAAGTAGTTTTATTAAAGCTATGCTGAACCAGCTGGGGTATTTACTTTTACGTGGGATGCGTTTCGGAACATATTTATCAATAATATTGTGAATAATCTTGTAGAATACTGAAACCATTTCATTAATATCATTACAGTTATTTAGCTCAGTGTGCCAGTCTATAGTACTTAAATGAGATCTTATGTTAACGTAATCAGCCTTATAGTAGTTGTAATCACTACGAACATTTGGACGGAGATACATGATATTTGTAGAAGGAAAAGATACTAGTAAATTAGGGTGTTTAGGATCAATTTTACTAATAATATCTAAGGGCTTAGAAATATTAATATCAGGTAATGTACATAAAGCAAGATCTAATATACGATCGTCTTTGTTACATATATTGTTGCTTTGGTATAAATTATTTAAACTCATAAAATCTATTAATGCATAGCCTAAATTACAATTGTAGTTAGTAGGAACTGTATAGTTACAATCAGATGATGTCTTTGACCACTTAATAAAACCAAGATTAAAATCTCCTAGTATCATAACGTTATCGCTATTATTTATAACAATATCAACATTTTCCATGAATGTTTCCAAAGATTTTAATTTTACTGGTGGAGGTAGGTAGACAGCACACAGTGAGAGCTTTTTTATGTCATTGTTGATAGTGATTTGGACTGATACCCATAAATCTTCACATTCAGTTTCCCAGTTCTGTATACGGATGGAAGGAATGTCACGAGAAACAGCAATTAGAACTCCGCCTCCATCTAGTTTAGTATCTTTGGAACAAACACGGTCACGACGATATACTATGTATCGAGAGTCAAAAAGTTCACTATTGGCAATACTAGCATTTAACCATGTTTCTGTAAAAACTAAAATTTTGTAGTTACTTTGGAGTATATTCTGATAGAAATCTTTAACTTTGGTTTTTATTCCGTTTAAATTTTGGTAGTAAATATCGAATTTTGAAATAATAACTTATAATAATATATCACATAAATTTATATGGTAACCTAGACAATAAGATCTATAGACTCGAGATTACGTATTTGCAGTGCTGGGCTAAATTCGTCCTTCCTAACAAAAATTCGCCCTCCGCGGACCCACACGAACTTGTATGAAGCTTCTTTAGCTTTGATGCGGGCAGCTGCGTGAAGAGCCTTGTTAGTAGGGGTCAGGTGCTCTGTGACGAAAACTGCAGACACGTCACCTCCGTAACCAAGGTGGTGGGAGTTTAATTTTTCTTTCGGATTCTTTTTGTTAAAATTAGATACTGCTGCGATGACTGAGTCACGTTGATATGAACTCCGGAGTTTCACTATAACGGCTCGTGGTCTGCTACTCTCTTTGTTCATCTTAGCAACTCGTGTCACGTGTAATACGTCATTCTGCGTTAATGGTTGCTCTATGATTTTACCAAGTTGGGCTACCGTCTGGGTCAAGTTTTCGGACCGATTCTCTGGTATACCATTTATCTCGAGATTGCTTTCTCTCAGATGCTGTTCAACCAGATGTAGTCTCCCGGATAGATCTTTGACAGTTGTTTTGAGGTTATCATTGTCTACTTGAAGATCCTTAATGATGGAATTCTTCTCCGCCAGATTTGTTTTCATGACTTCAAATTGCTCATTGAAGAAGGACATAGACTCGCGGAACTCACTTATAAGTGCATTCATTGATTTAAGCTCGGCTGACAGAGTTGCCTTCATAATATCTTTCAGAGCACCGTTTAGTTCTTCTTTTAATATATCCCGTAGTTTGCCCTCTGTCACAAAGTTATCATTGTTGTCTTCAACTTGGCGCGCTAGCTTGGCTCGAGTAGTGATATTGTTGTTACTCGGTGAGTTGGTTGTCGCGCTCGATTCCTTAGCAACAGATGGCGGTGGCGCAGTAGTTGGGGAAGGATGGGCTGGTGTGCTCGTATGGGCTATTTTAATTTTCTTAGAGATACACTCGTCACATCTCCAATTACGCTTGTGGTCTTGGTTCATTAATTGAAATCTTTTTTCGGATACATTGCCGCACTGTATATCGTAAGTCAGACCACAGGTTGCACATTTTATGTATTCCTTATTGAGTATTACTGTGCGACAACTGGTACATTTAATAGGTGGCATTTTCCAAAATAATTTATATCGTTGTTATTGTCGAAGCAGCAAAAACGTTCAGTAGGCGCCGCTAGACGCTAAAGCGCTGCAGCGGCTGTTGGAGCGCTGGGCGAAGTGCGTGTGTGTGCGTGAGACGCGCGACGGTTAGCGCCCGCGAATATTTTAACCGTTAGAAAATATTTTTGCTTCTTACTCACGAATTACAATGTTTTGGCGGAAACCACTTATATCACTGAAAAGCTTAGTTCACAGGCTTTTTAACGGTATAACTTTTACTGTAGAAATCACAAAAATAACTACTATTTTGATTTTTTATTGACAGAGCAAAATAACAAGGTGTTGTTGAGAAGAGGTCGAGGTATACATACGGTCTAGACCCTGGGAAAGAACATAGGCTACTTTTTATCCCGGAATTCCCACGGGAAAACTTTTTAAGGCGAAGCGAAGCTCACGGGAACAGCTAGTATTAAATAAATAAATATTTAGTTGGTGCATCATTGTACATATCTTTAAATAAATATCTGCCCGGCCGGCAATAAACACGGAGACGCTCAACTCAAAACAGCAGTCCCTTTCTATTCACATGCCATCATCATCATCAGCCAATAATCATCCACTGCTGGACATAGGCCTCTCCCAAGGAGCGCCACAACACTCGGTCCTCGGCCTTCCTCATCCAACCACTACCCGCCACCCGCCTAAGGTCGTCAGTCCAGCGGGCAGGAGGGCGTCCCACGCTGCGTTTGCCTGTTCGTGGTCTCCACTCGAGAACTCGTCTACCCCAACGGTTATCGGTTCTTCGGCAGATATGACATGCCATCAACGATATTTTAATATGAACTAGATGGAGGGTCAGTGCAAGGGAAACGTCTCGACAAATAACACCCCACTTTTACCAATGAACTCTTATCTACTCGTATTACTTCGGTTAGACGACTTGAGACTCTACAGTCATCGAAATATAAGAGGCCCGTTTGGACAGCTCCAAAATGTATGGGATGACAGCTGGTGTCAAACCTACATCATGAAAAATCTAAACAATAAGGGCCACTTGCACCAACATATTAAATCTAGAATTAGTGTGAAATCTCGATTTAGTGTCAAATTTTATATGGACTGACGTTTCTTAAATTGAGATTTGACACTAAATCTAGATTTAATTTGTTTCTGCAAGTGGCCCAAAGTAACTTTTGCTGCTTCAAAAGTTGTTTTTTCTTTATAGACTAATATTAGAATACTAGTTGATTAGTCTAACTAAAGCATTCTGGTCGAGCGTCATATCAATATCAACCAAATTAACCCCATACGAATACAGAAACACCAGTAGTGACGTTACGACTCTTGCGACACGACGTCATCATCAGCACAACCAAGTCTCCCGCCGCCTAATGCCACCTTTAGCGTCATCAATCCAGGCTACGTAAGATTCTGTAACATCGGACAGTGCACATCTTCATCGTACTAATGATACAATATCTTCTGTCTTGCGACATTGAGAGTCTGCAATGGAGTTCAGACGGAGACATATTCTGGTTGTGAATGCGATTGTGAAATAGAGGTGAAACGGAACTACACTAAGGTGAAACCAAACGCTATGAATACATTTTGTACTAACTGACAGACGTATGACAGGCTACTAAAAACTTTTAGCGTTAGGTGAAATTCGGCCTAATATGGAAAAAACAAATGTCACTTTTGGAAGTAACAAATTTGCTTTACATTTTGACAGTGACAGTTGACGATACGCATCGTAAACGGAGGTTTCGAATCTTATAATCGCTGCACAGTTAGTTTACGCTTTACGGTTACAGCGCTAACTTTTTAAAGGATAAAAGATGGGAGATTATTTAACTGGTAACCCTGGACGACCGAATGGCGTAGTGGTTAGTGACCTGACTACTGAGCCGATGGTCCCGGGTTCGATTCCCGGCTGGGGCAGATATTTGTTTAAAGACAGATATTTGTACTCGGGTCTTGGGTGTTGATATTTATATTTAGTATCTATCTATCTATGTATTTGTGTAGATATATCAGCTGTCCGACACCCATAACACAGGTTCTGCCTAGCTTGGGGTCGGATGGCCGTGTGTGAGATGTCCCCACATATTTATTTATTATTTATTTTATTTATTTATTAACCCTGAGTAAATGACACGTACCACGTAAGTTCTGGCTGTAAGAATATATTATCTACTAGGCACAGTCAAACTCTCAGAACTCAATCTAACTTATTCCAAACTTATTTATTGCACAAATATAAAAAAATACTTGTACAAAAGGTGGGCTTAATGCTAAGAGCATTTTCTACCAGCCAACCTACAGGAGGTGCAGGAAAACTGGTACAAAGATGTACAAAAAAAAAAGAAAAAGTATGTAACACCACACCAATGTAAAATAACACCTTTTCTTATTAGTCAATAAGTACGTACGTACTAAGTACCTTTTATTAAACCAATTCAGTAAGGTTTTAAACCAGAATAAGGCGGCTAACTATTTTGTTTCGTATTTCGAAAGTTTGGTCGAAATGAAAGTAAAGCGTGGAAGCAGTCTTGATACTTTCTGGTATTTTCATAGGATACTGTAAATTGATCAATAGATACAAAGTACTTAAAATATGTAATACATGAACTACCTACTTAAATATATAACATAATGAAGAAAGAACGGTAAACATTTGATTATATATTATGTAGGTTTAGTAAAAAAAACAGTTAAGTACAGAAAGGAAAAAAAGTTAATCCGTTTTTTAAATACAAGATGATGTCTAGTATTATCAGCCTTTGAACCGAATTTAATACAAAGTCGTAGGCATTACTTAATCATGAAACAATCGTAAAACAATATCAATCCCTAAATTAAGTCTGTGAACAAACCATTAAAAAAAACCCCATTAGTCAACATTATAAAGGTGGACTTATGGCCCAAACGCTATTTTATCTACATTTATTTCAGTCAACCTTCTTCAGACATCAGTACAGTATCTAAATAAAAAAAAAATACTATCAAACTTGTTCCATCGCACTACACCGAAGCGCTGGACAAATTGTTGTGGGAACAGCGGAGTTGCGACCAAGTATCAAGAATGTTCGACCTTGGGCGGGTTGCACGAAAACAATGCTATCTTAATCGTATGATAGAAGATTGTCTATTATTAGTTTGAGTTATGTTTAGTCTTTTCGCGATTACCTGTGTAGTCGTTGTTTAGATGACTTATGTTTTTTTTACACTGACAAAATAACCTAACCAAACCCTCCGACATTTGAACGTCTAAGCTGATTTTTATAAAACATGGCTAAGCACACTCGAGGTAAGAATACCTGTGACCCAAAAAACATATCGAAAATTCGTTCAGCCGTTTGAGAGCCACACACAGATACATAGACACGTTAAACTTATAATACCCCACTTTTTATCAATACTTAAAAAGACAGATTAAATGATGGTTCACTTCACCGTAAAAAGCTTTCCTGTGGGAATTCCTGGATAAAAAGTACCCTATATGTGTTAATCCACTGTGTCAGCTTCCTACATACTAAATTTCATGAAAATCTCTCACACACACACACGCACTCACGCTTTGTACTAATGTACTCCCTTGCGGGGTAGGCAGAGGTGCATTGCTGCACCTACTTTTCAAAATCTGTACTGTAGTTTTTACGTGAGAGACTAATAAACATCCTCACAAACTTTTGCATTTACACTCGCGAGTAATGAAAAAGTTCCGGTTTCAATAGCACCAAATTAATTCTAAACTGAAAAGGCTAGCTTAATGACGCCGTCTACAATATTGAAGTACATTTATAAGCGCATCAGAATATCTCCAACTAAAGAAGTAAATATATTATTGTGTTTATTTTTTATGTAAATGTTTAAAAATGTTTTTTTTAACACTCTGTACGGAAATACAAAGTTTCCTCATCAGATTAGCATAACTAATAGAACATCCAGAAATCTGATTCGACTTCTGACAGGAATCAAAATATAATCTTTGAAAAATCAATCATAAGTATGATAAAAAACATTACCAACGATACATGCATTTTATTAATTATACACACACACACACACACACGCACTCACGCCTTGTACTAATGTACTCCCTTGCGGAGTAGGCAGAGGTGCATCGCTGCACCCACTTTTCGCCAGAGTGTTCTGTTAGTCCCAATGTAATAGGGGGCGAGCCTATTGCCATTTTACGGGCACATCCAAGACCCGAGAACAAATATCTGTGTTTAAACAAATATCTGCCCCAGCCGGGAATCGAACCCGGGACCTTCGGCTCAGTAGTCAGGGTCACTAACCACTACGCCATTCGGTCGTCTATTAATTATCTACGTTTGCAAATATACATAAGAAACCTATTCACATGTTAAAGTGTAATTACTCGTTAGGAAATGAACTGACTAGTATTGTATTTGCATGTGACTGTTTGTACTGCATCAATAAAATCATTAATTATACTTATATAGAGTGGCGTGGGACGCCCATCGGTACGGACCATACCTAAGGGTGCTTACATAGAGAATCGGGTTCCCTGTATCTACCTGTACTGGTAACCTAATTGTGCGAAAGCGCTCATAACATTTAAAAATCCGGGAAATGCTCCGTAAAAAATAAAGAAAAACCGTGACATTTTCTAAGTGCAAGTGTTTTTTTGCACGTGATTGTAGTATCCAAAGTTTTCACCATAATTTCCTAAAAACATTTAAAGCAAGAATAACAGTTTTTGTGACGTGCTAAAACAACTTTTTCTTTGCATTTGAACATGAACAATAAAATCATCACGTCCCCACTGCTGGGGCACGGGTCTCCTTCCAATGAAGGAAGGGTTATAGGCCTAGTCCACCACGCTGGCCTAGTGCGGGTTGGTGGACTATTAGGTATTTGGAGCTTACGTTTACGAACAATAAAATAGTGACCTCTAAAATGCTCGGCGCATTTATTTAAACATATCCATTGCACAAAAGATGATCTTTACCTTTACGCATAAAAAGATAATTTCACTATAATTATAATTAAGAAAACCGATTATTTGATATTTGCAATAACAATATTGAAAGTAAAGAATAATAAAATCATTGTATCGTAAAGTTTTATTACAATTAAGTTCTTATTTGCTCGCGAACTTTTAAGTTTCATTATCAGCCTTGAACTTAGGTTTAGTAGATGTTTCGTAATTGTGTCTACTGTTTTAAGGATCCTTCGCAAAAAAAATTATGTATGTACATTCTAACTTTCAAACTAATATTACAAATGCGAAAGTAACTGTGTCTGTCTGTCTGTCTATTACTCTTTCAGGCCAAAACTACTGAACGGATTTGAATGAAATTTGGTATACATACGGTCTAGACCCTGAGAAAGAACATAGGCTACTTTTTATCCCGGAATTCCCACGGGAAAACTTTTTCAGACGAAGCGAAGCGCGCGGGAACAGCTAGTATTTAATAAAAAGTCGTGTTGGCGTAACAGATAAAGTCTCGGCACACATTTGTACCAAAGAATTCTTTAGGATTAAGGAATTTAAGAATAACACGTGCTCTAGTAAAACAACGTGATAAAGCCTGCACATCTAGATTCTAATGTGTAACCTAATGTGTACATTGTACTCATTAAAAATGGCGATACGGGTCGCGAACTATCACGTGACTACAAATGTAAGTCTGTTTAATTTGGAAATCCGTAAAAATGCTCTTTGTCGAATAGAATTACACCAAAAAAACAATATTAACCTTAGCAATTGTCAACAAATACCTACAACAAACCTAACCATGTTACGAGTGGACGTAAATGAAAAATAAAAACTGAAAATGGCGGAACCCTTCAGTAAAAATGTAAACTACACTACATTTATTTCATTGTTTTGTAAGTTCTCACTAAATAGGTGGTACCTTTTACCTAAATAAAATTAAATATTTAAACGACGATTTTGTAATAACAGCCTTGCTATGTTTGAAATATCATAACAACATGTTAACTCTATTTTATCTTTTTAATAGATTTCTATAATTGTAAGGCGGTTCAAAGTGTGAGAATGTATGATGAGAGCTGTTTTACTTAGATTCGGAACGTAGATTACATATGTATTTAGTCGAGTGATCTCAGATCATGAAAGAAAAACAATTATTATGGCCATATATATTAGGAGCTGTTCCCGCGCGCTTCGCTTCGCCTTAAAAAGTTTTCCCGTGGGAATTCCGGGATAAAAAGTAGCCTATGTTCTTTCCCAGGGTCTATACCATATGTATACCAAATTTCATTCAAATCCGTTCAGTAGTTTTGGCGTGAAAGAGTAACAGACAGACAGACAGACAGACACAGTTACTTTCGCATTTATAATATTAGTAAGGATTTTTAACGGAGCCTCGAAAGCTTTGCGTATGTTTCAGGTCAAAAATTAAGATCGTCCTTTAATGGAATATGACCGATTTATATTTTTTGCGACCTTTTTAAGGAGACGACCGAATGGCGTAGTGGTTAGTGACCTGACTACAGAGCCGATGGGTCCGGGTTGGATTCCCGGCTGGGGCAGATATTTGTTTAAACACAGATATTTGTTCTCGGGTCTTGGATGTGCCCGTAAAATGGCAATAGGCCCGCCCCCTATTACATTGGGACTAACATAAACACTGGCGAAAAGTAGGTGCAGCGATTCACCTCTGCCTACCCGCAAGGGAGTACATTAGTACAAAATGTAAGGGTTTGTTTTTTTTAAAGAGAATAGCCCAACTGGATGCAGGTCCGACTGATTTACATTCTTTTCATAGCATTACACCTACATTAATATATTATAAAGTTTTATGCTAGAAGACCAAATATCATTGAATTAACTTTGACCTTTTGGCAATAGACTATTTACCGTAATGACCACACTTTAGTCCAATTGCCAAGTCCAAATTATTACAGAACTTACAAACCTACTTACAGATTGACCTTTAATTCAGTTAATCATTATGATGCTCTCAATCGCCTTATTAAGTGATGAATATATACTTAGATGAACTAACCCTTTCGTAAATTGTTTTGCAATGTAATTTCCCATATATACCTACCTACCTACCTACCATCGGGGAAATACATGCAGCAGCCCTATTATTTAAAGGCAATGTATTGCGTCTGTCTTGCGTTCCTAACATTAAAACAATCATAATAATAATTTATCTTCAAAAGCGTTTTTACAAAAAGTAAAAACACAAAAATGATCATTAAGCGAACGCCTATTTTAGAACCTACCACCAAGAACGTAGTAACTAGAAAGTAGAATTAATTTTAGTTTTCGCCAGAAACAGACATTTTTAATTGTATTTTTCTACCTAGAAACCCGGTTGTGTCATGTTACCTTTTACTTATGGGAGCAGTTTTATTAAATCGCGCTTTAGGACTCCCTTCATTTTTTTTCTGTTAACTATACCACTTTTGTTACACAGTATATAATATATTTTTCTTTATGTGTACACTAACACGACAGTGTAAATTAAAAAAATTAAAAACCGACTTCAAAAAACCACTAAAAAGTAAGAAATAATTTAAGGTTCACCAATTCTATGTGACAGTACAAATATACCTAAGCAGGAACTGTTCTTTTTTGATATTGGAGCGATGATAAAGTAATCTGAAGAAATATGGCACCAACTTCAAAAAAGAACAGTCCCAGTAAACAGTAAACAGAAAAGAAATGAAGGGGGCGGAATAAAATTCTGAAAAAAAAATGGAACCACCCCTGAGGCTCAACCCAATACAACAAAAAAAGAATTTTCAAAATCGGTCCATAAATGGCGGAGTAATCAGTGAACATACATAATAAAAAAATACATACAGACGAATTGAGAACTCCTCCTTTTTTCAAAGTCGGTTAAAAAAAACTTACGCACGGTACCATTTGGTATTATCACTCAAAACAATATCATCCAGAAAACCCAAGCTTTTCAAAGATTAAAACCAAACTGCCACAACAGGAAATCTCTAAAACAGTAAAGTTAATGTGGGACATTCCACGGACCATCCATAATGCAGAAGATACATCATTAATCACACTGGATCCTCCACAGCACTGGTTCCCACGCTTGTTGCAGCGGTAATGGGCTAGACGTAGCCGATGGTGGGCAGAGCGTCGGACGCCCCTTGAAGTCCTTTGGGGTGCATTCAAGTTAAAATATAAATGTTTGCGTATCGTAAGAATATGCACTCGCAACTTATGAAAAAAATCTAGTTACAAAATGTCGACACCAAAATGTAGAATATGTAAATTTTTCAAAACATTTAGGCCCTACTGTTTCACAAAGTCTGGTTCGTGGCTAACTGTGAGATAAAAGACATGCTGTCGCTGTCAAAAAAATAATTGCAGGGAGTGACAGCATGCCTTTTATCCGAGAGGTAGCCATTATCCAGACATTGTGAAACAGACCCTTAATCCAAAAAAAATATATTTAATGTTTCATTTGGTACCTAATAGCCTTTTCCGTTTAGGAGTAATTTGGTGCTATTGTCACTTTTTCATTGACCGTGAGTGTATGCTCTTTTCTAATACCGTGTAAAAGTTACTTACTTTTGCCCTCAGGAGCGCTCCTGAGGGCAAAAGTAAGTAACTTTTACACGGCAATCGTGGGTGTGTAACATCGGAATTGATCCTTCCTGTCATGTATCACAGATGCACAGTGTGTGAGTAAATGTGTGTACACAAATGAACCCGTGTTGATTTTATATCTAACTTAATTATTGTCACTACGCAACCGCGGCGGCGGCGGCGGTGGCTAGCCGTGGGAGAAATGATATGCTGGAGTGGATACGCCTGCCAATATAATATAGGTAATATTCTGTACATCAGAGGTAGAATAGAATGAAAAATATTTTTTAAACTAAAGATTATGAATGTTACAATTAGAATAGAATATCTATAGGACGTAAAAATTTACAATTATTTGACCATTGTCATAATATTACTCTACCACCACTTCACAAAGGCCCCATCAATAAGGAGGAAAGAAATAAGTAGTGGTTTGGTTTTAAATATTTTTGAATACTTACTTAAAGATGTTAAATTAGAATCTACAACTACACTGTATCCCAGATGAACTGGCACCTCCGTTTTTCCGTGAACCCCACATTAAAACTGTAGCATATCGGAATCAAAAATTATACTAATCACTCAAATCTGGAGGAAAATAATCTTAAAAATTTGGGGCAGCCCCCTTTTACCCCCCCACGATTACTTATTGCTCTTACTAAAATACCTATTCTTATAAATTTTTTATCTGTTCGTTGACATTTCAGGTGTCTAGTAGGTACCTAATATTATTAAATTTTAAATGCTTACGATATGTTAAAAAAAATACCAAACACACCGGTGATAACCATTTTTTTATGTTTAACTTTTTATGATTATCACTCCTCAAAATTGTCTCTCTTATTGTCCTATATATTATATAGATGTTAAGTCTTAAATGTTATTTTAAGTGTTTTATGTACAATAAAGTTATACTACTAGTCGTTACCGAATTACCAGACTTTCATAGTATTCACGTCAAAAACTCTTGTAATTCTATTTTATAGTCTCATCTACGTTATCGCCTGCGTTCATATAAAGACAGTGCACTCACACAACTATCTTTCAGTCACAAACAACAGACAATATAGAGTGAACGTATTTGTGCTTGTTTTGTTCAAGTTTTTTTTTGGTTTCTGCTAATCTGTGAACAGTTTTCGGGGGTAAGTGAGATTTCTTATCTGTGTGGGATGCGGTGACCTGTTTTTTGTGCTGTTTTTTTTTAAATTTATTAATCTTGATGTTTAATTTTGAGGTGTAATATAGGTAGTTTATTGTAAATGACAAAGCCTGTTGTGAATTTTGGATTTTTAATTATTTTGTGGATTTTGAAAAAAGGGAGTTTCTTATAAACACAAAACACACACAACAATGGTAATAATTTATTATTTTATAATAATTTGATATTTTTTTATAGATTTTATAATTATTACACATAAAGTTAGTGAATATTACTAATTAGGAAATTAATCCGAAAATTTTAATACACTCACGGGCAATGAAACGGTTCCATTGAGAAAAGAAACAAATTACGTCTAAACGGAAAAGGCTAATTTAATGACGTTTTCTGCAATATTGAAGTACATTTAACAGAGCCTCAGGATATTACCAACTAAAATGGGTAATATTTTGTTCCAATTTAAAATTAAATATTTGAAAAAAATGAGGTCGTTTGGTGTCGGAATTTTGTGAGTGGAACTTTTTTATTGCCCGAGAGTGTATAATTCAAATGTATTGCTTAATAAGTAAGTTCAAAACTTTCAAAAAGAGGAAAAATATATTCCAACATAAATACATACCAACGTCTCTCTGACATAAAAATACCAACTCCAAACGTAGAATACCTGTCTTCTTTCGTTGAGGGTTAAACAAAAGCAAATTGCATGCATTTCCTTAACAACATACAGACACACATACCTACACAAACAAGACAACAATATAACATTACGCATATCTTGGGAATATTGCGATAAACTTAAAACCAGCTAATAAGGCTAGGCACCTACTTAATTTGCTGCTTTAAGAAATGAGCTGACAATGTTTTAACAGATATACTTAATAATATATGTATTACATACTGATTTTGGTGAAATATAGCTTTTCCTCTGAAAAGCGTTCTCTGGCAGCTCCGTAGTCGAGCTAGCTTCAGTGATCGTAACTGATCATTGAAGTTGAGCAACACATGGCACGGTCAGTCATTGGATGGGTGACCGATTTCAAGTGGTTCTTTTCTGGACGCTTCCGTGCTTCGGACGGCACGTTAAGCCGTGGGTCCCGGTTGCTGCTTCGGCAGTAGTCGTTAAGCCTAGTCAGAGGCCTTCGGACAGCTTAAAAGCATCTAACAGTTGGGTTTCCCACTTATCCGACAACTATCTCAGCACAAGTTTGCTGTAAATTGTCCAAGCTAGAACGGAACCCGGGACCTGCGTCAGACATAGCTAACTACTAACCACTGTGCCATCCGGTCAGAATTACATATTAAGTTGAGGTTTGATAAGTTTATTAAGACATGCATTATTTATGAAAATTCACCTGAATAAGTAAGAATTGAAATATTTATACTTTATAACATGAAGATTTTTTGTTCAGCAATGTTTAAAAAAAGTTACATACATCTACGAATGATTGATGCCCATACAAATAAAACACGATACGTATTCAATTTTAAACGTTTTATTAATTATTCTGTTTTTTGGCTACTTCTTACGTTAAACGATTGATTAAAAAACTCGTAGGTAACATCATTCCAGAATTGCATTTTTTGCCGAATGTTGAATTCGTTTATATGGAAGTGCTTTTAATTGCATTAAGTAAGTAGAGCATTTTAGTGATCAATTTATGTAATTGAATAAGTACTTACTTTAATAAATTGAACCCCTACGAAAAAAAAATCGGGTCATAGGTTATGTTACTCCAATTGCTCTTATAACTAGCTATATTTTAGCAAAATCGGATAAGCCATTCAAAAGTTATACGACTTTTAGCCATCATCAGCCAATAATCATCCACTGCTGGACATAGGCCTCTCCCAAGGAGCGCCACAACACTCGGTCCTCGGCCTTCCTCATCCAGCCACTACCGGCTACCCTCCTAAGGTAGTCAGTCCAGCGGGCAGGAGGGCGTCCCACGCTGCGTATGCCTGCTCGTGGTCTTCACTCGAGAACTCGTCTACCCCAACGGTTATTGGTTCTTCGGCAGATATGACCAGCCCACTGCCACTTTAGCTTGCATATTTTGACAGCTATGTCGATAATATCAGTCCTCTGACGGATAGACTCGTTTATTGTTTTAGTGTTGAATGGGATTTTAACGTTGGTTAGGTTATTCATTATTTCTTTGTTAGATGTCATCCATTTAGCAATAACAAATTATATAAAACATAGCTAAGAGTTTGTCCACCAACCCGCACTGGGCCCGCGAGGTGGACTAGGCCTAAAATGGCCCTTCCCTGGAAAAAGACCAGTGCCACAACAGTGGGGACGTAATGGGTAGTGATTTATAGAGTTCAGTCAGTAAATACACAAACACTCAGCAAATATTCAAACAATCAAAAGACGGGTTCAAAAGCAGTTTAAACTAAAAACTTGATTGGGAAAAACTAGGTGATATCAGTATCGATAATTCGGAAAAAACGCAAGTTATTTATCAAGTTTTTTCAGCCGAACTTAGGTGTACCAGTAACAATACCGAAATAACTTTAGTATTGCATGATAGTACGCAAGACTAAACGTTTGTTTTTGTAAAACTTGCAGTTAAGTACTACAATTATTTCTTGCATAAACGGGCTTAACCATTGCGACCTTGGCTGGAGAGTCATGCATACTAAAGAAGCTTTTTTGGACATGATTTGAACCTTCTACACTCACAAGCAATGAAAAAGTTTCAGTGAAAATAGCACCAAAAAAAAAAAAATACCAATTACCTACCAACTAACAACGTAAATATTGTACACTCGCGGACAATGAAAAAGTTCCAATCACAAAATGCCGACACTAAACGACCCCAATTTTTTCAAAGATTTAATTTAAAATTGGATCAAAATATTACCGTTTTTTGTTGGCAATATCTTTATGCCCTCATTTATGACGTCATTAAGCTAGCCTTTTTCTTTAGAAGTAATTTGGTGCTTTTCTCAGTGGAACCTTTTCATTGCCCGTAAGTGTATTCAAATCTTGGCCTAAAAAATTAGGCCATTTAGAGAGTAACATTTTCATTGCTCATGAGTTTACGTCTTTTTCTTTGACATCAACCTACACTGTATGCATTATCAGCTAGTCACGTGACGTGAAAGAAAAAACCGAAATTACCGCATAATATCTAGTTAGTGAAATGTATAAAAAAGACGTTCAATTAATTATATAAATGTTTAAAAAAGTAAATTGTTCAAGCATGTGACATGATACTTGATAATGATAAGTTGATAACATTATGTAGTTTTCTTTTTATTCAGTTTAGGTACTTATATATTTATTATTGTTATTATTATTTAATACTTTATTGCACAAATATGAGATATAAGTGTACAAAAGGTGGACTTATTGCTAAAATATAGAGTGTTTTAAAAACATATCAGTAGGTTATTAGGTACCATTGTACAATGTACTTAGGGCCGGTTTTTTGATCCGTGGTCACTCCGTTAGGGTGCTTACATAGAGAATCGGGTTCCCTGTATCTACCTGTACCGGTAACCTGATTATATGAAAGCGCTCACTCACGGAGCATTTCCCGGATTTTTTAATGTCATGAGCGCTTTCGCATAATCAGGTTACCGGTACAGGTAGATACAGGGAACCCGATTCTCTATGTAAGCACCCTTACTCAAGTCACGTGTCAAGCATGACAGCTTCATACGAATTTTGATCGCTTTATCTAAAGGAAGCCATTTTTGGCTAATGGTTAAGTAAACTACGGATGAAAAAATTTGCCCTTTGTAAGAAATATATTTAGGATAAAAGTCAGTCTTTCATTCATTCATACGTTAATGTTTTTTAAATAAATAGACGTCTTGCAAAAAGGGTATACTTATAAAAAACATGGCTTAGATATAATATGCTGCACATGTAGGTTTCGGCTTAGTATACCCTTTTTGCAACACTCTGTATAGCCTCTTAGCGTGTCCCACGGCTGGGCAAAGGCCCCCTACGTTTGTTAAAAGGTTATTAATTTATTTTATGTTACGTTTGCCAAGTATAATTTTAGTTTAACTGCTAAATATAGTTGTTATTCGTGGCTGTATCGTCAGTTCGCGTGCGTGCATGACTGTGTGTCTTCCTCGTTTCTTTACTCGCCATTTCCTAATTCCATATTCGAGTTCTGTTTGATTTAGTGTCGTGGAATAGTCATACTGTAGTTATTGAGGTTAGGAGGCGTCTCTTTAATGTATTGATAGAATATTGTAAATTATTGTAGCAAATATGTTACGGATACGAAGGAATAAAAGTACCCCGTAATTTATAAAGAGATATTTGCTTTGATAGAGAGAGAGAGATAGACGCGCAGAAATTACTTAACAAACACGCAGACGAATTGACGAATTGAGATCCTCCTCGTTTTTTTTTTTTGCAGTCGGTTAAAAATAGGTTTACATTTAATAGCTGTGTATTTTAATGGGTCTTACCTGTAAATAAAGAACTTTATTATTATTATGTTGTGTCGTTACCATCACGGGACCATGGGGTCCCGGGCATTTGGAAGGCGTGCATGGGGCCGAAGCCAACATGTAGAGGCCCGTTTGACAACATTAATCTATATGAAATGTGACACCAACCGAAGATTTTCCCTGTGTAAACTATGGAGTAAACCCAAGGAAAATCCTCGGTTAGTGCAGGACTATTGTAGGATATGGAGAAAACTAATACAGGGTTATGGAAGGGGGTACTAAATGGACTGGGTAACTGGGACTATGGAAGGACTATGGCCCCTGCCTGGACCTATATGTTTCACACACGGATAAAAAGGCAGGGGGTGACTCGCACACACAGTAAATGGGCCCCCCAAAACAGTCGCTAGCACATAACAGTGACGTAGCAACAAGGGGGCAACATGGCATGAGGTGCTAAAGATGGAGAGGTATTCCACGGCTCTCAGGACAATCGCGTTATCGGTCAAGATCCCTACAAGCACCTTACTGGGTAATACATCCTTCCTCGAGCATTGCTGCTCTAGCGGTACACCACTCAAGCCAGCCAATGAAGGCAAGCAAGAGGTGGGAGATCCTGTTCCTCGTCAGTGTTCACTCTGGACAACCAATAAAGGCAAGCCAGAGATGAGGAACAGGGGTTCTCCCCGGCATCGGGTGGGTGGGGTCGCTAATGCCCAACAGCTCGCCACAAGCTGCCCTGCCGCTTTACAAGCTGCCCTGCCGCTTTATTATTATTATTATTATACTATCAAAACTTATTTAACGGAGAAAAACTAAAAAGCCTATATTTGATATGTTCAAAATTGTGTTGTCTATTATAGAGGTTATCTGGTAGAGATTGCTTTAAGCAATACAGCCGCCTTTTTATGCTGTTTTATTTATAAGTTATTATTAAAAAAATACCTTCATTGTGCAAAATAAAAAGTATTCTACTCTATCATGAGGTAGAGACTAGATACAGAGAAAGGGTTTTTAACTTCCATAAGAAGTGATAAAGTATACCAATATATGAAACATACTGTATGTATTCACATATTTACCACAAATCGTAGGATTCCCTGAAGGATAATATTTCAGTTCCTTGTTTACGAAATCTGTGGTTTTGTTTAGGTATTTCGCATGCAGCTACCTAGATTTGTCTGTGGTTAATTGCAGGTGTAAGATTTAATTTCATTGTGACACGGTTACAATGGTGAAATGGTACTGTTATACCGGATAATCAAAAAGCCTTTTTAAAAAAGGATTATTTAATTAACACTAAAATACAATGGTTAAGAACACTTGGTAATACACTTGGAATTAATAGGAATGAAAGGATCTGTCGGCAACCGCGCGAGTTGAAGGATGAAAGCAGACTGAAGGGAAGAAAGTATGGCGTCTATTGCCTGTATGTGAGAGGGCTGACTGGGATGTCAAGGAGTGCTAACACAGCATTAAGGTTAGCACATCCCGGGTATAACACCTCCCCCTTTAAGAGGAGACTTTGGGGTTGGAACAAAGTCTCTGTAGGGCAAAGGATATGTGGATCTAAACTTTGGTTCTTAGTGGAGCTGCTGAACTGCTAGGATAGGTCTGTATGTCTGTCAGTTCTATTTCAGGGGTGTGTTCCTTAAGGGTAGTAGATTGTGGAGGTGATATGTTTATAATTTTAAATGGAAGAAGGCGGTTGCTGCCAGATTTACACATAGTAAACACAACATAAACAATGACAATAATAGTAAAAATAAAACTTAAAATACTAAGAATAGAATAATGTGTGCCATATTTTAAGATATGTGGGGTTTGTAATTGTTCCAAAGATTTTATTGTGTTTAAAAGAGAATCCATTTTTACTTTATTATTTGAATTTAAATCATCTAAATCTATGTCAATGAGGGCAACATGGGACACATTAGCACTTAAATTTCTTAATCTAATGACATTACAGCAAGTGGCATTAGTAATATCAAAGTCAGGGAAATTATTAATAGGGGAAGTTACATTTAAAAAGTTATACTTGGGTATCAATGTGGTACTTTTACAATATCCAATGCAATCTTTAGAAATAGTTATTATTCCTGTGCCTAATATGTGTTTTTCATATAATTTTGAATTACGACAGTCAATAGTAATTTTATTGGGTTCCGATTGTATATAAATCCACCTATTGTTAGATAACGGTTTCCAAATGTCCACTTTACCAACAACAATTTTTGATTCGCACTGTGGTGGTTTTTCACTGATCACTTTTGCTAATAATTCACTTTCACAAGTAAACTTCGCGTCGGTGGAATACACGTTTTCAATGTCACATATAAGATTATTGGAATCTACGAATTTACAAATGTCCAGGTTGTCGAATGTACAGTATTGAGATTTGTCTTTGGTCATTGCTATATATTTACTACTAGGTATAATAAGACTGAATGAGTCAGGTTGATTCGGGATATGTGGTGTTGGAAGCGCAAGACTATGAAACAATACATATTCTTTAGTATTTACCAGTGGCACTTGTAAGATGAATATAATCTTATTACTAACATAATAACTACTTAATTTAGATATATTAAAAATAAGATACATTGAATTAACATTAAGAGACACAGGTAGCTCAAGGTCATTAGGTAGGTGTCTATAATTATCGGCAAGTTCTCTGTATAATTGGCTTGGTGTAATTATTGATGGGTGTAAGGTATTTCGATTACTAAATAAAATTCCATTAACTACGTCTTCTACTTGAAATGACAGTGTAAGTATGGCAGTTTCTATGTAACTGATAATTTCGTAAACATGACTGAAAACTATTAATCCACTTGTTATTTGACTGAAATTTTGTATTGTCAATGAGAATTTGTCGATAGCTATGTTTAATCTAATTTCGTTATCTTTAATTTTACACAGTGTGTTATTATAAGAAGTCAAAACAGAGGATGTAACGAGTATATTTTGTTTCATTAGTGAAGTCAGTTGTTGTTGGTTGTTTTGTAGTGATTGAATGGCTGCCTCGTACATTAGGCCATCAGTCTCGTCTAATGTTCCAAATATTTGTTTTGCTACTGTTCCTATACCTCCTATCCAGGCGTTGCGTCTATTTCTATTATCTATAAGATGTGATATGGAAGAGAACTCTCTTTTCATATCTATAAATCGAGCTATTAAAGGTCGCAACAGATTACTACAGTCTACATAAATGTCAGTCATGTTTGTTTGGTTACACAAGTAATTTGTAGTATCCAGAGCATTACCAATATTTTTTATATGTGGGGCAAAGTGTGAAATGTCTATTGGAATCAATATTTTAAGTTGTGCATTATTAATTTTGAGGTTCCCTATATAGTCAAAATAGAGGCCCGGACTCGAAGTGATCGGCTGGATATAACTTGGATCGGGTTGACCTTGGGCTGAGCTGCAAACAATAACAGTAATAGTAAAGATAGGTAAGTACTACTATCTTAAGCTTAAACTAAAATATTCAAAACTTAATTCTAATTTATTTATGTATGTACCCACAAATAATACTAACACTTAATTAACTATATTTACAGGTTTAACTCAACGTTGGCTAGTTTTACTTCGTCGTAATGGTGTTTAACATGACGACGATTGATTAGCAAGGTAAGTGTGTTGTTTCCATTTATTTTAATGACCTTGTAAGGTCCTTTCCATTGTGGAGAGAGTCCTTTCCTCATACGAAGGTGATTTTTAAGGTAGACATAGTCACCTGTTTTATATTTTACTGGCCGAGTATGGGTGTCATAATAGGTTTTAGACGATTCTTTAGATTTCCTCATTAAATCTAGGGCTTTTTCGCGGGAGTATTTCAGTCTATTCTGTAGCATGCGAACATAGTCGGGGTATGTTGCGCCTGTACAGTCCTCGTATATGGAATTAGGTAGAGATGGTTTACAGCCAAACAGTAGCTCGAAAGGAGAAAAGTGTGTTGTTGAATGGACAGTTGTATTGTAGGTGAGCATGGCTGTGTAGACATAACGAGGCCAGTTTGTCTGCTCTTCATTAACGAAGGATCTTAGATACTCCTTAAGAGTAGAGTGACTTCTTTCTAAGGCACCTTGGGTTTGTGGATGATATGGAGAAGACCAAAGGTTTTTAATTTTAAGGAATTCGCAGGTTTTCTTAAATAGTTCTGATGTGAAATTGGTTCCTTGGTCAGTTAAGATGGTTTTGGGAATTCCAAAAATGGATATGTAGTGGAGCAGACATTCGCTGGTCTCTTCTGCAGTAGTACTGCGAATGGGATAAGCCGATGAGAATTTAGTTAGATCGTCCTGGATGGTTAGAATATATTTTAATTTAGCTGGTCCAGCTTCAGGGAGTGGTCCGACGATATCTAACGATATACGTTGGCATGGCTCAGTAGAACTACTGGTTATCTGCATTGGGGCTCTGTTGATTTGTCTGAGGGCTTTATTAGTCTGACACTGGGGACATTTTTTTACATAGTTCTCGATATCACCGCGCATGTTTTTCCAGTAAAATTTCTCTTGTATTCTACGAAGCATGCGGGTGCTGCCAAGATGGCCTGCAATTGGGATTTCGTGATTTTCTCTTAGTATCTTGGGAATTTCCGATAACGCAGGGTAAATTATTTTGTCCTTATATATGTTTATATCAATACCCATGTTATGGAATAGGTATAGGTACATATTGTAGATTTTGATAAATTGGTGTACATCGAAGGGGTTTTTGAAGTCGGTTATGGCTATTTCCGATATAGGGCTTTCATTAGCTGAGTTTGAAAATTCGTTTCGTAATGATTTCAGACATTTATAAATATCCTCATAACATGACTTATCAAAGTGATGTACTTTGAAGAATAACAGGTAGTATAATTTATTTTCATTTTCAAATGAAATGAAAGAATTGAGCACTCTTTCTTTATTCAAAATTTCGGGATCTGGAATGATTCCCAATATTTCTTGGATGAACGGGTTTGATTCGTCAAGGTCAATAGAAGTAGGAATAACGATTATTTTTTGTTTTGCTTTAGTGATCTTTTCATTGTGTTCTATGATTTTGGTATTAAGCTGTATATCTTTGTTTGCTATGGATTTCAAGAACGTCGAGTACGGATGATCGGGCAAGTCTGATTGATTATTCGTAGGTGACGGTGTTGGCATTACGATAGGTTGGTCATCAGCCCCAACGGAAGGTGGGTTTACTTCTATTGTTGGGATATCATCGGGAGGATCAGCAGTAGAAGGTAAGTATGGTTCGGGGTTTATTTCAGGTAGTGGTACTAAGTCTTCACCTAGATTAAGGGGACTCAGATCGTCGAGGTTGAAGGACGGTGGAGAGGTTAATAAGTCCATAAGGTCAATGTCGCCAAGTACAGGGTCTTGGTTCTCGTTAGAACCGGATTCTAGAGGTTGTTCTGGCTGGACTGGGTTAACAGGAAACCGGGACAACGCGTCAGCGTTGGTATTTATTTTTCCTTTTTTATAGCGGATATCGTACTCGAACTCTTCGAGTTTGAGACGCCAGCGGATGAGACGTGAGCCGGGGTCTTTACATTTGAATAACCACTCTAGCGGTTTGTGGTCTGTTATGACCGTGAAACTGTTTCCATATAGGTAGGGTCTAAACACCTTCGTCCCGTAGATTACAGCAAGGCACTCTTTTTCTGTCACGCTATAATTACATTCAGCTTTATTAAGTGTGCGTGACGCATAAGCAATGGGGCGGTCTTGTCCTATAGGACCTTGGGATAGTATAGCCGATATGGCGTAGTTTGAAGCATCACATGTCAATAGGAAAGGTTGGGTAAAATCTGGGTACGCCAGTATTGGCGCGGAAATAAGTTTTGTTTTGAGAGATTCGAAAGCAAGTTGTTGATCATTTTGCCACTTGAATGGAACATCCTTTTTCAGGAGGGAAGTTAAAGGTTTGGCTAATTTTGAAAAGTCCGGAATGAACCTTCTATAATATGATACAAGGCCTAGAAAGGACTTGATGTCTTTTGGGGAATTCGGAATAGGATATTCTGAAACGGCTTTTATCTTTTCAGGATTAGGTTTTACTCCATGTTCACCTATGATATGCCCTAAATAGGCTACTTCGGTCCGAAGGAATTCGCATTTTCCTGGTTGCAGTTTGAGATTGAAATTACGGAGTCTTTCAAATACTGATTTCAGATTATTAATGTGGGAATTTAAATCGTGTGAATACACGACGATATCGTCTAAATAAACAAAACAACGGGTGCCTTGTAGGCCGGAAAGACAGGTGTTCATTAATTTTTGGAAGGTGGAAGGTGCGTTTTTGAGGCCAAATGGCATTCTATTGAATTGGAAGTGTCCTTGAGGGACAGAAAAAGCAGTTTTCGGAGCATCGGCTTTATTGATTAAGATTTGATGGAAACCGGAAGTGAGATCTAGTGTGGAGAAATATTTACTGTTTCCCAGTTGATCGAGGATTTCTGAGATTTGAGGTATAGGGTAAGTCTCACCAATGGTAATGTCATTTAGTTTCCTGTAATCAATGACAATACGCCACTTACGCTGACCTTGGGAATCTAGCTTTTTAGGTACAATCCAGATAGGAGAGCTCCAAGGCGAAGATGATGGTTCTATAATGTTTTGGTCTAGCATTTTACCTATCTGAGATTCAACTTCTTTCTTGTGGCACTCCGGGAATCTATAGGATTTGGTATGAATGGGGATGTCACTATTTGTTTTGATTTGATGGTCAAGAGCGGATGTAAAGGTTAAGTGATCTTCTGGCAAGTAGAAAATATCAGAGTACATAGAACAAAGTTCTATAAGAGCTTCTTTCTCTTCGAGATTTAAATGGTCGATTGTGAGCGCGTTTACGACCTTTTCGGTACGTTCAGATGTTGACTGAGTCCTTGAGGTTGATAGGATGGTAACCGAGTCCATAGGCTCGACTTTAAGGGTTAAATTTGTTTTAATATTACTAAATGACTCCGATATATTGGCTACGGTAACGTTGGCGCGATTGTTATCTTTAATCTTAACAATGCAATTTGATATTAAGAGGTTCTCATTAAGGTGTTGGTCCAATATAAGGCCTTCTTTAAGGTCGGTTTTCTTAACTGAAACTTCAATTACAGCTTCTGTACGAGGAGGAATAACATAAAAGGGTTCCGAAAAATGTAATTTTATATCGTTTTTCCCAATTCTCAAAGTATCTCTTGTGTAGTCTATTTTACAACCTAGAGCTGTTAGGAAATCTGATCCTATTATACCATCGTAAGGTAAGTTAATGTTCTTTATGATGTGGAATTTAAATGGTGTGGTCTTTTTATCATGGATTTTTAACTTAAGTTGGAAATGGCCATCCGTTTCAATGGTTTCATCTCCAGGATCAACACCTTTAATTTTAATTTGTTCTGTTATAATTTTAGGATATTGGGCAATGCTGGATTGTTTTAATAAACACACTGCGGAACCTGAATCTACTAAAAGAGATAACGGTATGTCTGAGACTTGTGATTCGAGAAGAACATGTGGAAGTAGTCGTTTTGTTGTGTCTATGTTTACTTCATAAACTTGGTTAGGTTTACTTTCTGGGTATTCTTGACGAGTTGAAGTATTTTCAGGAACTGGACTGAGTGGGTAAGTACCACTTTGGGTTTGTGTGATACATTTATTTTTAAATGAATTGTTAGATAGGGCGCTTATTTGGGGCTGGTTACCCGTGTGGTCCCTGGATTCATTGGATAGGGCGCTTATTTGGGGCTGGTTACCCGTGTGGTCCCTGGATTCAATTAATTGGGCACTTATTTGGGGCTGGTTACCCGTGTGGTCCCTGGGTTCATTGGATAGGGTGCTTATTTGGGGCTGGTTACCCGTGTGGTCCCTGGATTTATTAGGTTTTATCAGTTCAGTGGATGGTTGATGTGAATGGATTGTGTCGACTTTTGGATTTAGTCTCGCGCGACACCTTTCCGAGACATTTATTCGTTTAAAGGTTCAGGATGATGAGAAGCGTCGACCTCGTCGTAACCGGCTTCATCATCGGGCTGTTCGATAAAGTTTACGCGTGGTTTGTAAGTCGCGTTCTGAGATGATTTAAAACGGTTATTATTATATTCGCGTTTCTTACACATCGAAATGTCGTGGTCGCTGGCTTTGCAGTAGCGGCAAAATGTGTCGTTCGCCTTTTGCTGTGGAGGAGAATTAAAGTTCCTAGGAAACCTGTTAAAGTTGCTCGTGCTGGGCGGTCCTTGTGCTGTAGGGCGGAAGGATGTGGAAGCTTTTGGTTTAGGATAATTATAACCACTGTTACTGTTCGCAGTCTTGCCGTCGGATTGTGGACGCCTGTAAAGTGTTAATTGAATTCGTTCCTCTGAGATTGCGAAGTTAACAGCTTCGTTTAATGTTTTCGGGGATTTACATCTCACGATATTTGAGATTCGGGGGTGGAGGCCCATGAGGAAATGATGGAGGGCGAGATCCTCCATTGCAGCGATACGGCCAGGTAACTCTTTTACTTTGGAATTATTTAATGATATTTCCGTTAGAAGTTGAGACAAGTGGGTTTCTATGCGAAGTGCATAGACACTTACATTTTCCTGCGGGCCTTGCCTGCTCTCTTGTAGGTCTGTTAGAAGGTGGGAGTAATGTTTCCTTTCACTAAATTGAGTTTTCAAGAACTCTTTGAGTTGATCCCACGAATTAAAATCTTTAATAGAGCAGGCAACCTCCGCTTTCCCATTTAATTGGCTGAGAATGAATTTAAACAATATTGGCTTTTGTTGGTCACTGGCAAGGTTTATGGCATTGTCACAATTGACAAGGAATGAGTTGAGTGTTTCTCTGTTGCCATCGTATGGTTTGACGAACTTGAATAGGGTACCGAAGTCTAATTCTTGAGACATCGTGGCTGTAGTTTTCCGCGTAGTACGAGGAGAACCTTGGGCTGACTTCACTAATGACGATGATTCACCTGTATTTTGTACTGGTTCAGTCAATTCAATATTTAATTTATCTCCTTCTATTTTTGCCAACTTTGGCATACCTACTGAATTACAAAATAGAAATAATCTGAAGGAGATATTAATATTATTTTATGATATTAATCTAAATTGGTTCACTTAAATTGCCAACTGGACCCTAACTTATAGTCTAAACAATGACCAAAGACTTACAGGACGGGAACTGTGTGGGCGAGAGCGAGCAACACGGCGATAGCGACGGCCGGGAACATTCCAGCGGGCGAGATAAGAAGTGTACTTATCGCGTCAACTTGCAGCGGGCGTCGGGTAGATTAAGTTGAGATGAATTCACGATGATGTAGATATAACAGGATAGAGCAGGATACGATGGGCGCCAGGATATGACAGGCACCGACACGATGTAAGGATGTGAAGAGGGAGTAGCTGCATCCAAGTAGCAGCTTATCTTCAATAGGGCGAGATGTCCTTTCCAGGATCGAGGATTGTTCGTAGATTAACTTTAAGTTTAGATTCACGAGAGTTTTGTTTCACTTAGCACTTAGCACTTAAGTTTGAGTAGGAATCCGGAGCGAGTCTGCGGCGCGGTACCGGGCACTGGGGATTTCCGGATCCCACCGCTGCCACCAAAATGTTATACCGGATAATCAAAAAGCCTTTTTAAAAAAGGATTATTTAATTAACACTAAAATACAATGGTTAAGAACACTTGGTAATACACTTGGAATTAATAGGAATGAAAGGATCTGTCGGCAACCGCGCGAGTTGAAGGATGAAAGCAGACTGAAGGGAAGAAAGTATGGCGTCTATTGCCTGTATGTGAGAGGGCTGACTGGGATGTCAAGGAGTGCTAACACAGCATTAAGGTTAGCACATCCCGGGTATAACAGTACGTACCTATACAGGGTGTTGCAAAAAGGGTAGGTATATACTAAGCCGAAACCAACCTGTAGATATGTAGTTATTACATAGACTAGATATTATAACAAGCTGCACACGTAGGTTTCGACTTTTTGCAACATCATGTTTAGTACTGAAGACAAGATATTTCAGTGGTTAATGACTGTGCTGCGGCGTGGGTCCCACGTTCGATCCCCGGTAGGATTGATACTTTTTTTGAGTTCAGCGTCCATCTTTCGGCATACGCAACGGATGAATCGCATTCAGTATTCTTTGTATAGAAATTCACACAAGTGCGTCCACTTCATCGGCATTGCCGACGCCGTCTCTTCGTTTACGAAAATCCGTTTGGTCCGATACCGATAGGATGCTTACCTATGGTTGTGTTACTGGGTCTTAGTTACGCTTTAAAAGATGGTTACACCCGTTTAAAGTTTACTCGGATTTATATTCTAATGAGACGACCGAATGGCGTATTGGTTAGTGACCCTGACTACTCAGCCGAAGGTCCCGGGTTCGATTCCCGGCTGGGGCAGATATTTGTTTAAACACAGATATTTGTTCTCGGGTCTCGGATGTGCCCGTAAAATGGCAATAGGCCCGCTCCCTATTACATTGGGACTAACATAACACTGGCGAAAAGTACATGCAGCAATGCACCTCTGCCTACCCCGCAAGGGAGAACATTAGTACAAGGTGTGAGTGTTTGTTGTTGTGGTTTGTATGTTCTAATTATCGGGCCTTTTAAAAATCGTCACCGGTCTACTTGGCCGGAGGGTGTCCCACGCAATGTTGACCTGTGTTTGAAGGTCGCTTACAGAATTTTAATAACAATCGTAGGTATATTTCACAGATGATCAGTATCATTAAGGAAAGGGCACAAACATGTTACCAAAATGTAAAGTAGCACTTGCAAAATAGTATTATAGCTATTGCGATGTATAATGACAAGATTACTGCAATTGGAAGTACTCTGATGACCCGTGCATCAGCAGTTAGAGCTGACTTTAGGGACGAAGGTGCCGGTTTCGAATCCTGACCAGGGCAGATATTTGTTTACGGATTCGTTTGAAACAACTTTAGTCAAACTAAAAAAACTTCTAAAAAAGATGTTAATGCGTCAAATTTGTTTGATCAAATACACTCACGAGCAATGAAAAAGTTCTAGTGACAAAAGCATCTAATTACTCCTAATATCTATAAAAAATTATTGTAAGACATTGAACAATAAAAAAAAATGTGTGCAAAAAAGAATTTATAATAATTATAATAAATTAGTTCAATGTTTTTAAAAATTGGTCCATTCCGTATAGATTCCATTCCATTTTTTTTTAGGTGGAAATTTTTCATTGCTCGTAAGTGTATCTTCGTGAATAGCACGAAGTGTAACAGTTTATAAAAGATCTCGGCAGATGCGCGAGATGTTCGCTGGAAACAATCGCCTGTGATTATTGTTGCGTTATACGTTGCACTGTGTCTGTGCGTGTGTCTTTACGAAATTTGTTAGTCATGGAGAGGGGGAGAGCTGAGAAGTACCTATTATAAGGTTATAAGTTACTGATGTGAACAGAGGGTCAATAAATTAAAGTTTTTATGTTAATTAGTTCTTTATAATATTAGTGTGATATTATTTTTTTATTTAAAATACAAAATTTATAATACCCCTACCCTACGAAATACAACATACATAGGTATTATGCTGACAACTGTAATCCCTGAAGGGGTTGTTAGAGATGAGACGAGAGGTGCAACCTATCACGTGAGTACAAATGTACGCTTTGCGCTGTACATTTGTACTCGCCAGCCATAACGCCGTTTTTAATAAAGTTTTATCCCAAACGACGACCGAATGGCGTAGTGGTTGGTGACCTGACTACTGAGCCGATGGTCCCGGGTTCGATTCCCGGCTGGGGCAGATATTTGTTTAAACACAGATATTTGTTCTCGGGTCTTGGATGTGCCCGTAGAATGGCAATAGGCCCGCCCCCTATTACATTGGGACTAACATAACACTCTGGCGAAAAGTGGGTGCAGCAATGCACCTCTGCCTACCCCGCAAGGGAGTACATTAGTACAAGGCGTGAGTGCGTGTGTGTTGTGTGTGTGTGTTTTATGCCAAAGTATTTTTCAGTAATATAGGCATAATGCAACACCAATAACTTAAACTCCCAGATACGATTGACAAATGAACTGATACGCAGACACAATGGAACGGATAATGCAAAAACTCACACAATGCTTCCGATGTGTGTTCAATCTACGGTGGGAAGTAACGATAGGTTATAAAGGTTTGATAGGAAAATACGATAAAATATTTATTTAAGATTTGGCGAATGTAGGTTTCTAGCAAAAATTACCTAACTAACATAAACATTCCAGAGATTCAACACTAAAAGTCGCAGAACTCTTGAACGGCTAAGCCAATTTCGATAAAATATAGCTGGGAACACTCGGGGTAACATAAACTATGATGCTTAAAAATAAGTACTGGAAAATCACTTCAGCCGTTTAGGAGATATGCTATCACAGTTCTTTTTCAATTAATTTGAAAAATCTCGAGAAATGGCCAGAATGCAATACTTACAATATATTAATATTTTTTTTACTTTAGATTGTGCCTACTAAATTATACTGCAAGCATCGAAGACGATAAGAGATGCTATCTCAAAAATGGATTTCAGAAGTTATTACAGAACACATAATATCCACGGCCCTCCCAGTGAATATTAGTGCTCAATGCATTTTTTCTCACATAAATAAAACATTGCCAAACATTTTTCATGTTCTCATAATTTACGCAGCCTCAAAACTAGCTCTTAGCACCTTGACATAAGGATTAGTATTTTTTTTATTACTGTATCCGATCTGTATGATTTCGGTGTGTAAAACAAATGTGGGAAAAACAATGATAGTATCATTTTGGTTGAGTTTACAGTGAGCTTGTTAAATGACGAGTTGTTATAGTGTTTCGTTATATTTTAGGGTAGTTGCACACTGTTTATTACTCATAGGTAGAATAGAATAGAATATTGCTTTATTGAACACCACATAAATCAGACATACTTATAGACTACAACTAATGTACAATAGGTGGCCTATCGCTGAGAGCGATCTCTTACAGTTAAGATTAGGTAGGCATTTTAGATTGAAAAACCGCAGGTTTTATCCAATGGTTTCTTATTTATAATTATTGGTAATTTCAAATCAAATCAAATATTTCTGGGCGAACAGGGGAAGAAAAGTCGTAACTCCACATTTATACAGTGTATTTTCCTCCTCCTCTACCTACTTGACATAAAAGACAATCTTAGTATTAAAGCCTAGGTTTAGCCCTTTAGGTTTTAAAGTTGGCCAAAGGCCGCCATTTCTACATATGTGTTAGATTACGTTTTTTGTGATTTTTGTCCATGTTTGTTTGTACAAATAAAGAATATTTATCTATTCTATTCTATAAGTACCAATTAAATACTATCAAAAATGGTTGCTAAAACCATTTATTTTTATTGTAGTTCATTTTTGCTATAATGTTTCTGATTAAAAATACACATTAAGTTGGTTTACTTTTTTGCTATAAAAGTGCAGAAGAGAAGATGATATTTATGTTAAAGTGAATATTGTACACTAACCTTTATAAATGTATTTACTTTACTACAATAGATTGCACCAACTTTCTCAAGGACTCTTCGCTCAGCTTTTAAAACATTTACCAACGCTTTTTTAATTAAAAACTAAATGAAGGTACTTTTCTGCTTAATTTTAAGTTTCAACAATAATAGTGCTGCAACTTAATTATACTTCATAAAGTTTTACTTAACGTTTTTTGATTACACTGCATTTTGCTAAAGTAGAATTTCTTAATAAGATAATATTATTATACCACTTTGTAGATTTTATAGGTGTTTTTTTGTGTCTGCCTATCTAAGTATCTATATATTTGTCTTATACTTATAGTACTTGTCACAATCACAGAAAACATACTGTACATAATCATTATTATTTAACAAAAATCAGAGATACATGTCAAATTTAAAAGTCTCTATACTTTAAAGTATAAGATTAAATAAGATATTTAAAGCCCCTACTTACGCTATTTCTAACTATCTTTTTAGTAATCGTATTTTTAATAGTTTAATCTTACTTTACTTTAAGCCCCTGTTTCACAATGTCTGGTTAGTCGCTACCTGTCGGATAAAATACATGTTGTCACTGTCTAAAAAATAATAACAGAGAGTGACAGCATGTATTTTATTCGTCAGGTAACCACTAACCAGACATTGTGAAACAGACCCTAAAAATCCAAATATATACTTAAACATATAGGTTACTCAAGTTAAGAGATAAACATATAAGGTCAAAGGATTACCCAATCGCATGTAAAATTTTAATAACAAACAATACTCCATTTTTAATTTACACACAACGAAATAATTTAACTAATTAACTTAAAACAATAGGACCTAATAACAATCATTCATTTTAAACTTCAGTCTTTTTGCTGACAGTACCGTATATAAAATCTTAAAGCTAATCTCGAACTTATCACCTGCGCCTAGAGATCAAACTCCAATGGATATGTAGACCCAAGTGCATTCTTTTATACTTTAACGGTAACATTGTTCTGCTAGTAATTATCTCTCTGAACTCGAGTTGCCGGAATGTGTCAAAATAGGTGTTTTTGTGAAATGTCTGTGATTGTGATTGTGTATTGAAGAAATCTGAAGTTCATAGTATTGCATCATGGGAAATCATATCATTATTAGGCCTATGTCCACTGCTGGACATATGCCTCTTCTTCGGACATTCGCCACGCTATAAATAAGGTTTCAGACAAGTTTGCATGGAAATTTATCGACGTAAATAAACTAGTTTAATGCTGGTCCTATGAAACCGTCGGGTTTATCGCGAATTGTAATGTGGTTATTCAATTATTCTACGCTTTGGTAGATTTCTGTGGACGGCCGACTGATGTAGTACTTAACTCTTACTGCTATGCTGAAGGTCCCGGAATCCATCCCCGGCCTGATATTTGTTTAAAGATAATTATTTTAATCAAGTTAATGTTGTCCGATACCCATATTACAGGCTCTGCTTAGCTTGGGGTTGGATGGCCGTGTGGCCGTCCCCACATATAATTAATTATTATTATCCTTGTAAAAATACTCTGTCTCTAACTCCAACTCTCTTTCATTACAGATTACCGCCGAGTCTCATTGGTTAGAGATCCGCAGTAGAACCTCGAGAGCCATGGTTCACCTCCGACGCGGCGCGGGGTCCGTCCGTCTGCTGGCCGTGCTGGTCTACCTGGTCGATAGGTCTTTAGCTGTGAGTATTACCTACCTAGGTATATCTACTTATACTAATGTTATAAAAGTATTAGTATCAATAGTACAGTTATATCGTAAGGTGCACGAAATGAGCTTTCCCGAAATTGATGATGAGAATAAAATACTAATAATAAATTATAATTTTAAACGTGTTTTAATTTAATTGAATTTTTTATTGAATTATAGGTATGAATTAATACATAAAAAACAAGCTTAAAGATACTACAATAATCCTCGCAGGATTGTGAAAATGCATAAAAAAACGTTTGTGATGCATTCGTGGGAATTGATCCTTTTTAGGAATCCAGGCGATCATTTAACTGTTTTTTATCATATTATTAATGTATTTTTATTTAAACAAACAAAAAATACTAAGCTCTAAAACTAAATAACAGACTAAACTAAAAGAGAACCTATAAATAAATATAGTACCATTATAAAACTGCCTATCTTAATAAATAATAAATATTTAGGTATATCTCTGAAGAAACGCTACAAGAGTCATGATAATGGAAGGTTCACAATGAATCTTTCTACTGTGAAATTTATGAATTCAAATACTATTAATGTTATGCTAAATGGATATCGTGTCATGTCATTTCAAGAATTAATATTGTCAGAGATATTGTCACCTTTAACGGTTAGTAATTGTAAAGAATACTTATTTATAATGTCACGCGAAGCGTGAAAAATATAATACAAAAATGATTTATTTTATGAAAATTCTCCAAGAAACCTAAACGAACCGTGTAATTCAATAATATTCTCCAGTTTTATACTGACGCCTACGACATCAAATTTTTATAGGAAACTAGCTGTTCCCGCGCGCTTCGCTTCGCCTTAAAAAGTTTTCCCGTGAGAATTCCGGGATAAAAAGTAGCCTATGTTCTTTCCCAGGGTCTAGACCGTATGTATGTGGGACCAGGCGGTGGAAATGAAAACCAAAGGTATTTAAACACTGAATCACGTTTATTCCAGTATTACATCGTTTAAAACAATTTTATGTTGAGCACAACAACCTTTTCTTATCCTCCATCTTTTCTTAATCCTTCACTCACTCATTCTTCGTTCCTTTCATAGACAATACTTCCTTTCATAGATAATACTCGCTTTCATAGACAATAGTTCCTATCATACACTCTGCACTATCAAATATTATTAAACGATAATGTTACATTCCTACAACTCGGCCATCCTGTATAGTAGTCTGACCTCAGGCTACTCTAAACAATCTAACACAACTTTAACTTCAATAACAAACAACAGTTAAATAACTTTACAATTTTTCAACAACAAAAAATATTAATCTAACAGTTAAGTATAACTTTCCCTAAGTGACTCTAATCATCCACACAAAAAAATAAAATTTAAGTACAGTTTCAGAATAGACCTCTACCTAAATTACACAAACATTTAAAATAAACAAATTACCTTACTCTTAAATAAGAAAGTTATGTTAATGTTAACATCAGCTAAAGAATAAACCTTAAAACACAACAAGTACTTCAACAAAAGTATGAACTTCTTAACATCTAACACAAAAAAAACATTCTTTACCATAAAATGATAGTAAGTAGTTACAGAATAACACTGCAAAAAAATCTTTAAGTTAAATCAATAGTATTTACCTTGTTAAACTACATAGCTACTTATTACACATAACATAGCACACCCTTACTTAGACTTCAGTAAATACAAGTCTATTATGATATTAAACACAACATTTAAATACCAATAAACATTTTATATCCCTACCTAACAAAATAACAGCTGTAACTTTATTTTTCTGAAAATAAAGTTATTATTATTGAAACAATGTTACATATTTAAAGATGTTAACTACTCTTACTCAACACATAAAAATACAGTTAAACTTTAATGTTATTATCTTATTTTAAATTTAAGCACAATAGAAATTTAAATAACAGCTGATACCTATACCAAATCATATTGGGTAAACCTCTTTCAACCAAACTGTTATGAAATTAAAATCATGGCCACATTTTCATGTAGTCTACACCCGTTGAGGTTTTCCTAGGTCCTTCAGTATAAGATCAACTTTCTCTACATGGTACCTACCTTTACCTACTTTCTTTACTACTTGATAAGGTCCGAGAAATTTTGGTTTAAGCTTCAAAGTATTACCGAATTCAGTTCTCTGTATGGCTACAATATCCCCAACTACATAGTCCTGAGCTTCTTTCCTTTTCCTATTATAAGTTCTTCTGTTCTCTTCTCGAACCTTCAATATCTGTACTTTAGCTGCTTGTCTTACATTGTCTCTCCTTTCCATGAAATGTTGTCTGCATTCTTCATCTAATAATTCTATGAGCTTTATATCTTCTTTCTGCTTCAGCTTTGTACCGGTAAGCAAGTTAAATGGTGATGTGTTAATCGACCTTTGATAAGTACCATTTATCACTCTTTGCAACTTACTAACATGTTTATACCAGTGAGTAGGTTCTTCAATGCACATCTTGGTCAAAACAGATATGATAATCCTGTGGATGCGTTCTACTTGGCCGTTTCCTCTTGGTATACCAGTTGTTACAGCATGATGTTGAATCCCTTCTTCTTGGCAGTAATCTTTAAATTCTTGTCCAGTAAAGGCAGCTCCCTTATCAGTAATATACCTCGTTGGATTACCATAGTCCTTCTGATGTAGCCTCAGCTTCTCTACAGTTTCCTTTGCAGTCAACGTCTTAGTAGGGTAAATCCAGACAAACTTCGTGAATGCATCTACTACTGTTAAGATATAGTTGTACATTTTCTTGGTTGCATCCAATGGTCCAAGATGATCAATATGTAACGTCTCTAGTGGCAGCTCTCCTTTGTCTATTGGACTGAGAAATCCTTCTTGTTTCCCTTCCTTCTTGCTTGCTAATATGCATGGTACACATCCTAAAATCACTCTATCTATCTTCTTTGCTAGGTCTTTTATGTAGTAGTCTTTATCTATTATGTCCATGGTCTTCTTTTTTCCAAAATGTCCAATTTCATGTGCTTTCTTTATGATTTCGGTCTCCATGATGTCAGGTATTACCAACTTTTTCTCTACACCTTTGTATATCAAGTCATTTTCTATGTAGAAATCCTTGTATTCTGTCTTCTCATTCAGTACTTCTCTTAACACACTTAAGTCGCTGTCTTCCTTTTGTGCTTTACATATCCGTGCACGTAATTCTGAATGTATCAGATAACAGTGAGGGTTTCTGCTTAATGAATCCACATGAGACATCTTAGCTCCAGCTCGGTGTTCCACTTCATAATCAAAATCTTGTAGGAATAAAACCCATCTTGCCACCTTGGCTGATACTTCTTTCTTATAAAGAGTCTTCTGAAATGCTGCACAATCAGTGACTATCTTGAAGTGTATTCCAAACAAATACTTCCTGAATTTTCTCACTCCTTCGACAACTGCTAGAGCTTCGAGTTCATAACTTGTATAGTTTCTTTGTTCCGTCTCGCTAGTCTTTCTACTCATGTAGTGTACTGGATGTAACTTCCCATCTTTCTCCTTCTGCATCAAAATGGCTGCATATCCATATTTTGAGGCATCTGTGTGCATCTCCGTGTCAAGACCAACTTCATATATCTTCAGTACCGGTTCACTACATAGTTTAGTATTCAATACTTCAAAAGCGTGTCTTTCCTCTTCACCAAAGTAGAATTCTTTCTCCTTCTTAAGTAAGTCTGTGAGAGGCCTCGCTATCACTGCATAATTCTCAATGTACTTCCTGAAGTATGAGGTAAGACCCACAAAACTATGAACTTGCTTTACTGTCTTTGGCTCTGGGAAACATCTGACTGCTTCTGTTTTGCTTGGTGAAGGCTTCACTGTACCATCTTCAATGACATGGCCCAAATATTCAACTTTTCTTTGTAATAACTGTGTCTTCTTCCAATTAATTTCAAGTCCGTACTCAGACGACACTTTCAATACTATCTTTAGTCTTTCAATAGCTTCTTCTTCATTCTCTGCCAGAATTATAACATCGTCGATGAATATTAGCACTATTCCACTAGCAATCTGCTCTCTGAAAATGATGTTAATAAATCGGCTGAAGTATTTAGGACATATAGAAAGTCCAAAAGGAGCTCGGAGGAACTCGTACTGTCCTTCAGGGCTGCTTGTCACAAACGCCGTGTATTTTACTGACTCTTCTTCTACTGGCAGATGAAAAAATCCATTTTTCAAGTCTAAAGTACTAAATACCCTAGATTTACTCAGCTTGTCTATGTGATCATCTATAACCGGCAATGGGTATTCATCTTTAATCATCTTTTGGTTAATTTTCCTATAGTCTACGCAAACCCTAATGCTACCATCTTTTTTTGTAACCAATACTAAAGGACTTGCATACTCAGAATAACTAGGTCTTATTATCTCCTTAGCTAACCACTCTTCCACCTGACGCCTAACAACTTCCTCCTCTTTGATAGCTAACCTTCGTGGACGCTGAGCTACAGGCACTTCATCTTTTAAAATAATCTTCAACTTTATTGGAGCCTCTTTAGTAAACATGGGCTTGTAACTAGCAACAAGTTCCTGTACCTCTGGATTACTACATAAAGGTTCATCAGCCTCAATAGGTAAACACAACATGTACTGACCACCTTCAGTTTGTGCCATGAGCTTAACTGTACCTTTGTCTAACAACACAGTTGTATTCAACAGAAATGGTTGACCCAATATGACTTCGTATGGCATAACACCGCATGGAACAATATAGAATACAGTATCAAAATATTTACCATCAACTTTGATCGTAGTATGGAACTTTCCCACGGAACATACCCTAGATGCACCCAGTCCAGTGAGCACCACCTTGTCCTCGTTGTCCTCGTCATGTCCAGCTTTGTTAAGCCGGGACAACAGCTCCGACGACATCAGGTTGACATCGCTGCCCGAGTCTATCAAGGCCTCAACGTCTACATCACTTATTTTGACTAATTTCACTGATTTATTCGAATTACACAGAGATTCACTGACCGCACTGTTTGTGTTTACATTTACTCGCATGACACTTTGACTTTGACATTGACAGTTACACGATCCCGTTCCTTCGGCTTCGTTCACTTCGTTCGTTCCGCGTCGTTCCCGTTCACCGTTCACTGCAGCGGCAGCGCCATCTTCTGGAATGACCGATACGCACATCGTCCGCTGACCGGAGGCGCCGTTTCCGCTTCCGCGGCTCCCGCCCTGTTGTTGTTGATGCCTCGTCGTAGTAGAAGATCGGCATTCCGTTCCAATATGGCCGAAATTGTTACAACGAAAACATTTCACGCCATTGGGACACCGATTTGCGAGATGATTCTTGTCTCCGCAGTTGTAGCAACTGCGACCATCGGGTCTCGCCGTCTCTTTCTTCTCACGTGAAGATGAAGACACATTTTGCGTTTTACTTTCGACTTCAGTCTTCTTTACCGTCTTGGATTTCATCTTCTCGTAAATGGCCAACTTCTCCTTTAGAACAGAATAGGTAGTGACACCGTATAAGATAGCCTTGTTATTCTCATAGTCAGTAATGCCGTCAACGATATATTGAATCGCGACGTAGTCGGCAAACTTGGCTCTTTTGCCCAACTCCTTCATAGTTAGCATATACTGGTAGTACGTCTCATCTTTCTTCTTCTTCCTCGTAGCCATCAGCTCGTGCATTTCCTTGCTGTTCAATGCATCGGGAAATTCCTTTTGTAAGGCAGCACTCAGTTCATCGAATGTTTTAAACGTCTTCTCCGTCCTCAGCCACAACTCAGCCGTACCAACAAGCGACCGTCGAGCGACAATGAGCTTCTGCTGGGCAGACCATCCGAATATCTCGGCATTATCCTCAATGTCGGCGGCCCACTTCGCCGAGGAATACGTCTTGTCTTCGCCATTAAATTTGGTGATTCCGCTGAATCCGTCGTTTGACGCCATGCTACCAAGCATCGCGTTGCTGCTTGCGTCGTTTTTTGTTGTCGTCGTCATTTTCCGTCTTCTTCTTCTTATATTCTTCTTATATTTAGTGACCAATCACTTTTTCAACTTTATTTTATTTCGTCGTAGGTATTTTGTTTTCCGTCTTTAATGGCCGTCGTCGTCCTGTGTGCTCATCACGCGTCGTTCTTTCTCATTTCCACGCTCGATCCCGGACGAGCCCCCAAAATTGTGGGACCAGGCGGTGGAAATGAAAACCAAAGGTATTTAAACACTGAATCACGTTTATTCCAGTATTACATCGTTTAAAACAATTTTATGTTGAGCACAACAACCTTTTCTTATCCTCCATCTTTTCTTAATCCTTCACTCACTCATTCTTCGTTCCTTTCATAGACAATACTTCCTTTCATAGATAATACTCGCTTTCATAGACAATAGTTCCTATCATACACTCTGCACTATCAAATATTATTAAACGATAATGTTACATTCCTACATGTATACCAAATTACATTCAAATCCGTTCAGTAGTTTTGGCGTGAAAGAGTAACAGATAGACAGACAGACAGACAGGCAGACACAGTTACTTTCGCATTTATAATATTAGATAGGATTATAAAGAAATGTCTGCCTCGACCAGGAATCAAACCTGTGACTATGACACAGTTATTAACCACCAAAACATCCGGACGTCAGTATTCTAATAACATGTTGAAAAACAGACAGGCACGAGTAAGAATATTAATTTAATCATAACTAATCATGAATAAACATAATTACGGAATAATGATTTGATTAACGCTTAACCAGTGGTTAATTGTGTCTGTAATTAGTTAATTATATAAAATGATAGACAGACCAATGGACATCGAGAGATATATTTTTTTATACCATAAAGAATCATTTTCTTCCTCTAATAGATGTCTTTTCTGATTGATTTGTGTTTTATGTGATGATTGAAGAAGTCCGATTGTTAATATTGTTATTATAACTTCAATTGTGTTGTGGATTTTGTATAATTTTCTTACTTATATCTTTTCCCGTTTTTCCTCCTTTTATGCAAAAGGATTCTGTCGATAAATGCTATCTTTAGGATAAAATATGCTGTAATTCTCAGAAATTATATTTTACATAGTGAACGCATGATTTTTATCAAAAAGTATTTTAAGACCATCTTTTATACTAGCCGACAACCGACGTGAATGTTTTTTGCTGTGAATATTCCAATTTGTCAGCTTCTAGGCTACCAATTTTTGACAAAATCTGTACAGGAGTTTTGACGTGAAAGAATAAGCAAGAATTTAACAAACTAACCCCTTTATACATACCCCTCTATAAAATCGGAATCAATGAAAATGTTCCACCTGCCATTGACATTTCTGAAACTATTTTATTGCTCGAGAGTGTATTAAGTAGTAGCATTGTGAAACAGGGATTTTTATAGTGGTTATATTATGTGTTTTCCTACACCTTGTCTTATTATGATAATCCTACTCATATTATAAAGGCAAAAATTTGTGAGTATATAATTATGTGTGTATGTTTGTTACGTCTTCACGCCAAAACGGTAAAACCGATTGTAATAAAATTTAGTATGGAGTTACCTGAAACCCTGGATTAACACATAGGCTATTTTTATCGCGAAATTCCCTTTATAAAGCGATATTTTTTTAAGGAGAAGCAAAGCTCGCGGGGACACCTAGTAAACTTATAAAACTGTAATACATACCATAAACAATACATACTAATAATGATAATGATAACTTTCCAGGCTCTAGACGGCTACGCGCCGGGTGAAGACTACCCCATCTACAGCGAGGTGCCCAAGGGTCTGTCGTTCACGTGCGACGACAAGTTGCCCGGCTACTACGCGGATCCAGAGACGCAGTGTCAAGTATGTAGATGATATTGTTTGTCTGGCAACATCATCACCATATCATCCACTGCTGAACATAAGCCTCTGTCAAGGAGTGTCAAAATACTCTGTCCTCGGCCAACCTAATCCAGTCACCTGTCTAAGTTTGTCGGTCCAAGAGGCTGGAGAGTCAAACGAGTAAGGCAATAATATACAGGGTGGAAAGTAACTCGGATAATCGGGAGAAACTACTTAAAGTCTATAAATCTATAGTTTGTGTTGTAAACGGTAGTGATTACAAATTGTTACATTTTGCTGTGAAAATTAGTCAAGGCTCTCTGTTTGTTTTCAAAAGTGTTATTAGTGAGATAACTTTCAGAAATTTGAGTTTTCAAAGTATAACATAATGCCAGACAGACAATAATATGCTGTGTTATTAGGTATATTATCAGTTGAGCCACTTTTTTCAGCATTCTACCTATACCATTTATGCAACACCCTATATTTGTAAATATCTGTGTAAAAGCTGTCTGGTAGAGATTGCTACAAGCAATAAGGCCGTCATTATGTACCGTTTTACTTATGCTCGTGGTATTATTATATTTTTGGTGCAAAATTACTGGAGTCACCTTTTTCAGCTCATACTCATTTGCAACACCTAAGTATATTTCCCAAACCTAACCCCTACATTCCTCCCCGCAGGTGTGGCACTGGTGCGTCCCGGGCATCGGCGGCAACAGCATGTATTCGTTCGTGTGCGGCCCGGGCACCGTGTTCAACCAGCGCACGCGCGTCTGCGACTGGTTCTTTAAGGTATTGTGTGACACGGTTGAGGGGTTAAGAGTGTTGTGCGGGTGAGGGGTTAAGACCGTCAAGCACCTGAACGCTTTATGCTCTTAACTATTGAGGCGCCTAATTATCTTAGGCTTTCAGGCGCTTTACACTCCGAAAAGACGTTTACACGATAAAGGTGGCGACTTAAATATTGCATATTCGTTATATTATGTCCTTAGGTTCGTTACGGACTTAACTATTCAGGCGCTTTATAGTGTTAGGCCCTCAGGCTCTTTACACTACTAAGCGGCGTTTACACGGTTGAAGGTGGTGCCTGACATATTGCATATTCGTTTTATGTGAACAGCCAAGCCGCTTAAGAATACAATACAGCTCGAACAAATATTCATGCTTTCTCATTAAGCTAATCAGGAATAACGCATGACAATGACAACACACAGACAGATATTTGGCTGACAAATATATGTCATTTCTTGTATTTAAATCCAATTGCCATGCTATTTATTTAAATAAGAAATACCAGCAGCTATAACAGCTTGGCTCCAATAAAATTAAGCGGACCCTGAAATACGCTTACTGACTGAGCGAACTTTCTTTTATGCAACGCGTTGATGTCTTTTGTATGAAATTTTCAAACTTTTTTAACTTGGTCCTAATTTTTAAGGCGGTCTCTTTAGAGACTCTGAGCATAGCCATTCCCATAGCTCCCTTAGTGTCTTCTACCCAGTTACTCAATGTAATAATAATATGATGTGGAGGCATCTCACACACGGCCATCCTACCCCAAGCTATGCTGAACTTGTAATATGAGTTTCAGACAGCTGATATATCTACATAGACACATATTAACTTCCAAACCCCGGGTACAAATATCAGACCCCTTAGGATGAATTTTCATCGTGAACGTGAAGTAAAATTACTCGATGAATTCTACTTCACGTTAACGATGAAAATTCATGCTAAGGGGTCAGCCCCGGCCAGGAATCGAATCCGGGACCTTCAGCTTACCAGTCAGGGTCACACTACACTACACCATTCGGTCGTTTAATGTATTTTTTTTATTTCCAGGTGGACTGTCCAAATGCAGCTGCTTACTACAGCATCAATGAAGACCTTTACAAGGATGACGCTGGCAACTACATCGCTGGGAAAAAGTAGAAACACTAGAATACATTTAGACACCGTAGCGGCTAGACTTTAGCATGTTTCCTGACTGAACCTGCACCTGTCTTGAAGTTTATTCTGATGTTTTGCATGTTCACAAATTGTAGTCTTAAATTGGATTGAATTTGTGCATAAATTATGTCGATTCTGAAAGCATAAAATTTAATTTTAGCATAGTGAAAAGTATCATAAAACGCTTAGAAACTAATAAATTGAATTTGTGCCTTCATAATCACCATCAATATTAAACGAAAACGTAAAATATTTACACTGATTTATCTGTTCCGACGACACGACGACTGAGAATTTTTCATAATATGCACTGTTTTTTTAGTTTTTTTTTCTGTAGTTATGTCACAGATTTACTGTATTAGTTATTCCACTTTATGTTATTAGCTTTTGTTTGTACTGTTTTTCACTATTAATTTCTAAGTCGTATTCTGTCTCTATGCTATAGATATGCACAACAATTTCTCTGTACCATGGAAGTAGAAAAAAAGGCGGAAGGTATCTCGCTTACTAAAACACTGAAGCACAACAATGGCGGCGACATGACAGTGTGTGGGTGCGTAGGTGCGACGTGATTGGCGCGCGGCGGCAAACTGACTTACTTTGAGTGTGAATGTGTGTGTGTGTCGGGCTCGTCACAACAATGAAATCGACTTACTTTGGGTGCTTCACTTTTTAGTTAGTGAGATTCCTTCCGTCCTTTTTAGGGTTCCGTAGCCAAAATGGCAAAAACGGAACCCTTATAGTTTCGTCATGTCCGTCTGTCCGTCTGTCCGTCTGTCCGTCTGTCACAGCCGATTTACTCGGAAACTATAAGTACTACAGTGATGAAATTTGATGGGAATATGTGTTGTATGAACCGCTACAAAAATATGACACTAAATAGTAAAAAAAAGAATTGGGGGTGGGGCCCCCCATACATGTAACTGAGGGATGAAATTTTTTTTTTCGATGTACATACCCGTGTGGGGTATCAATGGAAAGGTCTTTTAAAATGATATAAAGTTTTCTAAAAAACATTTTTATTATCATTCTTAAAGTGAACGGTTTTTGAGATATCAGCTCTCAAAGTCGTAAAAAGTATGTCCCCCCCCCTCTATTTTTATAACTACGGGGTATAAAATTCTAAAAAAAATAGAGGTGATGCATGCTAATTAACTCTTTCAACGATTTTTGGTTTGATCAAAGTATCTCTTATAGTTTTTGAGATAGGTTGATTTAACTACGGAACCCTTTGTGCGCGAGCCCGACTCGCACTTGTTTCTACTTCCATGCTCTGTACCTATACTATTAGAAGCATGTACTATTAATACACTCGCGTGCAATGAAAAAGTTCCGGTGACAATAGCACCAACATATTGCTAAACGGAAAGACTAGCTTAATGTTACCAATGTAATGTTGCATCAGAACATTACCAACTTAAAACGTAAATATTTCAATTAAATTCTAAATTAAATGTTATAAAAAATTACCCCATACTAGTGTTGGCATTTTGTAAGATGTAACTTCTTCATTTCTCGTGAGTGTATTATTTTCGATATTAAGTAGGTTATTAGATTAAGCCCCTGTTTCACAATGTCTGGTTAGTCGCTACCTGTCGGATAAAATACATGCTGTCTAAAAAATAATAACAGAGAGTGACAGCATGTATTTTATCCGTCAGGTAGCCACTAACCAGACATTGTGAAACAGGCCCTAAATATGATTAAATAACTAATAATTATGTTTGACCACGAAATAAAGTTACCAATGAAATTCTTAAAGTTACCAATTTCATAGTCAAAAATTGAGTGATAACTTCTAAGTTACCAGTATGTGATATTGAAAAGGTTTTCAAAAAGTTTTAATTACGTAAGTAATGAATGCATTCATTAGTTTATCATTAATAATAATCAAGATTGTATTACATAGATGACTAACATTTTCACGTAGTTAAAAATTTCCCAGTTTTAAACCCCTGTCTCTATATTTTAAAAAGTAAAAAACCATAATTTTTGTTTATTTTTTTAAATCATAAGTAATGGGATTTATTAATTTAATCTTAAGCACAATTTTTGTATTATACAACATATACTTATCTCATTGTTTACTTAAGCTTAGAATGTACCTATCTACTATCACTAAATTTGTTTTATTAACTATTTTTAAAATAAGAAATAAGCACCAAAAGAACCAATATTTTTTAAACATAACTGTAAAATTATCAATTTTGTAGATGACAACTGGTTGCAATACAGACCGTTGTGATATTTATATCGCTAAGTTTACATTACGTCTAGTGCAGATTTTACACTTTATCGAAAACTATAAAATAATATTCTCGCATACAAAGTGGAGCTTTTAGAGGAAACTTTTGACAGATAATGTATGCTGATGACAGAAGTATACCTAAACTTCCTTCGTTTTCATAATTTGCAAAACCTGTACTAGATGCCAGCTAAGTAGTGTCATAGCAACCTCATGTGTTTCACTGCAAATTTTCAGCTTATCTCTATGGTTTTACTGAATTTAGTGACTTTACAGAAAAGCCTCCTTCAAGGACCGTTGGCGAAGACACTCCAACAAGCAACGGCGTAAGCGACATGACAGAACCACCACCACCACGACTTTGAGCCCTACTACTCAGGACATAGAGGAGTATGACGACAGTGACAAATGAATACTTAGGCACAGACTTTGATGAGGGTGACTTTTGGTGGAGTTTTTAGATGTTATCGGTCTAAGCTAACAATAATTTCATACGAACTAGATGGAGTGTCAGTGCAAAAGAAGCGTCTTGACAAATAACACCCCAACTCTACCATCCAGTTCTTATTTTGAATTGGTTCGGTTACAAGATTTGTTACTGTATTCTTTGGTACAATGGTTTTCTTTAGTTTGAACTCAAAACGGTTTAACAGTAAAAAAATTGCTGACGGTATTTTTTGCTTTGATTTTTATGTGACACAACATGTTGTTGGTATGTAAACTTAAGTTTTTTTTTCAAAAACAATTCAGATCTTAATCATAACGCTACACATAAAACCGACTACATTACTTATACATAAGTTAAGATTTTAAAAAAAGGTATACTGATTTTTTATTGAAACTGTAAATATCTATGTACACAATACAATCTAAATAACTAATATAAAATTAAAATTAAACTAGAAAGAAAATGCTGGCCAGATCGCTGCCACTGTCGGGTAGGGTACCCAAGACGCTGGCCGCGTTACCCCGCTGTATAGCGATGCTTAGCCTTTGTGCGAGGTAAGAGCCAGCCCTAGGGTCCCTAGAGACTTCGATTAGTCTGCTGCTGATTTCTTTAAAAAGCTGACGTGCCTCCGGTCCCCACGGCCCTAGGGTTTCGACTCCGAAAGGCACAAACATGTACCCCTCTCCTAGGGATGCATATTTGCGGCCTTTCATCATCTCCGCCCGCCCGGCCGCAGCGCCAGCCTCTCTGGAGGTAGATGGAAGATGGGACGGTGCTAGTGTGTCCACGCATGTTGCGTCCCACACCAGCAGCCGGCCCCTCTTCCATGGCACCAGACTCATGCCGTCAGGTATACTTGAATATTTCTGATTTCATTTTGATATCAATATTTTTGTTTATAAATATGTAAAAAATGTCGACAGAGAAACTTTGACTAAAACTATAAGAGATACAATAAGGTACCAAACTTACTTCTTGTGGCATAAGTTAGTTTTAATACAATATGAAGATTAAAACAAATATGTGGCATCGAATAACACTATTAACTATTTAGTATAACTATGGCATATTGATTCAAAGTACTAATTAGGTTATCATCCGATTAAGCTTAACTTTAGTAAAACCGATTTTTCTTCGAAACACGAAAAAGTATACTTCAAAACTACGTAGGTTTGCCATAACATGCTAGTAGTTACCGATTAATTCAATAATCAATGAGTATGTTACCAGTGTAAATAGGAGTAGGTAATTTTTATTTTTGTATTAAATAAAGTATGAATAAATGTAATACTTATGTGAATTGTGTGTTTTATTTCACAAATAGGCTATATTTACTATACCCCAGCTATTCTGACGACACTCACGAGCAATTAAAAAGTTTCAGTGACATAACATAACATTTTTTGTTATAGTAACTATATATTTAAATTATGTATGTAAGTATACGTTTATTTTATAATATTATGTATAAGTAAGTATATATTCTAGTGTTTAACAATATAGATATAAAACAAAATTAAACTGTCCTCATTGTCTTTCGCACTACCTATCACTTTCTCCACAACGCCCAAGGTTAACTGGAAGAGAATGCTTTTAGCATTAAGTTCGCCTATGTACAAAATTAATTTATGTGCAATAAAGAATTTAATAATAATGAATAATAACTAGAACGTCAATAGCAGGTGGAACTTTTTCATTGCCCGTGAGTGTATTAGCCCCCGCAATTGTTTCACCTTCAATTGTTTTTCTGTTTGAATTCAGACGTAAACAGTACAGTTACTGTACTTACTGTAATACTACGAGTATAGAGTACGCCTGATAATATCTGATAAGCAAAATTTCACGGAAGTGTCAAGTTGCGGACTGAATTTAAACAGTACATTACTTTCATATCACATACATTTTCAATAAACTATTAATTCATATTAACATCCAAGACCCGAGTACTAATATCTGTCTTTAAACAAATGTCCGAACCGAACCCGGGACCTTCGGCATAGAAGTCAGGGTCACTAACCAGTACAACTGGCTTAGACAGACAATACAAGACACATCTTCGAATGACCAGTACAGTATCGTTATTTTTTTAAATACTCCTGTGGAACAATATTTAACGATTCTCTGAGACTTAGGTAAAAGCAATAGTACTTGAAAAAATGTGGGGTGACGTATCAACTGTATTTTATGTTTGCACCCTGAGCAGTCAGCAACTGACGCTATCTATTCTATTCTATTTTCTGTGGGGGTGTAAGTACCTGCACCTGGCTCTCTCGAGTGGAACCTTTGTGCGTATCCCCAATGTCCAAACTGCCTTCCTAAGCTTGGACCATTTCCCACCACACTGGTCCACTGCGGGTTGGTGGGTTCACATATCTAGATGTGCTAAATCTAGATATGCAGGTTTTCTCACGATGTTTTCCTTCACCGTAAGAGCGATAGTATACATTGTACTTAAGTTAAAGGAACTCATTGGTACATGTCAGCGCCGGAATTGAACGCGCATCTCTTGCGTGAGAAGCGGGCGCTTACCCGACTGAGCTACCACCGCTCCTGACTCCACCAACTGACGCTAATCTGACGGGCTAATCCTTTCACCACGGTGAAAAACCCCTGACCAGCTCTAGGGTTTGCCATGGACATGTAAAGAAGATTACCAAAACAGTAAGGTTTTAGTGTTTATTCAATAAAAGTGGTTCAGAATGGAGTCCCCTTTTTGCCAACAACGCCAATTTCGCAACACCCGATATATAATGCACTAACTCTATCGCTACTAGATAGCCCTATAACCACTTGTCTCAGTCGTTTTGTAGAAGATATTTCAACGCGCGACGTTTGTGTATGTGTGTGTGTGTGTGTGTGTGTGTGTGTGTGTGTGTGTTGGTGAGCGAGTGCGCCTGAGCATACATTACTAGCTATATTATGCGAGGTAAAGCCTTGTTCATACCATCAATAAAAAGTTGCCACACACATTGACAACAACATTTTTTTTCAAATATTAAATAAGCATTTTAAAATTTCAACAAAATATTTACGTTTTTACTTGGTAATATCCTGATGCACTGTTAAATGTACTTACTTCAATATTGCAGGCGGTGTCATTAAGCTAGTTTTTTTCAATTAAGAGTACAGTGGACCCCCGATAATCCGGCCCCTGTCTAATCCGGCGCCCCCTGTAATCCGACATGACAGAATTATGTTTGACAATCTTTGCTAAGTATATAGATCACGCAAGTTTGAACAGGTCACAACTCTTACGCGCCACCGCTATTGTGCTCGACGCGTATGTATTGTTTTACTTAGTTTGAATTTGACTACTAGTCATAGCGGTACGTACCTACGGCCTAGCGTACGTTCATTGTTTACTATTTAAATCGACGTCAAATTTTACAATTATTTGTCGATAGTCATCTACCACCATTTCACAAAGACCAAGCTATTGAGGATGAAAGAAATGGCGAAAGAAACATTTTTTATTGTGTATTAGGTATATTTGGTACCTAGTAACGTCGTCATAAACCCAGAAGCGAAAGCACAAAACGGTGACAATTAAAGAAAAATGTGACGTCAATAGATATAGAATTAATTTGTCGGATTACAAGGTACTCTTTCGTAAAAAAATCCGGACTATATGGGTCTTAGGCAGTGCTCTATAATCCGACAAATTCGATAGTCCGACACTGCCCTGCATAATGTTTGCCGGATTACCGGGGGTCCACTGTAATTTGTTGTTATGTCACTGAAACTCTTTCATTGCTCGTGAGCTCCTGAGTGCATTTGAGGATGTCATTGGTAGATTATAATATGTACTATGTACGTACATAAATGTGGAACTAATTATTTCTCATGTAAAAACAATTTAGGTCTTAGTAAAGTCGAGTTCTGATTGTGTTTACATGCTCATTTTTGTGTCTCATTGTCTTCAATATTTTGTAAAGAACATAATGTACCTATCATAAAACAGATTATTTTTATTTTAGGTTTAACCTTAACTGTGTAGACTTAACGTTTTTTTTATATTGTATAGCGATCTCACCATGTCGCACTTAAGTCTAGTGGTTTCAGCGCATGGTTTATTGTATTATAACTTTATGTAATCTTACTAAGTAGTGTATTAAATAAATAAAGTTAAAAAAGAGACAATATGAGGCAGCGGTGAGAACGTCACATTGATTGTAGTGCCGAATGACCTGGGTCCAAATCGTTTTTGCGTTTGTAATCTGGGGTCTAGGATGTGTCCTGAAAAGCATGGAAATTATACAGGGTGTTGCAAAATTGGTATACTAAGCCGAAACAGTCAGTTCAGTTTCGAGCTTAGATATACCATGCTGCGCATGTAGGTTTCGGTTTAGTATACCCTTTTTGCAACACCCTGTAGAAATAAAGCCTCATATTCTGTCAAAGTTGCATATTGACAGCAATACTTAGGCAACGATACCTAAGAATCCAATTTGAGATTTCAATGTGTAATTGTCATAATACATATTAAGCTATACCTGTTGTGTAATTTTATATTTACATTTAATTAAAAAAAAAAATTGTTGCTGATGTTATTTTTTATTGCATTTTTTTTAAGGTTTATTTTTTCATTGTGGTTGTCAGTATGTCAAATAAATGTTGCTTCATCTATGCTTTTGAGTAAATCTATCTTACTTTTAATATTCGGTTTCTTACTTTGATACATTAATTACTTATACCGTTTTACAGATTTAAAAAAGAACTTTTTAAGGAACCGTTTTTTGAACAGACAGCAAAATATACGGAAATTGTAATAACAAATTCCGTATATTTTGTGTATTAGTTGTGCGGATATTATACACGAAGATACTTAAATAAAAATAAAACACGTTTTTATGACAAATAACTGTACGCACCTTATTAAAATTTACGACTGTCTTCTTCCTATTTCACGAAAATAATTAATCAATAATTTTATTACGCTTCATAACAATAAACTTCAGTGAAAGCGAAACGATAAACATACCAATGCAATAATTTTCACAATTTTCAGCCAATTGTGTCCACCAATCAGAACGCAGCCTTACAATCTCTGATCGGCCATCACAGCTGAACTAAAGTAGCTATAGTCAGTACGCGATAGGCTCCACAGCCACTCGCTTGGCATAAACTAAATCAGCCCGTGCCTTTCTATTTAAAAAAAGTCAAGAAAAAAAGCACCGCAGTGAAATTACCGCCAAAACGCATCACGTAAAAGGTTTTTGCTTCTTAATCTTTCTGAACTGTCAAAAGTGATTCTCCTCAGTTTAAATATAGAATGCCTGTGTGAAATAGAAAAACGAAAGTGTAATTTTTTTAATTTAAGGTTTCTGAACTGTGCGGTGCCAGTCAGCTGTTTATTCTGTCTTTGTTTAGCATTATGTCGGCCTCTTATGCAACATTTTCGTAACAATTTCGGTGGCAGCTCAAAAGGAAACCTGTTTTATTAAATTCGGGTCACGATACAGCAACACTCGTTGCACATTGAAGGTATTTATTGTTTATTAATAGGTGCCCAGTATATCTATTACAATCTAATTAGCAATTTCCCAACGTTCGAAAACCAAGATGGCGGATTTGACAGCTGTCATTTTGCATACATTTTTAATAAGTTACCGCTTAGTTTATGTTAATCATTTTGTGCGGCTTTAATTGCATTTTTTATTGCTTTTACCTAAGCTAGTAATGTTATAACTATTACCTAATACCAGCCTAATTTAAATTTCTCACTTTGATTCGAAGTTATTTCAAAGGAAAGTTGTTTTGACTTCTTTAAGTTAATCTGACGAATGTTTAACTTAGAATTAGTTGATTTGATGACTTTTAATTTCCTTATTTATACTACTTAACCCCTGACCTTTGGTTGCAAGATGTTGGCAACTGTTTTTACGTACGTATTAAGTACGTATGTATTAAGCCAACAAATCATAATGGTTAAGGTTAATTATATTGTTTACCACCCCCGTACTACGCGTAGCTTAGCGTATTAGTAACAAGCACTGGAGCTGGTATAGGGTTAGTCGCCGTGGTGACAGGATTAGCCAGTCTGAAAAAGTGCCCTGGCGCCGTTGGATGTACCTATGAAAAATTTAAAATAACTGTGAAGCTACATTTATGTACGACTAGCTGTCCCCGCGAGCTTCACTTCGCCTTAAAAACTCCCGTGGGAATTCCGGGATAAAAATTATCCTATGTTCTTTCTCAGGGTCTAGACTATCTGTATACCAAATTTCATTCAAATCCGTTCAGTAGTTTTGGCGTGAAAGAGTAACAGACAGACAGACAGACAGACACAGTTACTTTTCCATTTAAAATATTAGTTAGGATTTATAGCTAAACATACATACCTACATGTATACATGATACTCACACATCCCACAGGAATAGGCTATGAGACTATGCATCTCCACAATCATGATCTATGTATAACTACACTGCACATGCAATCCACACGAGCGATGAAATACTTCCACTTACAAAATAATGACACCAAATGACCCCTTTTTAAACTTTTTCTTAAGAATTTCATTAAAATAATGACGTTTTTAGTTGGTTACTTATGTTCTGATGCGCTGTTAAATGTACTTCAATATTGCAGACGGCGTCATTAAGTTAGCATTTTCCGTTTAAGATTAATTTCGTGGTATGTCACTGTAACTTTATCATTTATCATGAGTGTATTACCTTGAAATACAAATAAATATGTTACTTGGATTAAAAATAATGTATATTGAACATGCAAGTTGCGTGGTGACCGACGCTTTATCAAGTGACAAATGTGACTAAGAGATATTTTCTGTCTGTCCCGTTATGGTTCGTGCATTTTTACGCTGAATAAACTTAAATAAACATTTTTATTAACATCTGTACTGACACTCATGATTTACCTACATTATTAAAAGGATTCATTAGTAAAATAAAATCAACCAACTCTGAAATCGAAATAAAAAAAAAACAATTGCTCCATACACTGCAGTAGAGAAGTATGTCGGTGACAATCACAAGAGGTAAACTATTATAAATTGTTATTTGTGTCCTGTTTAGTCAATAAAGTAGTATTATTTTCTATTCTAAACTAGTATTTATCACCGTGCTGAAAGGATTAACCAGTCAGTCAGTGACTACCTAGGTTGAGCAAACTGTATACAGGGGGATTGCTAAGTCATTTTTTTCCTTTAAATGGATTGTATACCAAGTAATTTCCAGTCGATTGAACCCTATAATGCCTTATCCGAAACTTAATCATTTCTGAGATATTTGAGATTGAAAGTTTTATTTTACAGTTTTTCATTGCAATGTAATTACTTTTAGCCCTTTTTCTTGTAAACATTACACAGCCATGAAGTAAAACCGTTATAGGCCCTTACGGAAGTAAACATACGCCCTTGTTTCACCAAAGAGAATGTCGATAGCCCTGGCCAATAGACTTCTAGCTCTAGATCTATAATCTAGAAATGATCACCTCTCTGCACCTGCCAACATGAAGTTACGATCAATATTTTGAGCTGCTTTACAAATTTTATATAATATTATATATTTTTTTCGCGAATTTAGAAATTCTGATTTCAGTTTCGGGCTTAGATATAACATGCTTCACATTTAGGTTTTCGGCTTGTAATTAATTACCTTTACTTATTAAATTATTTCAAAAACCAAAACATAATTTTCATACAAAAGAATTCAACGGGTTCACTAAAAGTAAGTTTTGTGTTTAAGTGTTGTTTTTGTGTAAACTAAATACATAGGTATTTATAAGGAAAGAAAACCAAATATTTTGCACTATTATATGAAAAAGTTGCAAAAGTAGTGAATTAAGCTGCCTTCTTAAAAAGTCAGTGAGAGGAGGCAATTTTTTTATTAGTGCGATTTTTTTAAAGTTTAAATTAAAGTCATTAACAATTAGAATGACCTGTTAAGTCGCTCCTTTTCTGCTTACCTCTTAATACCACTTTTGCAACATCATGCATAAGTATTTATTACATAAATAATGCAGTACTGGCCAGCAAAATTAAACAGTATTTGGATTAATTATTATTATATTTTTTTAAATAACTATAATAACAATAGTTTGGATTCATGTAGGTATTTATAAAACAAATACGTACACGTAAAAAAAAAACCTTAACCTAAGGCACAGAACTCAAAAACTTTATTCTGACGTGCAGGCATCATAAAACAAGAAACATACTCGTAATAATAATACTTAACAATAACTGCATATTATCTAACAACAAACAAATTTTAAGTATCTTTTGAACTATTATTTAATTACTTAACTTACACAACATCATCATACAAACAGCAAGGATTACTATTAGAAAGTGAGGAATAGCTAAAATCGATGGTCCGGTCATTATACCTATCAATCAATTTGTTGTTATTGATTTAAAACAGTATAGGTATGTGGTATTTGTACGGTCAGCAACGTTGATACGTACCAATCCCCATATTGAAATATACTGACAATGGTTTTATTTATTTACTAGCTGTACCCGCGAGCTTCGCTTCGCCTTAAAACGTTTTCCCGTGGAAATTCCGGGATAAAAAGTAGCTTATGTTCTTTCTCAGGGTTTAGACCATATGTTTACCAAATTTCATTCAAATCCGTTCAGTAGTTTTGGCGTGAAAGAGAGTAACAGACAGACAGACACTGTTACTTTTGCATTTATAATATTAGTTAGGATTTGCACATGATAACATGACTTTCGTAGAGGAACTTTTTTTCCATTACCCGTTTGGATTACCGCAATCACCAAGTCCGGATTAACGAAGCTATAATGGGGTCCACTCTATACAGGGTGAGTCTTTCGTAGGTGCATATCCAAAAGTATGTTACAGTTACCTTGGGTTATTCTCGAAAAAAATATCTACTCCCCATACACAGTGTCACGTAAACAACCATTTTTTGTATGGGCAGGCATCTTTTTTTTCGTTATATCCCAAGGTCATTATAACAAAAGTTGTTCAGAATGAAGAGCTCTTGTAACATACTTCCGGATATGCACCTATGAAAGACTCACCCTGTATAACGAAAAACTATGTTTCGGAGTGTTGCTACGCAACCACCGCTCTATCTTGTTCTATTTAAACGATCGTTCACAAAAAATGCAATGTTGACAGAACCACTCTACTTGATATTAACGACGGAAATTTACCTACTCGTAAAAAACAATATAATGATTAGTGCATAATTAAACAATCGTTAGTTGTTATTGTGGCCAAATATCTGCATACCATTTCACTTAAATAATTATAATATGCAGTTTATAATTATAATTTATAATATGTCTTGTTTTCACACGTTACCCATTTACATATTGTCTATTTCCTATCTATGTAGTTAATAAATAAATAAATAAATATGTGGAGACATCTCACACACGGCCATTCGACCCCAAGCTAAGCAGAACCTGTGTTATGGGTGTCGGACAGCTGATATATCTACACAAATACATAGATAAATAGATACTAAATATCAACACCCAAGATCCGAGAACAAATATTTGTGTTTAAACAAATATCTGCCCCAGCCGGGAATCGAACCCGCGACCTTCGGCATAGCAGTCAGGGTCACTAACCACTACGCCATTCGGTCGTCTGGAAGAGATTACTTTTAGTAGTAAGGCCGCCGATTGTACTATTTCTTTTCTATGTTTGTGAAACTGTTTCTGTTTGTGGGCAATAAAGAGTATTTTATCTTTAAAGTTATAACATTGAATTGTGTCACTATACCCGTCGGGTGTGCACTGTAATGTTAATGTGGGACACCCTGTAACTGTCTGTTCCACTTCGTTATTATAATATGAATAACTCCAAAATCAGCTTAGATAATAGTGGCTTATTGCATTCCAAACCCATACACACACACAAATGATTTTGCAATATAAAAAAAACTTGAAACTTATAAGCTAATAAATAGAATGCATTGTCAATTGTGTTCGACTGTAGATGTTTTTTTAATAATAAGCTATTCGGCACACGATTGGTCATTGTGTCATATTCTTATATAATGTACAGTCAGCTACAAAAGTCATTGTATTGATGCAACTTTTAAATTCTTATGAATCATAAATATTCGAGCCAAATAGTACGTTGGGTCGGTTTGACAAATTTTGCACCTGACTGTACTGTCTGTCTGTCTGTCTCTACTTTATGTGTCATGTCATGAATAGTATGTCAAAGGTTTTCGTAATGTGACCGTGCTAAATATTGTTAAATATAACTTGCGAGAAATGAAAAAGTACCACCAGCAAAAAGCCGAAAACAAACAATTTAATTTAAAATGAGTGGTGGTGGCGTAATGGATAAGGCTTCGTCCTCTGAATCGAGAGGCCGTGGGTTCAAATCCTGGCCTGTACCAATGAATTCATTCAATTGTGATTTCAATTAAGGAGTGTCAGTACAATAATACCACGTGCTCTTACGGTGATGGAAAACATCGTGGGAAAACCTGCACATCTAGCTTCTAGATGTGTATCCTAAGTGCATTGTACTTATACCAAAATGTCATTAAGCTAGTTTTTTTCCGTTTAGAAGTAATTTGGTGCCAGTTCACTGGAACTTTTTCATACCTCGCAAGTACACTCACGGGGAGCGGTGGTAGCTCAGTCGGATAAGCGCCCGCTTCTCACGCAAGAGATGCGGGTTTGAATCCCGGCGCTGACATGTACCAATGAGTTCTTTTAACTTAAGTACAATGTATACCATCGCTCTTACGGTGAAGGAAAACATCGTGAGGAAACCTGCATATCTAGATTTAGCACATCTAGATATGTGAACCCACCAACCCGCAGTGGACCAGCGTGGTGGGAAATGGTCCAAGCTTAGGAAGGCAGTTTAGACCTTGGGGATATGCACAAAGGATCCACTCGAGAGAGCCAGGTGCAGGTACTTATACCCCCACAGAGAATAGAATAGAATAGTACACTCACGGGCAATTAAAAAGTTTCAGTGAATTGGCACCAAATTACTTCTAAACTGAAAAAGCTAACTAAATGACGCTTTTTGCAATGTTTAAATACATTTTATGGAACATCAGAATATTACCAACTAATAACGTAAATATTTTGTAAAAAATCCTATTAAATGTAAAAAAGGGGCCCTTTAGTGTCTGCATTTTGTCAGTGGAACTGTTTCTTTGCACGTGAGTTTATAATATAAAAATAGATGGCATAACATCCTGTCTGAACATAAATAATTAGGTGCAAAATATCAACCACAAGGAAAAAGAACTGCATTTTTTATTGTTGGTAAATTGACATATCGAATACTAGTTTGACAAGATTGCAAAACTTATTTATAAAACTTTGACATTAGACAAACCAGTACTCATTAACAAACTCCTTAAATTTTACATAATACCAATATATTTTAAAATACTGCTAATATGGTATCTTGAGTTCAAATCCTAATCTAACTTACTTACTAAAGAAACATAGTTTAAAATTATGCCGGTTCTAGATATTTAAAACATATTTTTCACCTGGTATTATTTGGATAGTATTAAAATTTTAGAAAATTGAAATGAGATATTAATATTGTTTATGTGCTCTGCTGTAATCTACAAGTGTTTTATGCACCGAGGTAAAATCTTTATTTATTTAAGGCAAACAAAACAGGTTACAATCATTATAAATAAAAGTGTTATAAAAAGTATTTTTGTTCTAGATTATAACCCAAGATCTTGCCACTAACTTCTGAAAATTGCAATTCAAATAAGATGAAGATTGAAAATTTATAAATATGTCATAGACTTTGTACTTAAACAGGAGGATATCATGAGATTTGCGGAAGTCAAGAACTATTGAAAGTTAATTGGTTATCGTCCACGGCCTTGCGAAGGTCTTAGGCTTAGGAGATTAATTGTTAGAAAATACATATTATGATCAAACAACAACCACAATTTATCAGGCACCCGTTGAGTAAAACAAAAGGCAGCGTTATCGCTAAAAGCTGTCTTCCTGAAAACCTGAGGGTGGACGAATGACTTATTGAGCAGAGCGATTTCTACCAGGCAACCGGCAGTGAAGTCGGCTCAGGTAAAATTGCATTCGCGAGGTCCACACTGCCTACTTTCACCGCGATACTTCGGTTACGCAAAACTAAGGCAAAGCGTTTGGCGAATGCTAAATATACATACTACCTAGTACAGTAGACGGCAAGCTAAAAACACCACTTAAGGTTCAAATTCCATTCTTATGTCGCACGGAATAGGAGGGGTTATGTTTGTAAGTGGCAGTGATCGGTACGACATTGTATGAGGTTTTTCGATGTGAATTTATTCTGTGGGGTGCTTTTGGCTTAGGTAATGGTCAGGCTGTTGATTGCGTTCGCGAAATTGCTTTACTTTAGGGTGACGGAAAACTAGAAACTAGTTTTATTTTGTATCTACATATCTGTTTGTTGACATAATATTTGAGGACATCTCATACAAGGCCATCTGACCCTAAACTAGACAGAGACTGGAATATGGGTATCGGACAGCTGATATATCTACACAGATACAAAGATACATGTTACATCATCATCATCATCATTATCAGCCTATAGCAGTCCACTGCTGGACGTAGGCCTCTCCCAAAGCACGCCACTGGATGCGATCTTTCGCAAGTCGTCACCCCATCTAGCCGGAGGGCGTCCCACACTACATTTTACATGCCTAAATATTAACACCCAACACCCGAGTACAAAAAAATAAATAATATCTGTATTTAAACAAATGTCTGCCTATAGCGGGAATGGAGCCCGGGACCTTCGGCATAGCAGTCAGGGTCACTAACCACTACACCATTCAGTCGTCTTATTTTTTAAACATCTTTATAAAGTACGGATAAGAAACCTGCATTGGGACTAATACAAAACAAAACTGAATAGTCTTATTGCACCACCTGTAAGGTAAAGTTATTTATACGTTTACATTTGAATGTCTTGTCGGCTTGTTCTACTCTAACGAAGCGAATAATTTACATACAATATACGACATTCCTTTTTTTCTCTTAGAAAAGGCCAAAGGTTGCTAGATCTTTTGCTGCCTTTTAAATTTACGATGCAAAAAATAGATAGATAGAATATTCGTTATTTATATTTACAGGGTATTGCAAAAAGGGTAAGCTGAAACCTACATGTGCAGCATGGTATATCTAAGCCCGAAACTGAAATCAGAATTTCGCGAGAAAAAAATCATTTTCCATATAAACTTTGTTGGTTACATCACTTTTTACTATGGAGAATGTTTTTTTTTCACGAATTTTGAATTTCTGATTTCAGTTTCGGGCTTAGATATACATATACTTGCATAACTTTGAAGTTAATTAAAGAATAAACAATACACAAACTATAGTATACTTCCGATCACTTAAAATATAATTGATAAATGAAGGAAATAGCGCCAACGAGTGTGTTTATTATATAATCAGAGGCTTGTTTCAGGAAATACTCATCAATTTAAACATACTGAACAATTTCCTCCATATTCGTTTGTAATTATCACGAAATAGCCTGACTGATAAACCTGGCGTGGGACGCCTGGCAGCCCGCTGGACCAACGAACATTTAACTGGTTAAAGTGGGATGAGGAAGGCCGGGGATCAAGTCCTATTGTGGTATGAAACTTGTAAAATACCGATAAATAGGCAGTTAGGTATGTCCGCTCTAACTATAACTATACCTATAACTATACCTATTGATGGTGAACAGATTTTGATGCATATTTTTACGTACTTGCTCCGCTGGCTCAGCGACTCAAACAGAAATTGCCACAGCAGCCGCTACACGGCTTCGTTATCGATGTCGATAAACTCGTTGTTTAATAAACGTTCCACCAATCACAGCGCAGTATTTACGACGAATCGCGATACAGTGACTTTTATCTAAGGCCACTATGACCACTTTTTATCCCTCTGTGTGTAAGTACATGTATATATGTTGTGTGTGTGTGTGACAGTGACACTAAGAGCGGTGAGAAAGAACGACTTTCTACGTTGACTGAGACAATACAATGGGAGCTAATCTGATACAGACACGCGCAATGCCCACAGGATGTTCATTACCTAGTGTTTGTTTATGGGAACTTATACAGGGTGCAGTTTTATAAGTGATCGAAGGCAAATTTTGTGTATAGTAAGGTTAAAAAAAAAAACACGCACTCACGCCTTGTGCTAATGTACTCCCTTGCGGGGTAGGCAGAGGTGCATTGCTGCACCCACTTTTCGCCAGAGTGTTATGTTAGTCCCAATGTAATAGGGGGCGTGCCTATTGCCATTTTACGGGCACATCCAAGACCCGAGAACAAATATCTGTGTTTAAACAAATATCTGCCCCAGCCGGGAATCGAACCCGGGACCATCGGCTCAGTAGTCAGGGTCACTAACCACTAGTAAGGTTAACTGTTTTCTTTTTCCCTGAATAACCTATTTTTCTTACTTTCTTCTTTCTTTCTGTCAAAATGAACGCACAACACACACTAAAACACTTACCTATGTATGAGTTGGACTATAAGGTGCATGAAAAGACGTGTGGCGGACTCCTAGCCACTAGTTCAGACGAAGATCAACAGATGGCGCTCGGAACACAATACAGAGAAGATGTATGGGAACTACGCAAATTACTATGAAAATCCTACATCGCGCATTCGAAGTTTCTCACCTACTCTGCAATATATAGAAATCCCCAACGCTAACCGTTGGGCAGCTGCCCGCCAGGCCACACCACCCGGCCTGGTCGGAGGATCCTCCCTTTGCATGGGGATGCTCCAACACCTCCAGCATCTCCATAGACGCATTATAAGTTCAGCGCACCCTGAGCAGTCAAAGGCTGTTGCTAATTTGACTGACTAATCCTATCACCACGATGATCAACCCTCAACCAGCTTTAGTGTAGTACTAAAATAATAAATTAATATGTGGGAACATCTCACACACGGCCATCCGACCCCAAGCTAGGCAAAACCTGTATTATGGGTGTCGGACAGCTGATTTATCTACACAATTACATAGATAGATACATACTAAATATAAATATCAACACCCAAGACCCGAGTACAAAATATCTGTCTTTAAACAAATATCTGCCCCAGCCGGGAATCGAACCCGGACCTTCGGCGTAGCAGTCAGGGTCACTAACCACTACACCATTCAGTCGTCAAACTCAACCAGCTCTAGTGAACTTCTCAGGTTTAAGGTAAGACTCCACCTATCGGTACGAACGTATCGCCAAACGGATTGTCATAAATGTATCGAGAAACGGCGTCAGCAATGCCGATGAAGTGGACGCACTTGTGTGAATTTCTATACAGAGAATCCTTAATACGATGCGTCCGTTGTGTACGATGCCGAAAAGTGGATGCTTACTTTTACTCAAGTGAGAGACCTTCTATACCACCCAGCAACGTAAGTAGCATTTGCTTTGCCCCAACGGTTACTGGCTGAAATGAGCCAATCAGGAGCGTTTAGTTACGCATAAGTGAGAATGTTAGGCATTCGATGTTCAAACTGTTTTCTCCATCGCGGCGTCACGCTCTGATTGGTGGGAAAAACTCGGGAAAACGTGCCATTGGTCGAGTCAGGGTGGAGTAATTAATAGGCATTGATTTTGTTCGTCTCATTAAGTTTTGAGCAATGCCTAGTTACCTGGAATACATAATGTAGTAGGCAATTTTACTTACTGGTACCCTATGCCTTTTACTTAAACCCTTGCCTATGTGCACTTAAGGAACCTACTCATTCCAAAATTTGGATAAATTACTATGACTTTTCACATAGTTATGACTATCACGGGTGTTCAAATGTACATCCAGTGACGCAGACCCTCCTTGTAATTCAATATAGTTTTACTTTTCTCAGAACATCTACCAATCGAGTACAGCTAGTATGAATTTTAGTAAATTTAGGTAGTTCAAATACCTAAGTGTTGTGATTTATAACAAAATGTAACGTTTAACGCCATCTGTTATTACATAGGGGTACTATGTATGTGTCCAAGTGTCCATAGATAATTTGATTGATCTGTTAATAAACTCACTCTGTGTCAACCGTTATTGCTGTTTTCTTTATAGGTTATGTGCCGTGCACGAAATTAATTCGAGTTTTGTTAAAAAGTGGTTGTAAAAACAGTGATAATGTCCAGTAATCTAATTACCAACATTCCCAAGCTTAAAGGCCGTGAAAACTACGAGGATTGGGCCTTCGCAGTAGAGAATTTTCTGATCTTGGAGGGAATGGAGAAATGTGTTGCAAAGGAAGGTGATCCAAATGATGCAAAAGCAAAAGCGAAGATCATTTTGACGATAGATCCAAGCCTATACGTGCACATTAAGGGCGAAGAAACTGCCATGAAATTATGAACAAAGCTGAAAAGGTTATTCGACGACAATGGCTTCACGCGTCGTATCAGTTTGCTGCGAAACCTCATATCAATCCGTCGAGAAAACTGTGAAAATATGTCTCAGTATGTAACATCCATATTAGAAACGAGTCAACGATTAAATAATGCAGGTTTTAAGATAAGTGACGAGTGGATTGGCTCGTTATTATTGGCCGGATTGCCAGAAAAATTCGAACCCATGATAATGGCGGTCGAACATTCAGGCTTAGAATTAACGGCCGACGCCATTAAAACAAAGTTGCTCGATATGGAAGACGGAAGTGAAGTTTGCTCCGGTTCTATGCGTAATGCATTTGCGACGAAAGGAACGCAAAAGAAACGAAGTCATCAAATGTCAGTGTCAAATGCGAAATCAAATGTCAAATGTTACAAATGTAAACAGTTCGGGCATTTTATGAACAAATGTACCGAAAATATCCCGAAAAAGAAAGAATCTAATGCATTCAGTGCAGTATTTCTTAGTGGGAGCTTCAGTCAAACCGACTGGTACGTGGATAGCGGCGCCAGTTCTCATTTAACGTCAAGAAAAGACTGGTTATCGAACACAACAAAACAACAAGTGGACGAGATTATCATCGCGGACAAATCGTCGATTCCTGTCCAAGGTTGTGGAGATGTGCAAATAACTACTGTCGTTGGAGATACAGAGTACGACATTCCAGTCACGGAAGTGTTATATGTACCTGATTTGGCCACTAACTTGTTATCAGTCAGCCAGTTGATGAAAAAAGGAAACAAAGTGACATTTGAAGACAACTACTGTTATATTTACAATCAGAGAAGTGAACTCGTAGCCACTGCTGATTTAGCTGATGGAGTATACAAACTAAAAATTAAGGAGGTTAATTGTTTGTTTACATCAGCATCAGGCGATGTTTGGCATAGAAGATTTGGCCACATAAACAGCAAAGACTTAAATATAATGAGGGATGGTGCTGTTCATGGCTTGCAGTACAAAGATAAGGCTCAGGCCACTAAAACAAATTGCATTGTGTGCTGCGAAGGAAAGCAGTCCAGGTTGCCATTCAGCCATAATGGTAACAGAGGAAGCGAGCTGCTGGATGTAGTTCATGCAGATGTTTGTGGGCCGATGGAGCATCGATCAATTGGAGGAATGAAATGCTTCTTACTGTTCGTAGATGACTACAGTCGAATGGCATTTGTTTATTTTTTAAAAACAAAGGACGAGGTATTTTCATATTTCAAGTCATTCAAGCAATTGGTTGAAAATCAGACAGGCAGAAAGCTGAAAGTGTTGAGGACAGATAACGGAACAGAGTTCTGTAGTAAAGTTTTTGAGAAATACTTGCAGGATGCAGGAGTTATTCACCAAAAAACTTGTCCGTACACTCCAGAACAGAATGGTCTCTGTGAAAGGCTAAACCGATCAGTGGTGGAAAAAGCCCGTTGTTTCATATATGATGCTGGATTATCAAAACGATTCTGGGGAGAAGCAGTGAACACTGCAGTGTATCTTCGGAACCGCTCGATTGCATCAGGGTTGAACAACAGAACCCCATATGAGATTTGGACTGGCAGTAAGCCTGACGTCAGCAACCTACGAATTTTTGGAAGCAAGACCATGGTACATGTCCCGAAAGAACGGAGACTAAAATGGGATAAAAAGGCTCATCAATGTATTCTTGTTGGTTACTCGGATAATGTTAAAGGCTACCGAGTTTACAACCCCAACAACGACAACGTCACGATAGCAAAAGATATTGTTGTGATTGAGGAGGGGATTGAGCAGAAACAAGAAGAATCATACATTGATATAAGTGAAAGATCAACAAACACGACAGTGAAGGAAGAACAAAAAGATACCCAAGAAGTGGGGGAAACGATAGACACAAGAAAACTAGAGAGTCAGGATGAGAAGGAAGAAAAGCCAAGCATGGGAGAAGAAAGTTTAAACTCGGAGGAAGAGGACTTTCAGGATTCTTCAGCAGTCTTAAGGGCCGAGCCTGAGATGGGGGCTCTCCCTGGGACGGCAGCAGAGTGCTTCGATGGTGCTGAACCCGCTGCAGGGACTGCAGATACTTCAGATTTGCCTTCTAAACGTTTGCGTAAACGTCCTGATCGGTATGGTTTCAGTAATGTGTGTGTATCAAGTGAATTAAGTGCTAATGAATTATCTCTCTCTTTCGATCTGTTCGGCAGACTCTGTTGACCCAACTGAAGACCGACACTGGCAACACCGTTTCATCAGTGCCCGAAATTCTGGGAGAAATTGAGAGATTCTACGGACAGTTATACACCACAACACAAAACCCTATTACCAGCGGTGCTCACGACAGCCGAGCGCCACTCACCCGACACTATACCGAAGATATTCCGGACGTCAGTCTAGACGAGATTAGTATAGCTCTCAAACAGCTAAAAAACAACAAAGCTCCGGGAGATGATGGAATAACGACAGAACTTCTGAAAGCCGGCGGTAGACCGATTTTAATAGCACTTCGGAGGCTGTTTAATTCCGTCATACTCGAAGGCACAAGCCCGGAGGCATGGAGCAGAAGTGTAGTGACTTTGTTCTTCAAGAAAGGCAACAAAGCCCTATTGAAGAATTATAGACCCATTGCACTTCTGAGCCATGTGTACAAGCTGTTTTCGAGAGTTATTACGAATCGTCTCGAGCAAAGACTCGACGACTTCCAGCCACCCGAACAAGCCGGGTTCCGAAAAGGCTATAGTACCATAGATCACATACACACGCTTCGGCAGGTTATACAGAAGACCGAGGAGTATAATCTACCTTTATGTCTAGCGTTTGTGGACTATGAGAAAGCCTTTGATTCTATTGAGCTCTGGGCGATGCTTCAATCCCTTCAGCGGTGCCATATAGACTATCGCTATATCGAGGTGTTGAGATGTATGTACAATGCTGCCACAATGTCAGTTCGATTACACGAACATAGCACAAAACCGATCCAGTTGCAAAGGGGCGTGAGACAGGGAGATGTTATTTCTCCGAAACTGTTCACCTGTGCACTGGAAGATGTTTTTAAGCTTGTAGAGTGGAAAAGACTGGGCATTAACGTCAATGGCGAATATATATCTCATCTACGATTTGCTGATGACATAGTTATTATGGCGGAAACGCTGGAGGAGTTAGGCGAAATGCTCACAGACCTCAATGATGCCTCTAAACAAGTTGGGCTGAAAATGAACATGGACAAGACAAAGGTCATGTCGAACGAACATGTTTCATCATCGCCCGTAACTGTAGGAGGTGTCACCATCGAAGTTGTTGATCAGTATCCCTACCTAGGACAAGTGATCCGATTAGGAAAATCCAACTTCGATAAAGAGGTAGCTCGTAAAATCCAACTCGGATGGGCAGCGTTCGGGAAATTACGACACATCTTCACTGAAAACATACCTCAGTGTCTGAAAACAAAAGTTTTCAATCAGTGCGTGTTGCCAGTGATGACTTACGGAGCCGAGACGTGGTGCTTCACCAAAGGGCTTATCCACAAGCTCAGAGTTGCTCAGCGTGCTATGGAAAGGGCTATGTTAGGCGTGTCCCTGCGAGATAGGATTCGTAATGAAGAAATCCGCAGGAGAACTAAAGTTACCGACATAGCCAAAAGGATTAGCACGCTGAAGTGGCAATGGGCTGGCCACGTAGCCCGCAGAGCCGACGACCGCTGGAGTAGAAAGGTTCTGGAGTGGAGACCCCGTGTCGGCAAACGGCGTGTCGGTCGCCCCCCAACCCGTTGGTCTGATGATCTGCGGAAGGTAGCGGGAAGCCGCTGGATGCAGATGGCGGGTGACCGTTTGGGGTGGCGATCGTTAGGAGAGGCCTATGTCCAACAGTGGACTACGGAAGGCTGAGAGAGAGAGAGAGAGAGAATTATCTCTTCATGAGGCAATGAATGGACCTGAGTGTGAACAATGGAAACTAGCCATGCAAAGTGAACTTAAATCATTTAAGGACAATGATGCTTGGGAGCTGGTCAGTGTTCCTCCTAGCGGTACCATTGTGCAGTGTAAATGGGTTTTTAAAAAGAAATTTGATAATAATAACAAAGTTATATACAGAGCACGATTGGTAGCTAAGGGGTACATGCAAAGACCAGGCATTGATTATGACCAAACTTTTGCACCTGTTCTAAGACACTCAACCTTAAGATTGTTATTCGCCTTAGCTGTTCAGCTTAACTTAGATATCTGTCATCTAGATGTAAAAACAGCATTTTTAAATTGTTTTCTGGATGAAAATGTTTATATGATGAAACCTGTCGGACTGCAGTGCAATACTGATGATGATGAGAGCAAAGTTTTGCTATTGAAGCGCGCTATTTATGGCTTGAAACAATCGTTGTGGTATCAACGTGTTGATGAATTGCTACAATCATTGGGTTATAAAAAATCGGATTTAGAACCATGTTTATTTACTAAAGTCAACAAAGATGTAAAAATCATTATTGCCCTGTATGTCGATGACTTCTTTGTTTTTTCTAATTGTGAAAAGGAAACTGAAGAATTAAACGAGGCTTTGTCATCGAAATTTGAACTTAAAGATTTAGGTTGTATCAAAAATTGCTTAGGAATGAGAGTAATTGTTAATAAACAAGAGGGAAGTATAACCATAGATCAAGAAAGCTATATTGAAGAATTGTTAAATAAATTTAATATTTCTGAATGTAAATCAGCTGATACGCCTATAGAATCTAAGATAAATTTATCAAAAGGTGAGACATGTGATGCTAGGTTGCCTTACCAGCAGTTGATAGGCTGTCTTATGTATATAGCTGTACTGACCCGTCCTGATATAGTATTCGCTGTTAATTTTTTGAGTCAGTTCAACAAATGTTATAATGATGAACACTGGGCATATGCTAAGAGGGTTCTTAAATATTTAAAGAAAACAAAAACATATTGCCTTAAGTTTTCTTCTAGTGGTAATAGTCAGTTACAAGCATTTGTAGATGCAGACTGGGCGAGCAATGTTATTGACCGCAGATCTTATACAGGATATTTCTTTAGGTTGTCAAACTGTGCTATATGTTGGGAAACTAAAAAGCAGACTACTGTAGCTTTGTCAAGCACAGAGGCTGAATATATGGGCATATCAGATTGCTGCAATGAAGCTGTATACTTACGTAATTTATTGTTTGAAATTACTAATGAAATGTACCCAATTCAAGTTTTTAATGATAACCAATCTGCCCATAAGTTAGTTGCTAATCCTGTGTTTCATAAAAAATCTAAACACATAGCAGTTAGATATCATTCTTGTAGAGAGAAAGTTACTAGTGGTATTGTACAAATTTTATATTTATCTACCACAGAAATGCCTGCAGATCTATTAACTAAAGGACTGTGTAAAAATAACCACTACAAGCATTTATCAATGTTTGGTTTATTTGATGTTAAATAAATTGTATTTTATTTTGTTAAGTGGGGGTGTTGTGATTTATAACAAAATGTAACGTTTAACGCCATCTGTTATTACATAGGGGTACTATGTATGTGTCCAAGTGTCCATAGATAATTTGATTGATCTGTTAATAAACTCACTCTGTGTCAACCGTTATTGCTGTTTTCTTTATACTAAGTCAGTTAGGTTAAGAATGTACAGCAAAATCAGTTGACTTATCTCCTATCTTCGGCGAATATGTACCGTGTATGTACCTATAGTCGTGATCATAATTACTATCAATATTTTCGTATAGTTATTTCACATGTTAGGTGGGTACCAGTAGAAACTACAGTGATTAAAATTGTTCTCGCATGTCAATTGTCTAGTTGTTGTCATGTCAAACATCGATTAACGAAATTTTTTATTGCGATTTCATGTTTCGTACCAAGTTCAAGCTTCCGTACATAAACTGTGTATTTGTTAGAATTTTATTCATACATGTACTTACTACAAGGGTACTTAAGAAATAAAATAACCTAACTATCGTTAACATCACCGACATTCAACACTAAAAATACCACATTTGAACTGCTAAGCCAATTTTTATAAAATATGGCTAAGAACACTTGAAGTAACATTACCTATGACCCAAAAAAAATATACAAAAATCGTTTTAGCTGTTTGGAAGCTACGTTACAACAGACAGATACAAAGATGTAAGTATTAAACTTATAAAACCCCTCTTTTACCGTCGAGGGTTAAAATTAACTACTCCAATAGCCATTACAAACACATAACTAAAAAAATAGCATGTTTAGTTTCCCATTACGTGAACGAGAGCAAAAACTGGGGCATTTGCAACCTACCCACTAACATACATTTCCTAATAATTAATTCTACAATATCGTGACCGTAGACAAATAATTTCCACTTTTTTATTTAAGTACTTCCTTTAAAAATGATTTCCTGTTGTAAATATTGGTGTATGTATAGTGCGAGACACTGTTACTCACTGATTAGTTAATGTGGTAGTCAGCGATTTACGTCAATCTAACAAATCCTAGTCTTAGTGCCAATTTATCCATAGTCGGTTATCTAACCGACCAGGGATTCGTTGACCAATTATACGTCATCTCCATATAAAATTCTTGACAGATGTGTCAAAAGTCAACCTGTAATACCTGGTTATGCTCTAACCGACTATGAAAAAATTGGCACTTACTTTTCTGTTTGTCATCGACAAGATAAGAAGAAAAATGTTGTGCAATGTTGTGCCACTGTATCACTGCATAGCCTCTATTCTATTCTATTCTCTGTGAGGTGTAAGTATCTGTGGATGGCTCTCTCGAGTGGAACCTTTGTGCATATGTCCAAGTTTGTGACATGAGAATCTGGCTTCATATTTGAGGCTATGATCGCAAAAGTATCGTATCGTATCTTTTGCAGACACAATTGATTTTTATTGTGTCACTTTTGCGCTGATAGCCTCATTTCTTCGTTTAATCAATGTAAAATTATTGTATTGGGTATTTGTTGAATGTCAATGCCTACCCGTCTGAGAAACAGTCGTGAAAAAGAGGTGTGTTACTAATTTAAATTATCTGTCTGTCTATGGTAGCGTATATAGCTCCCAAACAGCTGAACCGATTTTTGTATTGTTATTTGTAGATCATAGTTAATGTTACCCCAAGTGTTTTTAGCCATATTTTCAAAATCGGCTTAGCCTTCCAAAAGTTATGCGACTATTAGCGTTGAATGTCGGGGGTTTTAAACGTTGGTCAATATTGATAGTGTCCCCAACTATACTTGAATAATAATTGAAGAGTTTTTCTTGTAAACGCATGTTTCGTTACGTAAAGTCATTAATACAGCATGTTAACTTTTTATGTTTTTAAGGCGTGTTTCCGATGTTCAATTAAACAAACACTCGCTTCAGGGAATACCTACTACTGAACTACTTTTGATAAAATTAAACTTTAGGGGCCAGAAGTTCTTTTATTTTTTAGTGTCCTTTATGATATTTTATAATTATTGAATGTACTAACATATATTAATTTTCGATTGAGGTGATAGGTCGGATCCTTTACCATGAGTTCGCAATGTCCAGATAGTTATTGTTAACGAATATTTTCTCTCTCTCTCTCTCTCTCTCTCTCCCTCAGCCTTATATAGTTAACTGTTGGACATAGGCCTCTCCTAACGATCGCCACCCCAAACGGTCACCCGCCATCCGCATCCAGCGGCTTCCCGCTACCTTCAGCAGATCATCAGTCCACGAATATTTTAGTATCAGTAAATGAAAGAAACGTCTATATTTTTAACCGACTTCAAAAAAAGGAGGAGGTTCTCAATTCGTCGGGATCTTTTTTTTTTTTTTTTTTTTTTTTTTCTTTTTTTTTTTATGTATGTTCACCGATTACTCCGCCGTTTATGAACCGATTTTGAAAATTCTTTTTTTGTTGTATTGGGTTGAGCTCCCAGGTGGTCCCATTTTTTTTTCAGAATTTTATCTCACCCCCAAGGGTGGGTAAAGGGGTAAAAACAGGGTATGAATTTCCATTTTGGGCACATATTAACCGATTCTAATGAAATTAAGAACGTAAATATAGTTTTTATAACAAAAAAATATGATGGTGACCTTGAGCTGATCTGATGATGGAAACGGAAGGCAGTCAGGGGAACTCCTCAACGGTATATAGCAACTACTTCGTGTTTAGGCTTGAATGATTCGTATTGATTAGTAGGACTTTTTGGTATCATTTGCACCTTACTTTTGATTGAAAATTATTACAAATAAACTAAAAACTATTAAATAAAATAATAATTAAAAAAATTAAAAAACCGACTTCAAAAAACCACTAAAATGTAAGAAATAATTTAAGGTTTACACAAATTCTACTCGTATGAGACAGTACAAATATACCTAAGCAGGAACTGTTCTTTTTTGAAGTTGGTGCCATATTTCTTCAGATTACTTTGTCACCGCACCAACATCAAAAAAGAACAGTTCCTGCTTAGGTATATTTGTACTGTCTCATACGAGTAGAATTTGTGTAAACCTTAAATTATTTCTTACATTTTAGTGGTTTTTTGAAGTCGGTTTTTTATTAGCTATATGAATTACCTACATACTCACATACTCGTATTAAGCAAGAAACTTTCGTTTGTTGGTCAATGAATAATGTTACGCTTAAATGAACGCGCATCTTTTTAATTACCCGACTGCCGAAGGAGGAGGGTAATGTTCATGCTGGAGGAAGTTGTACATACTGCCAGGCAGATATTTGACCCTCTCACGTAATTCAATTTAGGTTTACTTTGCTGAGAACTTTACTACAATTCTTGGCAGTTTACTTACCAAATGCTAATAGTACGAAATAGTTTCAGAAATATATATACACTCGTGGGCAATGAAAAAAGTTACAGTGACATGTATAGCTGCTACAAAAGAGCGGTGCGGTGGTAGCTCAGTCGGGTAAGCGCCGGCTTCTCACGCTAGAGATGCGGGTTCGAATCCCGGCGCTGACATGTACCAATGACTTCTTTGAATTTAAGTAAAATCTAGATATGTAAACCCAGTGGACCAGCGTGGTGGGAAATGGTCCGAGCTTAGGAAGGCAGTTTAGACCTTGGGGATATGCACAAAGGTTCCACTCGAGAGAACCAGGTGCAGGAACTGACACCCCCACAGAGAATAGAATAGAATAGAATAGAATGTACAGCAGCAATGGCAGGTGGAACTTAGTCATTGATCGCGGGATAGCACCAAAACTACTATAGATATGCGTGAAACATGCAATATCTTGACATGTTATAGTAATTTAATGTATGTGGGTCACCTTTTGTTTAACAATATTCATTCTGTGGCCTTGAATCTTGCAACAAAACTTGAAATATTGTTCTTATGACTAGTTAAACAAGCCGTTCGTAACAGGTGATCGTATTTTTGGGGTTTTCAGTTCCTCGGTCTTTAGTTTTTGTTCCAGTGTATTATGTAGTATTAGTAGTAGCTTTTTATGAGAGAATTTCGCAATACTATTTTCCTGGGAGTTCTAGGATTAAAAGAATTTATTTCTCTTTTGAGAAAATATATCAATGCTTTAAATTTTTATAACGACGATGAAATACTCAACGATATTTCAGACAATCACGATTTTTCTAAACTTTTTTTACTATAAGTATTGCAAAAAAAAGTTTTATTTTAAAAATGAGTATTCGTCCCTATTTTTTATCACTGGTCAGGCTGTTATAATTCCTCCAAGTTACCACAACTGTAGATCGTGTTATCATATCACTTAAATTATCTAAGCGCAGCCAGTAAAGTTAATATGATACAGAAACCCGTATTTTTCCTAAGCAGAAAAACCAGTTGTTACTCTGATCGCCCCCAGTACGGCTGATTTTGCAACACGCTCGACCAAAGAGTTTCGTCAGTGCCGCCACGACCGGAATACGAAAACGTTGTGCGTTGGCTGACTGTTATGTGACACCTTTGCCTGTTTTGTTTTTTAATTTTTCTTCTGAGCTGTCATGTAAGAAAAGTTTTATTTGCTGTCTGTGGTTTTTGGCGGGATTTTGTTTCTTTTTTAGTTTTAGAACACTGATTGGCACTTCGAAGTTTTGTTTTTTTGTAGAGTAAAGTAAATGCATGTCGAAATTTCGGAAAATCAAACCGTTTTGAAAACTATTTGGACTTTTTTTAAAGACTTTGCATTCCTGTATTTCAAATTTGCACTGTATGCTGTTGTAATATACATGTTTTTCTACTATTACGATTATTACTTTGGCTAAAGAGAAGTTTCTTTTTTCGTAGTGATTTTTGGTGACAGCAATGTGAAGTGAAAAAGTGTGTTTTTGGTGGAAACAGTGAAAAGTGACAATAAACAAAGGACTGGACTTAACACAACAGCAGATCTTAGGTATGTTTGGAACTTTTTAAATATTTTTTATGCCTACCCTATTTATACCGCGCATGTTTAAAAAAAAACTCTTTTATTTTTTATATACACGTTTTGGCCAAAGTACTTATAGTAACGGTCTTTCGTTATTTATATGGATAGATATAAGTACTATTTATTTCAGATCCAAAAGCATTGAGTACACACAATTTGCACTTGCTGTTATATTTAGAACATATTACGAAATAATGTTTACTTTCGAACTTTTACCTGAAAACCTTAACATACTTAAAACAAGTACTTCCCTAGTTAGTACCTGACAAACTCGTCATATCATGTGCTTCTGATTTTATGTCAAGGTCACATTTTTTTTAAACATTGTTATAAGTTTATGCTATACAATTCATAATTATCTATGAATCTAAATATACACTAAACTATCATGAATCAGTTGATACTTGTATATATGTATATTAATTCAAGTACATTGACAATTAATTATGATTAGATTTATAAATTTTTCATAGCAATTGTAAATTTTGTAGAAGTGACATTTAAAATCCGTTACAAATTGATACACAAATAATACAACATGTCATTCATTATAGCGCTTATTTTTTCTATATCTCTACTGGCTCTTACTGTTCTTATTAAACGTTAAAATTTATTTGATAAGCCGATACTTAGTAAAAATTGTGAAACCTAATTTATAACCGTGCTAACGCCGTATTGCAATAATGCGTTTACTGGTTTCTAATAGAGTCTACATTCCGAGGTCACGAAGTAATTGTGGTTTCCGTTATACATAATGTACGTTATATAATATAGCATGGGGTGCAAGAAAGACTGCGCCCGTCAGAATATTTTGCCTAAAGAAAATGTCACCCGCGCGCTGGCCCTAATTCAAACAAATTATGAAACATTATATGAGATTTTAGGGCCAGCGCGAGGGAGCTATTTAGTTATATATAAATCAATGCGTTTCACCTATTCCTTATGAACGTCTGGCGCACCCTGGCCATATATCCTAAACAAAAGGAAAACTGTCATTTTTTATTTACACCTCAAACATAATGTGACGAAACGTTTATACGAGTAATTACAGAATTAATTAATTCAGAAAGATATCGCTTTTAATACAATACGCCTTTTTAAATTTTCAATATTGAGAACTGGATAATGTGAATTTATTTGTTATAAAATTGCGTGACCGTCGTGTTTAAAAAAACGTTTTTGATAGCTTTGTGAAAAATAGTCGAGTTTTACGGTTCGTTTTTCATCTCTACTTTTAGATAAAGAGCTTAATTACATTTCAGACCACAAGTCAAATGAAGCAGTTGTAATTTCATAGTCGCTAGGGTATATTTCTTAAGTGTTAAATCCAGTTTTGTGTCTGCAAGCGACTTGGGAAAGCAAGGACGGCCGTTCGACTCTATTTTGTAATTTATTATTTCTCGTCGACAGAAGTCACGTCGGCTACTTTATTTATTTTATTTTGTGTATTTATTAACCTGTATGTCTAGATTTTATTGTATACCCTAAGTGCATTGTGTTCGTTCTAAAAGTAAGCGTCCACCTTTCGGCCTCGTACACAACAGACGCATCGCATTCAGTGCTCTTTGTATAGAAATTCACGCAAGTGCGTCAATTTTATAAAAATCCGTGTATCCGTTGTATTGTCATGTGAGTAAAATATTTCCACTTCTTATAAAACGGTCATGCTGCTCGCAAACAGTAAAAAACGTATAAATTATATTCTAAATTTTCCAATTTCCAAAAGTCAGAAGTTGTTCAGGATGACCCCCTTAGTCACCCCGTCTCGGCTTAGTATACAACTTTTGCGATACCCTGTTGTATATTTATTATAAGATTTGACTTGATTAGGACACTATTTTACATAAAATATTAAATAAAGTATAAAATAATATTACAGGGAAAGAACTTTCTTTTATGCTACGCGTTGATGTCTTTTGTATGGAGAATTTTAGTCAAAGTCTTGGATTATTCCTACTTTTGAATTCCGACTTCACCACGTGTTGTTTATCCATTACAACCCCTCTACATCCCCACTGCTGGGGCACAGGTCTCCTTCCAATGAAGGAAGAATTTTAGGCCGAGTCCACCACGCTGGCCTAGTGCGGGTTGGTGGACCCCAACACAAGCAAGCTTGTGCTGAGAGAGTTGTCGGGTAAGTGGGCAACCCGACTGTCGGATGTTTTCAAGCTGCCTGAAGGCCTCTGAATGGACTTAACGACTGATGCCGAAACATTAGTACTATTTATGACAATGGAGCATAATAAAGATTGCTATCAATAATGTGTTCAGCAATTAATTTAATGTTTTATGTCACCATAAATTGACAAAATATGTCGCAATATGACTTTAATTGGTTTATTAGTGCAACCGTGATGTAAGTAGTAAAGTGTTTGTTTTTTGCCGTATTATTAACCTGACCTTGCCTACCACTTCACCAAGATTCTTAGCAAGCAGATTGACAAAACACCCGTAATCCTGCTAGCGTCAAAGAAGTTAAGCAACTCATGGCACGGTCACCCATTGGATAGGTGGCAAATTTCAAGTGGTTGTTTTCTGTACGCTTCCATGCTTCGGAGGGGACCTTAAGCCGTAGGTCCATGTGGCTGTTTCGACTTATGTGCTATCGGTTAAACTTATAACAACCCCTCTTTTTCGTCGGGGATTAACTGACGCTCTGTGCTGACTAGCTGTTCCCGAGCGCTTCGTTTCGCCTTAAGAAGTTTTCCCGTGGGAATTCCGGAATAAAAAGTAGCTTTTGTACTTTCCCAGGGTCTAGACCGTATGTATACCAAATTTCATTCCAATCTGTTCAGTAGTGTTGGCGTGAAAGAGTAATAGACAGACAGACAGACACAGTTACTTTCGCATTTATAATATTATATAGGTATAGTTAGGATGATTGGAAAGTATCTGTATCTATGGTCAAATCAAATCATATCGGTTTAAATCGAATGAAATGTCTGAGGTTAAGTTGCGTCACTTGATCATTTCTCAGTCTGTATTGTATCGATTACTACATTCGACAAGCTCGTAGCTTGCCTACCGCAGTACTGGGGCATACTCTCTAAACCAACAAACGAACGAACAAGACACGTTTATGTGCAGCATGGTATAGCTAAGTCTGAAACAGAAATCAGAATTTAAAAATTCGCGAAAAAAAAGGCTTAGATATACCATGCTGCACATGTAGGTTTCGGCTTAGTATACCCTTTTTGCAACACCCTGTATAGAGCCGTGAGCCAGAGCTCCAAAGCTTCGGAAAAACAACAAAAAAATGGTGTTAGTAAGAAGCGGATCTGTATATGACTTGAAAGTTTAATTAATTTATAAACTTTAGAGCTATAACAAAACAATATTATTAACCCCTGACAAAAGGGTAGTGTATGTATAACGTGTCTGTGTATCTCTGTGTGTGTGTCTGTCTGTGGTAGTGTAGCTCACAAACGGCTGAAACCATTTCCAATTTTATATTTTGGTGTCATATTTAATGTTACTGGCTATATTTTATCAAAATCGGCTAGCCGTCGAAAAGTTATGCAACTTCTAGTGTTGAATATCGGGGGTTTTTAACGTTGGTTAGGTTATTTATGTAAAGATTACTTTTACGAACGTCTTTATACGGTTCACACGAAATAACATATTTAACCCAAATCTAGATGACAGTTTGTAGATTGGTTTTACTTAATAATTTCCGCCATAAATATATTTCTAGCTGGTTTAGGTATTGGTAGGATATGTCATCATAAAAGAGCATGAATAAATAATGAATTTTTAGAATGTCACAACAGAATATTTTACGTCAAGGTCAATTGTTTAAACAGGCTAGACTAGTTTTTTTTTAATAAAAATGTACTGTATGTTTAAATTTTCCCCGAAAATAAGAGTGATTTTAGTTGGCCTTCATTGCACACCATCCTAACTTCCTAACTAATATTATATAGTAATATATAGTAACTGTGTCTGTCTGTTACTCTTTCACGCCAAAACTACTAAACGGATTTGAATGAAATTTGGTATACATATAGTCTAGACCCTGGGAAAGAACATAGGCTACTTTTTATCCCGGAATTCCCACGGGAAAACTTGTTAAGGGGCGAAGCTCGCGGGAACAGCTAGTTGCTTATGAACATGGATTAATCAATAAATAAACGTAATACACTCATGTGCAATGAAAAAGTTCCACCTGCCATTGTCGTTCCATATGTCACTGGATATTGCGCGTGCGTGTATGATTAACGAAATAGACTTTAGTCGTGAGCTTTCAATATTGCAGATGGTGGCGTCATAAAAAACAAAAAAACACGCACTCACGCCTTGTACTAATGTACTCCCTTGCGGGGTAGGCAGAGGTGCATTGCTGCACCCACTTTTCCCCAGAGTGTATGTTAGTCCCAATGTAATAGGGGGCGGGCCTATTGCCATTTTACGGGCACATCCAAGACCCGAGAACAAATATCTGTGTTTAAACAAATATCTGCCCCAGCCGGGAATCGAACCCGGGACCATCGGCTAAGTAGTCAGGGTCACTAACCACTACGCCACGGCGGCGTCATAAAGCTAGCATTTTTCCCTTTAGGAGTTATTTGGTGCTATTGTCACTAGAACTGTTACATTGCTTAGGAATGGATATAAACACAAGTCGCGACCCACCACGTCCAAATGTGCAGTGAAAAGCGGGTGATTTGATTGCGAGTCACCTCTGACTACCCCGTCGGGGATTGCAGTCGTGAGCATTCTATTCTATTCTATTCTATTCTCTGTGGGGGTGTAAGTACCTGCACCTGGCTCTCTCGAGTGGAACCTTTGTGCATATCCCCATGGTCTAAACTGCCTTCCTAAGCTTGGACCATTTTCCACCACGCTGGTCCACTGCGGGTTGGTGGGTTCACATATCTAGATGTGCTAAATCTAGATATGCAGGTTTCCTCACGATGTTTTCCTTCACCGTAAGAGCGATGGTATACATTGTACTTAAGTTAAAAGAACTCATTGGTACATGTCAGCGCCGGGATTCGAACCCGCATCTCTTGGGTGAGAAGCGGGCGCTTACCCGACTGAGCTACCACCGCTCAGTCGTGAGCATATATGTATGTATTTATTTTCTTCAACTTAAAATATGTATGTATGTATACGATTAAAAAGCAGTTGCAGCCTTACAACCTGCTTTATTGTAATTTAATTCACAGCAAAATGTCACAGCTGCAAGCAATGTCCTGCAAAGGTTACTAGTCCTGTGCAGATATATCTACGATTTAACGACCATAGAGTTGCCAAATACGAAGATTGGACATTGTACTTTATGTATCAAAAAATAGAAATGAAAATAATTAATCAAAGAAATTTTCTCTTCCATCCAAAATTTGTCTGGTATAGATTGCTTTAAGCAATAAGACCGCCTTTTTGTACTACTTTATATATAAGTTGTGATAATTGTAATATTTTCTTTAATGGCGCAAAATAAAGAGTATGCTATTCTATTTTATTAGGTCCACTCACGAGCAATGAAAAATTTCCAGTGACATAGCACCAAATTTCTCCTAAACGGAAAAAAGTACCTTAACGACGCCGTCTGCAATATTGAAGTACCTAGATACATTTAACAGCGCATCAGATTGTTATCAACTAGAAACGTTAATATTTTGTTAAAATGTGAAATGTTTGAACTCATTTGGTGTTGGAATTTTGTAAGCGGAACTTTTCCATTTCTTGCGATTGTATTTTTAAAAGGATTCTGCTTATAACTACAACCTACCTTTCAATGTACATAGGTATACAGTGAACCGGAGGGCGTCCAACTTTATACTTGTGCTTAGTCCGTGGTACAACTTCTTTTAACTTCTATGTCCCAACGGCTATCCAAGAAACCTTACGAGTATATTTCCTAAGCTAAAATTACTACAGTGTACAAAAAAAGTGAACGCTGTTTTTGCCCAACCAATTGGGGACTGTTGGCAAACAAAAATAAAGCAGTATGTGCAATTTGTTTAGTAAGCCTAATTCATAATCACTTATTAGGAATCACAAATCACGTTATAATGATACCAATTACTGAACAACCACATTCTAACGTTTAGAAATCAAGCAATAATGTCAATAATGCAATGTTATGAAGTTAAAGAAACAAATAAGTAACAGTGTAAGTGGAAAGTGATTAGTTAACTGGCTTTTTACGAGTGTTTTTTGTCATTCGTACACTTGGGTTGATCAATTGCATGGATATAAATACTAGTGTTTCCTCACCTAAACATAATCATGCCACTCCTAAAGAGCGTCGTATTTCAAACTTACTTATAAAGGTAGATTTATGTTTTTTAACAAAGAACTCACGCCATCATCCACTGCTCCACATAAGCCTCTGTCAAGTAGCGCCACAACACTCTGTCCTCGGCCTTCCTCATCCAGCCATTACAGGCCACCTGTCTATGGTCGTCGGTCCAGCGGGTTGGAGGGCGTCCCACGGGATTCACTTGAGAACTCGTTTACCCCATCGGTCATTTGTTCTTTGGCCCACTGGCCACTTTAGCTTGCAGATTGTAGTATTTTTGAGTTTTTTTACGAATTATTCTGAGAAACTAAAAGCTTGGTCATCTTTATAAGAAAAAAAAAGAACCATATCTGTTGTTTAATAAGTGTTTAAATAAAAATTAGACAGATTTCTAAGGCGTTTGACAATCAACTAAAATCGTTTAGCATTAGTAGTAAATTAAAAAGTGACTTAGTAAGTTCCATGTCTACACAATAAAATAGGCTTACATTCTCTACCAGTCGACCTTCGAAGTCGGCGACCAATGACACAAGGTCGTTGGTACCGGACGCTAGGCTTTTACTCTCGAGATGCAGAGATATAATATGCTACTAGCTGTTCCCGCGCGCTTCGCTTCGCCTTAAAAAGTTTTCCCGTGGGAATTCCGGGATAAAAAGTAGCCTATGTTCTTTGCCAGGGTCTAGAACGTATGTATACCAAATTTTATTCAAATCCGTTCAGTAGTTTTGGCGTGAAAGAGTAACAGACAGACAGACAGACAGACAGATAGACAGACACAGTTACTTTTGCATTTATAATATTAGTTAGGATTAGGATTTAATTATGTGGTTGTTTATGCGTATTTTTTAATTAATTGGACCTCCCCGGGCTATCAGGGACTTACGCTAATACTGTCACCACGGTGACAAATGTTAGACCAGCTACTGTTATGTTTGGATGGTACGTTACATTTAAACCACTTATGGACATTTAAAATGTACAAGTCCAACCTATCCACTAAAAACTTTTTAACTGCTGAATTAATTTTGATTTTTAGATGAAATATAAAATTTATTTGGCGCTTATACAGACAAATGAAAATACATACCTACAACGATAGTATTCATCACGAACGAAACCGTAATATTTCTCACCTAAAAGTATATACCCTGCAGTGGGTTGACATAGGCTGATGATGATGATGATGATGATGATGATGATGATGAAAAGTATTTGAGTTACATAAACTATTACGGAACTTGATTTAATAAAAGCTTTTAGATATTACTATTATCTGTTAAAAATACTTTTTCGTCGAATAAACCAAACAATAACACTAAAGATAAATGTTACTGCATATACATAAATATGTGTCTAGCACATAACTAGGTAAAAAGGTCAAACAACTAACAGTTACAATAGAATGTTAAGTAATATTTAACACGTATGTATTCACAATATATGGAGTGTGCTTTTTACATTAGCTTCTCTGAAAATAGCAACGCTGTTACAATGTAATACATCCTAATCCTAACTAATATTATAAATGCGAAAGTAACTGTGTCTGTCTGTCTGTCTATCTGTCTGTTACTCTTTCACGCCAAAACTACTGAACGGATGTTAATGAAATTTGGTATTCATATATAGACCCTGAGAAAGAACATACGCTTCTTTTTATACCGGAATTCCCACGGGAAAACTTTTTGTATTATACCTACCTAGTGCTTCAAAAAGATCAAATTTTACAATATCATTATTTACATTGTCACATTGTTGACGTGCCTGGATAATTCAATTTGTATATAAAGTAAATCTAAATAAATATTGTCAGAAAAGATATTGATAAAGATATACCTACCGGATGAAAACGGGCTTCCAAACGATTGTGCGTGTAATTTTACCATTAAAAAACTCAAAATCATGTCAAATTATAACAAAATTATAACCAATTGTTACTTAGACAATGGTAGATGTTATCTGGAAACTTTTGCTTTTAGTGGTAAGTCTCATAACCAACATTGAGAGATGTTACGTCATTTAATACGTATTAAGTAGTCGAAGTATGATCCGTTCATTTCGACGTTGCCGTCTAGTCAGTAATCCGTACAGTCAGCGTTATATGTATATAGGTGATTGGTAATGTTATCATGTTAGCCATCTACGCAAGCGAGTCACCCGCTTTTCGCTGTACATTTGTCACTTGATAGGTCGCGAGCCGTATCGCCGTTTTTGAGTACAATGCACTGAAGTTGTCGAGTAAGTGGGCAAACCGACTTTCAGATATTTTCTAGCTGCCCGAAGGCCTCTGACTAGGCTTATCGACTGCTGCCGATGCAGCAACCGGGACTTACGGCTTAACGTGCCATCCGAAACACGGTAGCGTCCAAAAAAGAACCACTTGAAATCAGTCAGCCAATGGATGGCTGACCGTGCCATGTGATGCTTAGTGCCAATTTCACCATTCTCTGTTAGAGCATAACCAGGGAGTAATGGTTAACTTTTGACACATCTGTCATGAATTTTATATGGAGATGACGTTTAATTTATAAATCAATCCCTGTCGGTTAGATAACCGAGAATGGTGAAATTGGCACTTAATCTCGATCACGGACGCTTCTTAACCATGTGAAACATGTTTTTTTTTTAAGTTTTATTCTATCTACTATAGCGTCACTCCACATCAACAAACTCTAACTAAACGTGTAATACTGTGCATACTCAAACGCTATACTCTTCCGGTGGAAATTATGTGAATTTTAAAACAGTCTTGTGGCGCGCCACTAATAAGATTGTAATATTGTATCAAATGATGCCACTTACATCTGATTACATAGTTTAATGTGAGGTTGCGGAATGGTGGAATAGTACGATTTGCAAAAAAATATTTTTAATAAAAAAATTACCTATGTAAATATTCTGCCTAGCTTGAGGTCGGATGGCCGTGTGTGACATGTCCTCACATATTTATTTATTTATAAAACACACACTCACACACACTCACGCCTTGTACTAATGTACTCCCTTGCGGGGTAGGCAGAGGTGCATTGCTGCACCCACTTTTCGCCAGAGTGTTATGTTAGTCCCAATGTAATAGGGGGCGGGCCTATTGCCATTTTTCGGGCACATCCAAGACCCGAGAACAAATATCTGGGTTTAAACAAAAATTTGCCCCAGCCGGGAATCGAACCCGGGACCTTCGGCTCAGTAGTCAGGGCCACTAACCACTACGCCATTCGGTCGTCAATTTCGTATTTATTTATATTTATTAAATATGCATATCAAGGGGAATTGGGTCGGTAAACTTTGTATAGGATGATGTTTTTAAAGATAAATAGCGAGGTTGTAATATATTATTATGTTTGAATCTAGTACAAAAATAACTAAGAAAATTCTAAATATAATCTACTGAAATAAAATAACAATAGAATTTAAAATTGAAAACTTGCGGTTTAGTGCGCTCCGGCGAATACATATTAGTCTGTGGTCAAAATTATAATTCAGTACAGTCCACGTAGGGTGGGAAACCCACCATTTAGCTTGACCAACGACCTTACTGAGCCAGATGGCCGGTAGTGGCTGAATGAGGAAGGCCGAGGACATAGTGTTGTGGCGCTCCTTGGGAAAGGGTTATGTCCATCAGTGGATGATTAAGGGCTAAATTCACGAGAAATGAAAAAGATCCAGTTACAAGAGCCCCAGAAATTGCACTCCTGGGCAATGAAATAGTTCCACTCAAAAAATGCCGACACCAAACAACCGAAATTTATTCAAACATTTAATTTAAAATTTGAAGAAAATATTACCGTTTTTAGTTGGTAATATCCTGATGCTCTGTTAAATGTACTTCAATGTTTCAGAAGGCGTCATTAAGCTAGCCTTCCGTTTAGGAGTAATTTGGTGCTTTTCTCAGTGGAACCTTTTCATTGCCCGTTAGTGTATTTCCTACGGAAAAGACTAGCTTAAAGACGCCGTCTGCAAAATTGAAGTAACTGAACAGCGCATCAGAATATCATCAACTAAAAAAGTAAATATTTAATTCATATTCTAAATTAAATATTTGCCAAAATTGGGGTTTATTTTGATGTCGACTTTTTGTAAGTGCAACTTTTTTATTGCTCATGAGTGTAATTGTAACTATTGTAACTTGCCGTCGACAGTACATATTTATATGAGTTCCTTCACCCTAAGCTTTGTCATGGAGAGTATACTGTCGGTGCATTTCAATATTTCCATGTCATTCTTTTGTTTATATTGCAAGACACTGTACCGCATCCAATCTGCCAGGCATATTATATCTAACGAAACTAATAACTTAGCCAACGTAAAAAAACCATAAGTCGCACAACTTTTTAATGGCTTAGCGAATTTTGATAAAATATGGCTAAGAACACTTGGTGTAACATTACCAATTACCCTAAAGAATAAAACCGAAATCGGTTCTGCCATTTAGGAGGTGCGTAACCACAGACAGATACACACACAGTTACACAGACACATTATACAATTATAACAAACCTCTTTTTACGTCGAGGATTAAAAAATTAAAGATGCGATTTCATAAAATATCTATTTGACTATGGTTAAACAGTATTCCTTAGCTAGAGGCAACTTTTATTTCGAACTCGAATACATATAAAACCCAGCCCCCCTACTCTTGAAAGGCAATGTATTGCGCCTGTCTTGCGTTGTCAACATTAAAAAAATAATAACTTCTCTTCAAAAGCGTTTTTACAAACACTAAAAATACTTATATAATCAGCTAGGTAAGGTAATGCCTATTTTATTTAAGAACTTAGAAATAAGAATATAATGCATACAATTAAGAAGTTATTTTACAAAAACGCCAGAAAAGTCTTTTACGGCCAAAATCTCAAAGAAATTCTTCATTCTGGGTACTTGGTTCTTAGTACTAGGTTCTAAAAAAAGGCTTTATCTGGATGAACATTTATGTATTTTTTTTATGTTGACAACGCAAGCCAGACGAAATACATTGCCTTTCAAGAGTAGGGGGGCTTGACGGTTAGACTTTTAATTTACTCTTTGTCTTGTATTTCTCGTTTCCTGGATTTTTTCTGGTTTTCAGTGTGTCAATTTATTTAAATCTTTTATATTTATTTCACTTCAATGGGGTCTGAAGATTGCAACTTTAATTGCATAACATGGAATTGACATAACACTTAAGGATATAAAACTCGTGAATACATATAATTATTCAGCCGTGCTTACGAACTGTCAATATGATTATGTTGTGTGCTGATTGCAACAGCTTCAAGGCTCAATCGTGTTCGACTGTGGAGAGTAAAGTTATTGCAGCCAATACGTTATATTAGAATAATATAAATGTCAAGTTATGTTATAATAAACTATTGACATTTTAGCACCTGATAACTAAATCTTATCAAAAACAATAGGTACTTGTAAAAAAACCAAGTCTCGTAACTCAGTTGTTCTACGGTAAAAAGTTGTGAGATCCATGTAATACCAAGTCTTATCCACGCACGCATCTCAATCTTAAAAATCTTTAATGTTTTATATGAATATATTCATTCGGCCATCGCATGGAAACGTGTTAAGTAATTAAATTATTTAGGGCGATGACCAAGTCAATATATTTATATAAAACATTAAAGAGTGCCGCTTTTTTGCTCGACTTGGTGGGGGCACTGCCGTGCCCCCAGATAAACTTCTTGTCCATACTTAGTAAGGCTATTAGGGAATCTGACCTACCCAAAAGCTTCTTCAAATGCACATGCTCGCATGGCATGAAAACCCCCAGTCTTTGTGTTTAAAAACTCAATAAGCAAGAATTTTAATCCAAATCTGTCAAAAACTTTATGCTTCAAAGCAGATTTTTATTCGGTGTCATAAAACGTTTTAATATTTAAATAAAAACATATAAAAAGCGCCAAAATTCAGATTGGCTGGGCCTTCCTTCCTGAAAATATATTTTTTGCACCTCCCACATTTAACAGAGCATCAGGATATTATCAACTAAAAACGGTAATATTTTGTTCAAATTTTAAATTAAATGTTTGAATAAATTTCGGTTGTTTGGTGTCGGCATTTTTTGAGTGGAACTATTTGATTGCCCGGGAGTGTAATTTCTGGGGCTCTTGTTGTTCACGCTTTCACGCCATCTAACGGATGTGGCGAGAACTACAGGAGGCGCACGCGCACCACGGATGCTTTGCCGTCTTAGACCGTCGTCCTATCATCTAGTTTGTTTCACAGCGCCATCTATTTTATTGTATTAGTTTGTATAATCATTATTGTAATTCACTTGCCTTTGTGACACCAGCAAATAAACATTTAAAAATTAACGAATAATAAATCCATCATTCTGAGTAATTCAAATTCAAATTCAAATGGTTTAATCGACGTAAAATTTTACAATTATTTGTCGATAGTCATCTACCACCATTTCACAAAGGCCCCGTCATTGAGAAGGAAAGAAATGGCGAAAGAAACTCCTCGAGCATCTTTTCAACTTTTTCCTTATAATCTATTACAATTTTTACTTATATCTAGTACCTACAATTTTACTTAAGTACCTATATCCATTTCATTTTTTCAATAGCCTTAGCTGAGGTGGACAAGACCACGCGTTTTTGTCGTTTAAATAATCATTTATACTATAGTAAGCTTTACTACATAATGTAGCTTTAACATAATTCTTAAATTTTTGCTCAGTAAGGTTTATTGCTTCATTTGATAATTTATTATAAAAACGTATACAGTTCCCCATGAATGATGTGTTTGTTTTCGAAAGTCTGAGTGTGGGGAAAAGCAACTTATTTTTGTTTCTGGTCTCAATACCGTGAGTGGCTCCTACTTTACTAAATGAATTTAAGTTTTTACGAACATACATAATATTTTCATAGATATATTGGCATGGAACAGTTAGTATACCTATTTCCTTAAACGTATCTCTTAATGAAATTCTAGACCCTAATACATATATGGCTCGAATTGCTCGTTTTTGCAGAACAAAGATTTGATTAATGTCAGCCGCTCGTCCCCACAATAGAATTCCGTAAGACATAACACTATGAAAATAACTAAAATACACAAGCCTGGCTGTATCTACATCTGTTAACTGTCTAATGGTTCTAACCGCATAAGCTGCAGAACTCAATCTACCGGCTATCCTCTCAATATGGGGTCCCCATTGCAACTTTGAGTCAATTGTAATACCCAGGAATACCGTTTCATTTACTAACTCTAGCTTATCGTTATTCAATGTCAAATATGTCTCTACTTGTCTTACATTAGGCAAAGTGAATTTAATACATTTTGTTTTCTTGGAGTTAAGAGCTAAATTATTTACAGTGAACCAATTAGCAACTATGGAAAGAGTACTGTTTGCATTGTCAAAATTGACTTCTTGTCGCTTCAACTTAAATATAAGTGAAGTATCATCAGCAAACAGTACTATCTCACATAATTTATCTACCAAAAACGGTAAATCGTTAACATATACAAGAAACAAGAATGGTCCTAAAATCGAGCCTTGTGGAACACCCATACTGACAGGACAGCCAGCCGAACGCACTCCATTTATGTCAACTAGTTGAGTTCTGTTGCTCAAGTATGATTCCAATAATGTAAGAGCTTTGCCAGTTAGCCCATAATATTTAAGTTTCATAAGTAGAGTGGCATGATCCACACAATCAAATGCTTTCGATAGATCGCAAAAAACACCCACAGCATCAAGACGTTCCTCCCAAGCACTAAATATGTGTTTGACCAACGCGACACCAGCGTCAGTTGTAGATCGACCTTTGGTGAAACCGAACTGTTGGTTATGGAGAAGGCCGTGAATATTAAAGTGCGAAAGCATTTGATGCAGCATAATTTTTTCAAATATTTTACTCAGTACTGGCAAAACTGATACAGGCCTAAAATTATTGGGATCATTTTTCTCACCAGATTTAAAAAGCGGTATTAGTTTACTAAGTTTCATCAAATCGGGGAAAACACCGACCTCAATGCATCTGTTAAAAAGATTAGCCAAGTGGGGTGCTAGGATATCAATAACATGACTAATAACTTTAACGGACATGCCCCATAAATCTTCTGTCATTTTTAAATTTAATTCTTTATAAGTGGTAATTATGGTCTGTGTATTTATACCATGAAATTGAAAGTCGAGATCGCAAGGCGGTGCATTCCCTCTTAGCAAACGTTCAGCTTCAGCGCAAGATGAATCAAGGTTCTCAGTTGTAGCTATCGGTATACTACGGAAAAAATCTTCAAAGACGGAAGCCACTTCTTCACTAGATGAAACAATTTTATCATTAATTTTAAGTTCAAAATTTAAATCACGTGGTTTATTCTTCCCGGTTTCAGTATTAATGATATTCCATACGGTTTTAATCTTGTTCTTAGAGTTTTTAATCTTTCTATTTATATAATCTGATTTAGCTTGGTGGCAAACGGCTTTGAATATCTTTGTATATTTCTTTACATAATCTCTAAAGTTATCGTCGTGAGTAAATGTACGCTGTTCATAGAGATCATATAATTTACGTCTGCTCTTATAAATTCCCGATGTTGCCCAGTCATTAAGACTTAGTTTACAATTAACATCTACTTCTTTCTTAGTGAACACGTTTTCAAATTCTTGAGACAAACCTTGAAATATTTCCTTAAAGGCATCATTGGGATTTCTTTCAGAGCTTCTACAGTAGCCAAGTTTACTGTTCAATCGAGATTTAAACTTATCAATTCTGTATGATGTTACTGGTCTGAACTTGAAAGTGGCTGACTTACGTTCAAAAGTACAAGGAAACGTAATAATTTGCCCACTGTGGTCGGATGGTAAACAATTGATTACAGAATGATTAGTAAAATCACAATTACAGTAAATATTGTCAATACAAGTGGCTGAGGTGGGAGTAATTCTGGTAGGTTCCAGGAAGACATTACTTAAATTATATGACTTGAATAAATTAATTATACAACATTTCATAGAAGTCTCAACTAATAAATCGATATTAAAATCTCCCACCACGACCACTTGTTTTGAGCTCTTAGATAAGATGGTAAGACTATCCTCCATCACTTTCTCAAATACATTATAGTCAGAAGAGGGGGGCCTGTACACGCTTAAAATTATATACTTGTCCATCTCAACACAAGCTAGTTCAGCTATTCTTTCGACCGATAATTTTACAATATCTTTCCTATCCTTACATTTTAAATTTTTCTTTACAAATATTAATGATCCTCCTTTGTCTAACGATTTCCTATTAAATGAGCTAATAACATTGTAATTTTTTACATTAAAATTCATGTCATCATTTTTAAGGTGATGCTCAGTAATACAAATTATGTCTATGTCGTATTGTTCTAAAAATAACTCTAGCATTAGAAGTTTGCGAGAAAGCCCCTGAATGTTCTGGTGTACAACTCTCAGTTGCTCATCTCTTGTCGTGCATGGCAGTTTAAATTTACATTAGTATTACTACTAACTATCGTATCAGTTGGTCCTACTTCTGTTATACTACTTATAACAGGGTCATAAATGTTGTAAGCTAACAATTTAGCTATCTGTCGCTTATAAAACTTAGGTACAAATAATGTACTCTTGGTCAAAATAAAATTGTGAATAAATTTATTTGTATCGAAATACATCATCTGTTCCCTATGACCAAATGTCATGTTAAATATCAACATATTTAACTCATGTATCTGAGTGTTCTGCTTATGAGACCGTGAAGCGGAATAGGGAAAAGCACAGATTATCGTTTTCTTGATTTCCATGGTAGAAAGGGCGTCATAGCATCTTATTAAGTCATTTTCTGTCACATCTAAGCTGTTTCCAATTAACAATACTAATGTAGTGTTTGCACTGTATTGTCCTGACAAAATTCTATCTACAATTTGGTTATAAGAAGCCCCTGGCATACATATATTAATGACTTTTTGTTTAAGATAGTCATTTAACATGTGACCCATTTTGCTACCTAGCTTATCTGAGAAGACAATTGTCTCATAAGGAGCTTCTCGAAGCAGGCAGGTACTCGGTGTTGAAGACAGGGCAATCTCGGACCGGTTGCACGGTGACGGGCTGCTCGTCGGGACGGCTGGCTCGTCGTTGCAGACTGTAGTAGCTGGCTCGTCGTTGCAGGCTGTACTAGCTGGCTCGTTCACATGAAGAGTGCAGGCTGGTGGCAGCTGAGTGTCAGTTAGTAGGACACTACTCGTCGCGACGGCGGGCTCGTTGTTGCAGGTTGTAGTAGGTGGCTGAATCTCATCAGGGGGGCAGGCAGATGGCAGCTGATGTAGCTGAGTGTCAGTTGGTAGGACACTGTCTGCTGGCTGCTGGTGCTGTTCAGGTGAAGCACTCTGGTTGAACCCCGAAAGAGGTGCCGACATCTGGGGACTGGTGGTTTTATCCCCAGAGTATGGCGTACGGGTACTATTTAGGGCAGACTCTAAGTTGACCAGTCTGCGCTGCAACATTGCCATGTTCATCTCATAGTAGCTGTTGCATTCCGAAAGGTCCTGCCTATGGACTAAAATATCCTTCTCATACTTATGGACCAGTAGTCCAAGTCTAACATTTTCTTCTTTTATAGATTTCATTGGTTTTTGTAACTTTCTCAAAGTATGTTGACATCTCTTTATAGATCTGTTGATTTTACAGTATTTTTTCAGTTTATTCGCACCGATAATCTTGGGTGTCACTTTGTGTTCGCAGAGTTCTTTGCAAGGTGTAGTGAGGTCTATGGTAGGTACTGCTTTACATTGTGAGTTGATCAGTTCCTCATACAAAGCGATGGTTTTATCATTTTCATCCCGCTCTTGCTCTTCATTCCGTCTTTGGAGCTCTCCGTTGGCCTCAGCCAGCTGTTGTTCCAGGCTGTGGATTTGCGACAGAGTAGCTTCATGGATGTTCTGGCACTGCTGGTATGACCTCAGTAGACCATTGAGCTCATCACACTTGCCTTGCAGATCTTGGTACTGAATATCCTGTTCTACTAATTGGTTTTTTAGCACTGTGTTCTTTTTTAAGATGCACTCAAATTCCATTTCATTTTCATCCCGTTCCTTCATGAGTTGGTCGGTCAGTTCACGGGATGCTTTGAGGTCCTCCAGGGCTGTCCTCAGCCGGAGTTCCAGGTCACGGGTATGTGCCTTGCTTCGGGACATCATCTTGGTTTTGTCTGAAAAAACACGGGGTGCTACGGTAGTATATCGGTATAGGATATGGGGTGAATAGTCAGAGCACCAGATAGGGCTTATTTTTCAGGGTTTTAGTTACAGAACAAATGTTACAGTAACAAATGTTTATTCATGAAGTTACTGATAATTTATAAGCAATTTGGTAGTAGTAGAATTCAAATTGTAACTGATTTTCACTAATGAATTGTTATTATTTTCTAAATAATAATATAATACTTTGAGTAAGCTAAAAATACCTAATTTAGTTATTTGTTGACTAGTCTAATAAAAGGATGTTTTGTTAGTTATCTATGTAACAAGTACAGGCATTCAAATTCACTTCCACATATAAGTCAAGTGAACCGAGCACACAAGTCATAGAAGGATTTAATTCCCTATTCCTAAACTCCTAAACCAGGACTACCTACTAGACTACAGGGATGGGGAGCAGGTAATGTTAGAAGGGAATATTCCTAAATAAAAAATTAACTTACAAAATGTTGTTTGAACAATTTGATCCTATGTATTGTGGTAAAATTTGAAATTAAACAATGAGACGGGACAGGGAGACTACAGTTTAGTTTAGGATAAACTAAGTTACTAGGTTTTAAATAGTAAAGATGAGATTGAGAAGAGAAATAAAAATAACTAAAAAACTAAGTTAAATACCTACTTATTAGAAAGAAAAGGAAAGTAAAACGGCAAAGAAAGTTAGAATATCTTAATTTAAACTAAGTATAAAGGCTAAAGGGAGGGAAAACTAGATAATTTTACACAATACTCGCCTGATAATTCGTTGGAAATTTGAGTTTTGACAGGTTATAGGTGGTTCCAATTTCAACCTCATCAATTTGGTTAAAAACTTGTCTTGAGGCTCAAACTTCACTTGTTACACACTTATTTTAAATTCATTTATACAATTACACTAATTTTAAGCTAATTTACTAGTATTTAATCAATAAAAAATATTTAAAACTAAGCAGCTGTTTCGTAGACAGCTATTCGCCAGGGTTGCCCTAGTTTTAATTTTTTTTTTAGTACAAGCCGTAAACCTTACTATAGGCAGGCAGGACATACTATCGCTGGAGCAGGAGACCAGGAGCGAGGAGTCTGGAACGAGCCTACCACGGGACCAGGATTAAGTACCTGTTCCCAACATTTGGACCTTCTTCGCCGGAAGCAGATACTCGAGGACCACGAGAAACGGTCAGGCTTCTTTCCTTACCATCCTCCTTCCTCTCCTACAGTGATAAATCGTGCGCTTATCTCAATTCCAGTGAAATCGCGACACGCGGCATCGGCGGCAATATCGTCAGTTTCGTGACCGCACCGCGTGGCATCTTCACCAAGTGAGTACTCCATCTTTCCACTAAGCCCCTAAAATGAGTGACAGTGAATCTAAATCGTCTGATAGTGCTGCTAAATCATTAAAAATTCCGCGTTCTCCTCAATCACGCGAAAATTCTGGTGACCGCATGGCCGACCTCAAGAAACAACGAGGTACCATGAAGGCACGGTTAACTTTATTCGATAAATATTTCATTAATTTAAAAGATACCGAATTAAACAGCACCGATAAGGCCGAATTAAAGTTGCGAATGCAGTCTATTGAGTCTTTGTATCAGAACTTTAACCAAATTCAGTGCGAAATAGAGAGGTTATCCGATCAGAATCAATTAGAAATACAATTAGAATACCGTGAACAGTTTGAGGAGCAATATTTTAGGGCGTTAGCGGCCGCCGGGGGCAGGTTAGTTGATGAGAGCATGGCGAACTCCACGTGTACTCGCAATACTTCATCTAAATTAGCATCTGTAAAGTTACCAGAGATTAAACTACCGACCTTTAACGGATCATATGATCAGTGGTTAGAATTTAGGAACTCGTATGACACCATGATACATGAACGGGATGACCTGGACGCGATTCAGAAATTCCATTACTTGAGATCATCTCTAAGCGGGAGTGCATTGCAGGTTATCAGTGCGCTAGAATTTACTGCAGCCAACTACACTCACGCGTGGGACCTCCTAACGAATAGGTTCCATAATAGCCGTTTGTTGATCCATAATCATGTAAAATCGTTGTTTAATACTCAAAGTATTCAATCCGAGTCACCTTCACAAATTAGAAAACTGATAGATACCGTTAATCGTAATTTAAGAGCGTTAAAAACAATAGGCGAACCCGTAGATCAATGGGATACGTTAATCATATACCTAATCGTAACAAAGTTAGACCCAACCACAGAAAAAGAGTGGGAAAGTCAAAAAGGCTCCATTAGGTCTGATCAGCCGAGTAGTTCTTCACTAAAACTAAGTGATTTGCTTTTATTTTTAAAGAATAAGGCTGACACCCTCGAACTGATAACGGTTAGTCACAATAAAAATAAATCATTACAAGAACACAAATCTTCCCACGGTAATAATCACTTTGATGCTAAAAAATACGCGGTACATAAGCCCAATCAACAAGTACATAGTTATGTGTCTAACACTCAAAGCAAGTCGGAGAAAACAATTCGCAGTTGTGCAATGTGTCAGAGTAATCACGCGTTGTACACTTGTGTTTTATTCTTGAATTTACCCGTTAACGATAGGGTTAAGTTCGTGGAGAGTAAAAACCTGTGTCCTAACTGTTTACGGTCGGGTCACTCAATTTCAGACTGCACTTATGGCTCGTGCAAGTTATGTCATCACAAACATAACGGTTTGTTACATAATCAGGCTAATAGTAGTAGTAGTTTATCTGTCGTGCGTGCGAATTCATCCTCGCCGGCCGATAACAATAATATTCCCACTATTTCAGCTGCACTGCATAGTCAATCTGAACCTAATTCGAGAGAAAATAGGTGCGATATTGGTTTGCATACCAAGTTGAGAGGTCTGCAACCTACCTTATTGTCCACCGCGTTAATAGAAGTAGCTGATGTCAACAACGAATATCATCTAGCCCGAGCGCTCCTTGATAGTGGCAGTCAGCATAGTTTTATAACGGAGAAATTAAGTAAAAAGTTAAAGCTTCCCCTAATACAGTCCACTGTTCGAATTTCGGGTGTAGGACAACATGTCACTAACTCGAGTCAACTATGCGAAATAGCTATGAGATCTAAATCGTGTAGTTACAATACAATGTTGCAATGTCTCGTATTGCCTTGTATAACTTCTAATCTGCCCAGTGTAGGTATAGATGTAGATAGTTTATGTATGCCGGAGAATATACAGCTCGCAGATCCCACCTTTAACATTCCGTCAGAGATCGACCTACTTATAGGCCCGGATAGGTTTTGGGAACTGTTAGAAGGAGAAAGAATTCGATTACAAAGCGGACCTTACTTACAAAACTCTAAGTTAGGTTGGTTTATTTCAGGCCGCATTGACAACACGAACCTATCGAATAAACAACAGGTTCATTGTCATTTTACATCTACGATAGATAACGATTCGTTAGATTTGCAAATGAGAAAGTTTTGGGAAATTGAAGAAGTCCCTATAACAAAAAAGCTCACCGCAGATGAGCTAAAATGCGAAGAGTTATTTTGTACCACGACTACTCGCGACGAAACAGGTAGGTTCTGCGTTAGGATTCCCCTGAAAGAATCAGCTGACGCGCTCGGTGACTCATACAGCACGGCGCGCAGCAGGTTCATGTCGCTCGAGCGTAAACTACAACGTTCGCCCGAGTATAAACAAATGTACTGCGATTTCATGAATGAATATGAGTCGTTAGGTCACATGACACGTATAGGTATAGATAAACCCGAATTACCTAACTATACTTTATCGCACCACGGGGTATTTAAAGAGAGTAGCTCCACAACTCGTTTACGTGTAGTTTTTAATGCCTCGGTGCCCACAAAATCCTCAAAATCGCTTAATGACATTCAGTATTCAGGTCCAGCGTTACAAAACGATATATTTTCTATATTATTGCGATTTCGTCAGTATAAATACGTCGTTTGTGCTGATATCGAGAAAATGTATAGACAGGTTCTCATTCAACCTGATCAAAGGTCATTGCAACTAATTGTCTGGCGCGACTCGCCGGAGGATCCCCTAGGAGTCTATCAATTGAACACCGTGACTTATGGGACGGCCTCAGCGGCCTATCTGAGTATGCGCTGTTTACGTCAGTTAGCGTCGGAATGCGGTGATGACGTCATCGCTCGCGTCATCAATGAAGACTTTCTGGTAGACGATTTAATTACCGGTTGTGATGATTATCAACGGCTACATAGTATTTGCGAAAAAACTTATCAAGTATTAGAAGCTGCCGGATTCATACTTAGAAAATGGACTTTTAATTCAAAATTTTCAGAAAATAGTTCAACTGAAATGTTTATGGGAGAACATACTCAAAGTAAAACGCTAGGGTTAGGTTGGCTAAACACGACAGATGAACTGCACTTCACAACAAAGGTTGAGAATGCACCTAGGTTGACTAAACGAGTCATGTTATCGATTATATCACAGATTTATGACCCATTAGGTTTATTAGCGCCAGCAGTAATTATTTCCAAAATTCTCATTCAGAAATTGTGGCTATGTAAGATAGATTGGGAAGATGCCGTACCAGATAGCATAGTTAAAACTTGGAACAGTTTCATACAGACGTTGAGTACTTTAGTAGAATTGAGAGTTCCTCGTTATGTAAGGAGTGAGCACACTCAACACACGGAACTGCATATTTTTTCCGATGCATCTCAAGATGCATACGGCTCTTGTGCTTACATTAGAAGCTACGATGACCTATCCGAAGTTACGGTGAAACTACTCTGCGCTAAAAGTAAGGTAGCTCCCTTAAAAGGTTTGAGTATACCACGATTAGAGTTATGCGGGGCGTTAGTAGGTGCGAGATTATGTCATAAAATTGTAAACGTTCTAAGGTTGAAATTCGACCGCATTTATTGTTGGACCGATTCTACTATCGTAATTGGTTGGTTGCGAATGTCTCCGCACTTATTGAAACAATTCGTACAAAATAGGGTGAATGAAATAAATGAGCTTACTGGAGATCTGACCTGGTTACATGTGAATGGACTACAGAATCCCGCAGACCTATTGAGTAGAGGTCTAAATCTAAGCGAGCTTAGTCAGTCTAGTAGGTGGTGGCATGGTCCCTTATTTTTAAAGGAAAATAATTTAAATTTCAGCCAACACTTGCCTAATGAGCTTCCTGAGTTACCAGAATTGAAAACGCAAACTACGTCATTAATTTGTACAGTAGATAATGTGTTTGACTTTGAAAGATATTCAACTTTGAATCGAATGAAACGTGTTGTAGCATATGTACTTAGATTTATTAGCAACACTCGGCCGCAGCGCGGACAAAAGACGACCGGCCCGTTATCAGTAGATGAGATAACGGCGGCTGAACGCGCGCTAATTATTATCGCTCAAAAACAGATGTTTCCGGAAGAATATCATAACTTAGAAAACAATTTACCTATTTCAAATAAAAAAGGTTGTTCTATAACGGGACTTAACGTATTTTTGGATAAGTTTAAGATAATTAGAGTAGGCGGCAGATTGTCGAATGCCACTGAATTCGATTATAATAAAAAGCATCCAGTATTATTGTGTAGTAAACATCGGTTTACGCTTCTGCTAGTGAGAGACGAACATATACGTTTACTTCATGCGGGGCCTCAGCTGTTGCTAGCGACCGTGCGTGAGTGCTACTGGCCGCTCGGGGGTAGGAACCTGGCGAGGCAGGTGGTGCGGCGATGCGTCATATGCTCTCGTCTGAAAGGTAACACGCTGACTCCCATCATGGGAGACCTACCTTCTGAACGTCTTCACCCGGGTTATCCGTTTATGTACTGTGGTGTTGATTACGCAGGGCCAGTATCAATATTAAACCGTAAGGGCCGCGGCGGGTCTCTGGTAAAAGGTTACATTTGTTTGTTCGTGTGCTTTGTAACTCGTGCCATCCACTTGGAGTTAGTCAGTGGTCTCTCAACTAAAGACTATATTTTAGCGCTGAAAAGGTTCTATAGTCGCAGAGGTAAACCAAAATCTATCTTTTCCGATAATGCGGGAAATTTTACTGGTGTAGAAAAAGAGATTTCCTTAGCTATAAAAAATAATTCTCAAGAAATTATTGATTTTGCAGCCAATGAACAAATTCAATTTAGATTCATTGTCCCACGTAGTCCTCATAGCGGGGGTTTATGGGAATCAGGAGTCAAATCGTGTAAGCATCACCTTCGTAGAATAACCGGTGATTCTAAGTTGACCTTCGAAGAATTTACGACAGTATTGTCATTAATAGAAGCAGCATTAAATAGTCGTCCACTATCCCCACTGTCCGCTGATCCTAATGACCTTCTCCCCCTTACCCCAGCCCATTTCCTCATAGGAAGGCCTCTGACCGCACCTGCCAGCGCTGACCTGACGGGCGCTGCCCCTCACCGCCTGCTACGCTACGACCGAGTCGAGCAGATGCGACAGCATTTCTGGAGACGCTGGAGCAAGGAGTACGTCTCAGAGCTTCAGATCCGCAGCAAATGGAAGACGAGGGAACAGGACCTGCAGATCGACATGATGGTACTGATCAAGGAGGACAATACCCCTCCCCTGAGATGGCGGCTGGGGCGAATAGTGCGGACCTACCCAGGCAAGGACGGCGTCTCTCGCGTAGCCGACATACGGACGGCGCGCGGGATCATTCAGAGGACGTTCGCCAAGATCTGTCCACTTCCGATGCAAGCTGATGAAGACACCAGCGGTGGCGCAGACTCGACGACCTCAACCGTGACTCCGAGACATGGCTGACTGATAGAAAGCTGATGCTTCCAAGGCCGGCGGGATGTTCACGCTTTCACGCCATCTAACGGATGTGGCGAGAACTACAGGAGGCGCACGCGCACCACAGATGCTTTGTCGTCTTAGACCGTCGTTATATCATCTAGTTTGTTTCACAGCGCCATCTATTTTATTGTATTAGTTTGTATAATCATTATTGTAATTCACTTGCCTTTGTGACACCAGCAAATAAACATTTAAAAATTAACGAATAATAAATCCATCATTCTGAGTACAAGCCGTAAACCTTACTATAGGCAGGCAGGACATACTATCGCTGGAGCAGGAGACCAGGAGCGAGGAGTCTGGAACGAGCCTACCACGGGACCAGGATTAAGTACCTGTTCCCAACACTTGTCACTGGATCTTTTTTTTATTTCTCGTGAGTGTAGCCCTTAATCATCCACATATAGGTAACGACAGACAGATACACACATTTACACAGACACGTTATAAACATATATAACAAATCTCTTTTTCCGTCGAGGATTAAAAAATTAAAGATGCGATTTCATAAAATATCTATTTGACTATTATTAAACAGTATTCCTTAGCTACAGGCAACTTTTATTTCGAACTCGAATATGTATAAAACCCAGCCCCCCTACTCTTGAAAGGCAATGTATTTCGTCTGTCTTGCGTTGTCAATATTAAAAAAATAATAACTTCTCTTCAAAAGCGTTTTTACTTATATTATCAGCTAGGTAAGGTAATGCCTATTTTAAGAACTTAGAAACAAGAATATAATGCATACAATTAAGAAGTTATTTTACAAAAACGCCAGAAAAGTATTTTACGGCCAAAATCTAAAATAAATTCTTCATTCTGGGTACTTGGTTCTTAGTGTTAGGTTCTAAAAAAAGGCTTTATCTGGATGAACATTTATGTATTTTTACTTTTTGTAAAATCGATTTTGAAGAGAAGTTATGATTTTTTTTTATATTGACAACGCAAGACAGACGAAATACATTGCCTTTCAAGAGTTGAGAGGGGGGCTTGACGGTTAGACTTTTAATTTACTCTTTGTCTTGTATTTCTCGTTTCCTGGATTTCTTCTGGTTTTCAGTGTGTGAATTTGTTTCTATCTTTTGTATTTATTTAACTTCAATGGGGCCGGTAACATTGTAACTTCAATTGCATAATATGGAATTGGCATAAACACTTAAGGATATAAAATTCGTGAATACATATAATTATTCAGCCGTGCAGCTTACGAACTGTCAATATGATTATGTTGTGTGCTGATTGCAACAGCTTCAAGGCTCAATCGTGTTTGACTGTGGAGAGTAAAGTTATTGCAGCCAATACGTTATATTAGAATAATATAAATGTCAAGTTATGTTATAATAACCTACTCACATTTTGGCCCCTGATAACTAAATCTCATCAAAAACAATACTTGTAAAAAAACCAAGTCTCGTAACTCAGTTGTTCTACGGTAAAAAGTTGTGAGATCCATGTTATACCAAGTCTTATCCACGCACGCATCTCAATCTTAAATCGCATGGAAACGTGTTAAGTAATTAAATTATTAAGTGCGATGACCAAGTCAATATATTTATATAAAACATTAAAGATTTTTAAGATTGAGATGCGTGCGTGGATAAGACTTGGTATTACATGGATCTCACAACTTTTTCAGTCAGTGACAAAATTAAGAAACTTTGACCCGTTATAATTCTAAAACTACTGTTTCAAATTTAATGAAATTTGAAATATACCGTGTCTTTACAATGCCTGCATGGTTAGTGAAAATTCAGTCTTCTAGTTTTATCCACAACGAAGTTACAGGGGGTCGAAAATGGCCTGAATTGCTTCGAGAAAAGGATGGTACGGCCGTGCCGCTTTTTTGCTTGACTTGGTGGGGGCACTGCCGTGCCCCCAGATAAACGCCTTGTCCATACTTTATGAGGCTATTATGGAATATGACTTACCCAAAAGCTTCTTCAAATGCACATGCTCGCATGGCATGAAAACCCCCAGTCTTTGTGTTTAAGAACTCAATAAGCAAGAATTTTAATCCAAATCTGTCAAAAACTCTATGCTACAAAGCAGATTTTTATTCGGTGTCATAAAAAACCCTGATGATATTTTTCTATACAAAAGACATCAACGCGGTACGTAAAAGACAGTTCGTTTTGATATTATATTAAAAACATATAAAAAGCGCCAAAATTCAGATTGGCTGGGCCTTCCTTCCTGAAAATATATTTTTTGCACTTCCCACTGTGTATCTACACACAAGTTAAGCAACGTTTAACGGATATTTAGGGTACTTGTAAAGCAGATTTGTAAGGCATTTTGCAGTGCTAAACATCAGTTGACACAAAAACTAAAGTTTTAGCGGTAAGGCCCCGGTCTCGATCAAACTTAGAAGATCCATTACTGTATGCAATATGTTCAACTAATGGTGACGAGATGCAAACTCAGAACGTGATGAAATTAAACGACACCTCCTGTAGATTGTGTAAGGATAATACCTAAGTATGTACCCACCTCTTAGATTTGTGTATTTACTAACCTTTGATGAAATATATTTATACAAATATCTCTTGTATTTAAGACTTGGAGAGCCGATTACTTAAAACTGATAACACATTACATACGCCCTCGACTCTAATCCCAGAAAAAGTAGTCAGAGGTGACTTATTTATTTTATTTCTTGTATTCAGGAAACAAATAGTCACTTACTAATAATTTTACAAACATTATTAAAAATAGACCTGGAGTTCCATAAAAAGATACACTAATATTAATTTAGTTCACACTACAAACGTTTACACTTAGAAAAAAATAGTTAAGGTAAACAATATATTTAGTAAATCATCGCAATTTGACTTGCAAGCGTCACCCACTTTTCGCTTGACTAATACAAGAATGATTACCTATTTATTATTAAGTACCTTATTTTCGCTGACCATACTATCAAACTATTAAACTAAATGATGAAAATGTTACTGACTATACTAAATCAATCGTAAACTAAGGTCAGTAGGTGTCTCCTAACCCAATTACCCATGTATGGACAAGGAGCCTTTAATAATGAGGTAACGAGTACGGATGGCCTATTCGTTATGTTATGAGGCTTGCATAGTAACGGCCGTTTAATGTTATTAAACTATATATTTGTATGGTTGTTTTTGATGACCATGACATTGCAATTTCGTTACTCGAATAATTCGACAAAGTCAAAGTCAAAAGTCAAAAAGTCAAAGTAAAAAGTCAAAAGGTTTACACACACAGACACAGTAAACTTAAAACACTGCTCTGTTTCGTCGGGGTTACATACGAGACTTTTGTCAATAATACCCCCAATTTACATACTTAAAGGCCGTACAGTGTACGGTAACTTAACAAAAAAAAGTATGACATTACAAGACATGACTGACCGGTCACAGGCCTATTTACCTTTGCAGTTTACTCTTGAGATCGTTTTGTTACACACTCACAAGCAATAAAAAAAGTTCCAGTGATATACCACTAAAATTGTGTTTTCAATTAAGGAGTTTAAGTACAATAATACCACGTGCTCTTAGGGTGATGGAAAACATCGTGAGGAAACCTGCACATTTAGATTTTAGATGTGTATACTAAGTGCAATGTACTTATCCCAAAACGGCGATATGGTTCGCAACCTATCACGTGACTACAAATGTGCTGCGAAAAGTGTGTGGCTCGCTTGTGAGCCACCTCTGACTACCCCTTTGGGGATTACAGTCGTGAGTGCATATGCATACATACCACTAAATTACTCCTAAACGGAAAAAACCGCCGTCTGCAACATGGAAGTAAGTACATTTAGCTAGCTGAACGATGCCGTCTATTTACAATATTGAGGTACAATTAAAAACGCATCGAAAATTACGAACCAAAAACGTAAATTTATTGTGTTCTAATTTTAAATGAAATGTTTAAAAAAAAATTGGTGGTCGATATTTTGTAAGTGGAACTTTGTTGTTGCTCGTGAGTGTACGTTCAAAAAAACATATTTCTTTATCGATAATGAGTCGTCTAGATTTCAAGAGTATACCGACCCTGAGGCTGTACAACTTTGGATGGGTTCAAAATATTATTGTAACACATTGCATAATATGTAGGCTTATTATACCTTGAGGCCGATCGGGTATCATCTTTGTTGTATAACTGGTATTGCAGTTTAATTGTCTGTTATTGTTGTGTTATACGTTTGTTGGGCAACTTCTCAAAATTGGACATATTTTCTTAAGGAAATCTCAAAGTTTAATATGTTAACTCTTGCGCGCTTGATTAAGGAAAGCCACCTCTTTGTCTGAAGCACCACAGCTACCTTAAAACAATAATTTATGTTCATATTCATGACAGAGATCCATTCAAAGATTGCTTTAAGCAATAAAGCCACCATTTTGTACTGTTTTGTTTTTAGTTTATTAGTAATTTTTGGTATTGTCCTTTTGGTGCAAATATATCGTAATATCGTATGTATGTTGTGTATTTTTCAATAAATTTATATTGAATTGTATATTGTAATTATGTTTTATCAATAAACAATCAATGCACATAGTAAGTATTATATTGTAAGACCGCCTCGACACTACCCAGACTGCTAAAAGTAGGTCTCAACAAGTATACAAGTCACGTCGCTCGACCCGTGTTGCGTAACTGTACTTTGGCAGCTTCGTTACGTGTTGCGTAGGAGGTGCAAGCATGTGTTAAAACTTTTTGGTAAAACCACACCAGACTTTTTGGCAGACAACCTACATATACTGCATTTATTCAAGCTAGTTTAAAAGTAAAGGTTAGACAGTGGGCCTTACAACACCATATACCTGCTACACCATACAACACATATTTAAGCATATTATGCTAAACGCTGTCAAGATGCTGCCAAATGCCACATGAATACCTACGTTTAATTCAAAACCTCTGTCTAGCCAACCATTTATAGACGGTGCAAATATGTATGTATACATAAGCCTTGGGCCCTCAAATGCATAGCCTAGAATGCCAAACATACATTTATCATACTTATCTCTAATTGAGTAACATTAGCTAAATTATAAAGGAACTTATAAAATGACACTCTTGACTACAGGTTGTACGAGAGAAATAATTAAAGTCACATAATCTTTGGCTTAGGTCATAGCAGCCACCTGGATGAGAATTTAAAATAATTAGTTTCTTAGATTAACTTAAGCCTTTGCTGGATCTACGACCTTATCTAACCCAAAACCTAAAGTCTGTTTTTTGATCTCAGATACTAAATTGACAGGTTCTGAACGGTTCATCCACAGTCGATTGTCCCGCCAATAGAACGATACGTCACTCAATCAACTGTTGATGAACCGTTCAGAATCTGTCCATTTAGTATCCGAGATAAAAAACAGACTCTAAAGCCTTGGGAGGCCCATAGGCCCAAGATTTAATTATAATTTTAAAAAATAGGGCCTATAAGTAGGTGTCGGCACTTTGTGAGTGGATCTTTTTCATTGATCATGAGTGAAATATACATAGTTCATACATAAATATGCCATAATTATGACTGTAATTCTCGAAAGGGTATAGTCAGAGGTGACTCGCAAGCGCTCGCTTTTTGCTGTACATGCGTACTCACGTGATAGATCATCGTATCGCCAAAAACAAATAAATATTTTGAATTTAAATTCGCCGTTTTTACGCCGGGTTGCTTGTTGATGGACCCCAACACAAGCAAGCTTGTGCTAAGAGAGTTGTCGGGTGGATAACCCGACTGTCAGATGTTTCTAAGCTGCCCGAATGATATAATGAACAATAATATACTTAACAATAAGTAATGTCGAAAGATGTAGAGCCGAGATCGAGTGAAAGTATATGCACTAGACCGTGCATTCGCGTTATAGTCTGTGGTGGGATGTGGCGACATCTATGATTAGTTTATAAGAACTGAGAACAGCTGATCGATGGTCGAGGTGAGTGACTGGTCGGAAACTACTCGTAATGTTTCTAACATGTATAGATGAGGCCTTCACTGAATGCGTAGATTTAAGTTGATGAGACAAGTGCGGTACCTAATACACTCACGGGCAATGATTAAGTTAAATAGAGAAAATCACCAAGTTACTCTTAAACGGAAAAAAAATAACTTAATGACGCCTTTTTAACGTCGCGTCAGAATATTACTTAGTTCAATAAGCGGCTTTATTATTTGGTAAGTGATCAAAACTGCATAAGTCATTGCTTCAATTTTAAAATTCTTTGTAGCCATCGATATTTTTTACAGTTACAATTTGTTCTTTTAATTTAAATAAAACGGTACATTCAAGACCTAAATTTGCCCAACTCACACCGTCACACGTACATATACCTTCCTTATTGCATAAATATATATATATATATTAAAAGTAACTGTTAAATTTTCAAGGACGATGTACAATCTTAGCCGGCCATACTTGACTTCGGAACAAACAATCCATTTCATGCCTTAACACAAGTATGTATAGTATAAACTAGTACTTTGAACTATATTTGAAAATTGCACCAATTAAATTAACGCTCTATCCAAAGGGCACAGAGTTCAAAGTAATTCCAGGGAAATTTAAGGTGAATGACCTACTGTCGGAATTTATTTGTATACAGGATAGACAGGTATGAATTATTTAAATGCTCCCAAAAATATAAAACGTAGCACGAAAACCTAAACTTTTTCAGAATGGCAATCTTTTAGTTAAACACATTTATCGCTTATAAGCGATAAGACTGCCTTTGGTACCCTAGTTAAGTGTCTATGTAAAATTGTTAATTATTTCTTGGTTTACAAATAAAGAGTACTCTATCTATCTTTCCGCTTAGTATACCCGTTTTTAAACACCCTATATGTAAGTATACTCCATTCATTCATACTTCCATAAATGGTAAACATACATTGTGTATCTTTTTAATCAAAATTTTAAATAAATAAATTACAGCTTATGTAAATCGTTTCATTGCGAAATTAATAAGTAATATTTTCATCGGTTTTTATGTTATTTTTAAATTTTCGTTTTTAAATAAAAACAAATAAAAAGCTGTCAAAATATGCAAGCTGAAGTGGCAGTGGGCTGGTCATAGGTATCTGTCGAAAACCGATGACCGATGGGGTCAACGTGTTATGGAGTGGAGACCACGAACAGAACAGGTAAACGCAGCGTGTGACGCCCTCCTGCCCACTGGACTGACGACCTTAGGCGGGTGGCGGGTAGTGGTTGGATGAGGAAGGCCGAGGACCGAGTGTTGTGGCTCCTTTGGAGAGGCCTATGTCCAGCAGTGGATGATTGGCTGATGATGATGAAATGAAAAGACGCAGTAAGATTGTTTACCTTTTATACCAAGTATGAATGAATGTAGTTTAAGTTACTTACTTCCTATGTATGATTTAATGTGGTTTATGTACCTATGCATACTATACTAATTTACATAGGCGGATCTATTTATTTATTTATATGCCTTATCGATAAGTTTTATAGCTTCAAAATGAGGACTGAGGAAATGCAACATGGATATAATAAATTAACATTTCTATGATTAGAATGATGCAACAAACACGTTCATAAAAATGTTTATTAAGTATAAATTTTAATATTTTAGCGGAGCAATAATATTATCACATGACTCATAGAGTGGGAAGTTCTTGGTTTAGTTATAAAGTGCTGACAGTTGCATGCATAAATTTAAGAAAGATAGAAAGAACATGTTTTTATTTCAGACACACAAAAACAAAACACAAGCCTATAAAGAAATTTTTGGGTAATAAATAAAGACGTTTTAGTGCCAATTTCTCCATAGTCGGTTAGAGCATAACCAGGTATTAGTGGTTGACTTTTGACACAACATCTGTCGAGAATTTTTATAAGATGACGCATAATTGATAACCAATCCCTGGTCGGTTAGATAACAGACTATAGAGAAATTGGCACTAAAGATAGAATGGTTAGTAAACTATATAAATAATGCAGTAACAAAAGAATTAGATTTCCTCAGAAAACTAAACAACTTAAAAATAGTCAAGGGTTAATAACTAGTAGTTCTTGGAATAGTGTTGTGATTTGCCTCAATACGAGGTTTTATGGTGATAGACCTTGCTTTGTTCTCTAGTGTAGTGATGGGACATAATGTTATCGATAAAGATTGATTTAAGTAACAAAAAAAATATGTTTCGAAAAATCTATCGAATTTTATGTCTTTAAATCAGCTATGTCGTATGCAAATGTATTGCCATTAAGTTGACATGAGACAATATTAAAAATTAAAAAATAATAAAAATAAAAATTAATTAAAAAAGTTAACTTTGCTTTATTTTACTACATGTTTTTTTTCATAACAAAAACTTGTTGTTTGTGTAATTAAATTTAATACTAAAGAAAAAATGTTCCTTCAATTTTTTCGTATTCATTCAGTGAAATGTTTGATAATTACCGTTTTATCGATATCAACAAACCTATCCCATCCCTACATCGTACACGCAACTTTTAGCTGAAACGCAGACAATAGTGAGATTGTACGATAGTAAAATTTTGTTTCCTATCATTGTTAAGTTTTAGTTCCGAAATACACACGCACACACACATATTTTACATTTATTTACTTGGTATATTGTTAGCTTAGATAAATAATATGCAACATCGGTGCGGTGGTAGCTCAGTCGGGTAAGCGCCCGCTTCTCACGCAAGAGATGCGGGTTCGATTCCCGGCGCTGACATGTACCAATGAGTTCTTTTAACTTAAGTACAATGTATATTATCGCTCTTACGGTGAAGGAAAACATCGTGAGGAAACCTGCATATCTAGATTTAGCACATCTAGATATGTGAACCCACCAACCCGCAGTGGACCAGCATGGTGGGAAATGGTCCAAGCTTAGGAAGGCAGTTTAGACCTTGTGGATATGCACAAAGGTTCCACTCGAGAGAGCCAGGTGCAGGTACTTACACCCCCACAGAGAATAGAATAGAACACCCCACTTCTACCACTGTGCTCTTATTTTTAAACTACCTGTACCCGCGAGCTTCGCTTCGCCTTAAAACGTTTTCCCGTGGGAATTCCGGGATAAAAAGTAACCTATGTTCTTTCTCAGGGTCTAGACCATAATGTATACCAAATTTCATTCAAATCCGTTCTGTACTATTGGCGTGAAAGAGTAACAGACAGACAAAGTTACTATCGCATTTATAATATTAGTTAGGATTTGTGGGGTTAGAAGATTTGTTTGATTTTCATTTGCCTTATTCTTTCAATGGTTGTCATTGGGTTGAACTGAAAACTGTTTGGTACGAGTAGTAAACAAAATGACGACCGAATGGCGTAGTGGTTAGTGACCCGACTACTGAGCCGAAGGTCCCGGGTTCGATTCCCGGCTGGGGCAGATATTTGTTTGAACACAGATATTTGTTCCCGGGTCTTGGATGTGCCCGTAAAATGGCAATAGGCCCGCCCCCTATTACATTGGGACTAACGTAACACTCTGGCGAAAAGTGGGTGCAGCAATGCATCTCTGCCTACCCCGCAAGGGAGTACATTAGTACAAGGCGTGAGTGTGTGTGTGTGTGTGTGTAGACAAAATGCGGTCAGTTTTGTACCTTATTTTCGTATGTGCCTCACCATCTTGTTCACGTATTGGTAATCTAAGATTGTCAGAGTCAGCTCCTAGCTGCATCTAATGTAATTTGCCTCTGCAATCTTCGAATTAAAGATGTGAAATCTCAATTTGTTATGGCGAATTTTGTTGTTTCCGATGTCTGTATAAACTAAAGGTACTTATTTAATTAATGAATGGTATTGATAAACCGTAATAAAAAATAGTTATACGTAATGTATATTTGTATATTTGACGGTCGAATGGCGTAGTGGTTAGTGGCCCTGACTGCTATGCCAAAAGTCCCGGGTTCGATTCCCGGCTGGGGCAGATATTTGTTTAAAGACAGATATTTGTACTCGGGTCTTGGTTGTTGATATTTATATTTAATATGTATCTATCTATGTGTTTGTGTAGATATATCAGCTGTCCGATACCCATAACACAGGCTCTGTCTAGCTTGGGGTCGGATGGCCGTGTGTGAGATGTCCCCCACACATATTTGTAGAGTAGTTATAATTATTATTATCTGCGATACCCTGATGGCCTGATATATAGATAGATCTTTTCTTTATTTTGCACACAAACAGAAATTACAAAAGAAAATGCACAATATAGACGATACAATATATGATAATATTATATCCTTTCACCGTAACCTTAGTCCTTATGTATTACTGCCAGTTTCAATAATAAAATATCGATAGCTGACAGTTACTATCATACAACTTTGACACATAAAAAGTTGCATTCCGTCAAAATAGATATATTAAAAACTGGCAGTTAATATTTTTCACCGTCACTTTTAAGACGGGGTAGACGAGTTCTCTAGTGGAGACCACGAACAGACAAACGCAGCGTGGGACGCCCTCCTGCCCGCTGGACCGAGGTCCTTAGGCGGGTAGCCGGTAGAGGCTGGATGTGGAAGGCCGAAGACCTAGGCGCTCCTTGGGAGATGCCTATGTCCAGCAGTAGATGATTATTGACTGATGATGATGACGTTAGTTATAAGCATTGATTTTTTTATGTGATGATGATGGTTGTTTAACTAAGTATCTACAAGGTGTTGCAAAAAGGGTATACTAAGCCGAAACCTACATGTGCAGCATGGTATATCTAAGACCGAAACTGAAGACTGACTACACATGCAGGTTTCGGCTTAGTATACCCTTTTTGCAACATCCTGTATATCATTATCAGAATAATATCCAATAATTGTTAATTTCGTTGTTTCAGGTTAAACTGGCACAATGACTCGAGCACGGCACAGATGGCTGGGGATCAGTTTGTTTTGTAAGTTTTGCTATCTTATATTAATTATATTCATTAGTATAGTTATAATCATTTATCAGTCACTAGCTGTCCCCGCGCGCTTCGCTTCGCCTTAAAAAGTTTTCCCGTGGGAATTCCGGGATAAAAAGTAGCCTATGTTCTTTCCCAAGGTCTAGACCGTATGTATACCAAATTTCATTTAAATCCGTTCAGTAGTTTTGGCGTGAAAGAGTAACAGACAGACAGACAGACAGACACAGTTACTTTCGCATTTATAATATTAGTTAGGATGATATAAATTAATATTGTTGTATCGATAATTGGGCAGCTTGAAAACATGTGACAGTCGGGTTGCCCACTTACCCTACAACTCTCTCAGAACAAGCTTGATTGTGTTGGGGTCCACCAACCCGCACTAGGCCAGCGTGGTGGACTAGGCCTAAACCCTTCCTTCATTGGAAGGAGACCCGTGTCCCAGCAGTGGGGACGTGATGGGTTTTGATGATGAATTAGCTTTCCCTGTGAGCTTTGATACGCCTTAAAAGGTTTTAGATGCGTTATTATCCCGGGTGTCAGCTTACAAACATTATACTATACATGCCTAGCCGTGTTCCCATGAAAAAATAGAAACATCCATACTTAAAAAAATATACTTATAATATTAAATATTATAATAAACGCAACCTAATGCGTAAACACAGGAGAGTTAAGGTAAGAGTCCACCTATCGTACGTATCGGACCAAACGGATTTTTATCAATTTATAGAGAAACGGCGGCGTCGGCAATGCTGATGAAGCGGAGCACTTGCGTGAATTTCTATACAAATAATACTGAATGCAATGCGTTCGATACGTACGGTCGCCTGCGCCTAAAAGTATTTAGTTTTTAAAATAGCGATCCCTGATGATGAAGGGACCAGCTACATCTGTTATAAATCCGGGGACGTGTTGTGTGTGATGTGTGTAGCAGTGGCGTTTATGTGGATGTGCTTGAGCAGCATGTGAGCTTGAGATAGGTGGACGCTTATCTTTATTGTTATAATCTCCATGCTCCGGTTTGGGATAAACCTGCGACCTTTAGCACAAAAGTCATATAGGTAAGTAGGTAGTTTGAATACAAATCCAGTGCCATCCTGAAAATTAAAACCTATAACATAAGGCAAAATTAAGGAAAAACCGAAAGGTCAAAAACACTGATTTTGGTAAGACCCAGTGGCAATCTACATAAGTGATTAAGAACATTTCGCAAAAGTCCTTGTGATTTTATGATTATCTCAGAATTTGTGGACTTTTTCGTATTTTCCTTGACATTTTGTTATACTAGGTTTGAATATTAATCGATTCATTTTATGCATATCAAAACTTTTATACATATCATACTAGCAGACCGAGATCTATGTTATTATGTAAAATAGGTACGTAAGTAAGCAAATAGGCTGTTTTTAACAGCATGCGGATTAGATCACGCACGCGGGATTGCCCCACACGCGTTCATCCCGCGTGCGTGATGAAATCCGCATGGTGTTAAAACAGCCTTACTAGGCGGAATTGTTAGGGGGACGATACGAGATCCCCCAAGTGATTTATATGGGTAACAATATCCGTCACCTGATATGTCTACACAGATACGTAGTTAGTGTGGGATCGAATACTTATGCCAGATGTCGTCAATTAAAATTATATTAAACCCTCAACCCTCTCTTTTCCAGGCGTCCTGCTGGCGGCAGAGCTCCCGGTCTCGTCTGCCGTGAGAGCCACCTCGCTGATCTTCAAGCCCAGCACGAGCACCACCACAAGTACAGCCGCCCCAGAGGGACTGGACGCGGAGGGCGGGGAAATGGTAACTATTTAAATGGACTGGGTTTAATCGGTGATTCTAACTAAAATCTAAAGTTACCAAACTGTCTTAGACTAAGGGCTGATTTTTCAATGGTTTTCCGGGAAATAATTCTGATGCGGTCGCTTCAAAATGTTTTTTTTATTTTAATCTAAACAATGCTTAGGTATCTGTATTGAAAAATCTGCCCTAAAATGCATCAGTCGCGGTAGCGGTAGGACAAAACGCCCCTTCCGGGCACTCACAAAAATATACTTTTTGTCATTGAAATACGGCTGTCTAAGGTGATCTAAGGTCTCTTGTTGTTTCAGTGGATTATAAGATATCCCATGCTAAAAATTTAATATTTTATGAATATTCGTATGTGGTTGTGAATGTTAGAAACTAAAGTTTCATACCTACTATCTGTGACATTTTGCTAAGATTTTTGAGGCAGGCGTAATTTCAACTCAACTTTCAAGGTACAAATAAAAGTTATTATAATAATTTATAATCTTAAATACCTAATTATAATCTCAAACAACGACTACATGAAAGACACACCTAAAAATCTATTCTAACCCCACCCTCCTAACTTTCCAGGCGGACATCATGGCAGAAGAAGCCGAGACCAACGCCACAAACTCCAAATACACAGGCGTACCACAAGTGGATTACATCTATGACCCAAACTTACCAAGAGAGCTGAACGGGTTCAACCTGTCTGACTACCCGTTCTATGCGACGGTGCCGGCGCTTGAGTTCATAGACTTCAAGTGTGATGGCCTGCACGATGGGTTCTACGCTTCTATTGCTCATAAGTGTCAGGTGAGGCGTTGGTCATTTTATTTTTGCGACTGCGACACGAGTCTGTTATCGACGTCGATAAACTAGTTTTATCCCTCTAATCACAGCGCCGTACTTACGGCGTATCGCGATATAGTGACCTTCGCTTATCTACTTCTATAACGAAATAGTGAAGCGGCAGCTGGTTAAAATGGAAAGATGTTAAATTTGATTCATTTGTGTTTTTCTGGAAATTATGTAAATTGGAAACGGATCCCGATGTAAGTAAACAGATAGTAGCTTAGTCATGGTGTAGCTTTATTTTAACCTAGACTCTGAATTAGGAAATTTCACTATTGGTTCCCGCCCGACACTCTTCACTTAGGGTTCCCGACACTCTTCCCCCCAACCCCAACAATGATCAAGTCTGCTCTATGTGTTGCTAGTTTTCCAATCAGAATGGGTAATAACCCCTTGAGTAAGAAAGAAAGAAGAAGAAAGAAAGAAAATATACCTACTTTAGTCTGGAGTCCTTTCGTTGTACCTCGTCACCCCTTTTGGATTACTGTTTTAACACCTTTTTAACTACCCTGTATATCATTTCCAGGTGTACCACCACTGCATCTACGGCATCCGGCACGACTTCCTGTGCGCCAACTACACGGCGTTCGACCAGAAGACCTTCATCTGCCAGTTCGTCTCTGAAGTCGACTGCAAGAACTCCGCTAACTACTTCCACAGGTATGTAGATAGATAGATAGAGTACTCTTTATTTGTATCAAGGCGCATCGATGAATTTAAATGTCAAACGTGGGCTTGGGTTTTAACGATAATTAAGCCTACGATGAAAATCTAAATCATCTAACAGTAGCGTGTTTCGGAATAAATTCAACCCTAGGCAAAAGCGAATGAGACCAAAATATGACGTCGGAAAAAAATATAATTCGCTTTTGCTTTCGTCTAGGGTCCACCCAATATCTATACCTACAACACAAGCACTATGATTGACGACGGAACTATTATTACTACATACCCTTCAAATATAAATTTGGATATCATCCGACGCATATTTCGCTCTCGGTCTCGCTTTCGTCAAGAGCGGAAGTTTAACAGTACACCATGCTGAAACCTAATAAACTATTAGGTACGGTCAGCTGCATAAGTAGCTATACACTTCTGTGCTTTGTCAAACTGACGAACCGTCAATGTTTCAATGAATTGATAGGCGATTTCAGATTGGCAAGGTGACTGTAAGTACGTACATAAATTGACAAATAACTTAACCATCCCGCACCTAACTTCCAGAAACGACGCCCTCTACAAAGCAACCACAGCCGCGCCGACGCCGCCGCCGCCCACGACCACCACCACGGCCGCCCCAGCCACCCGCCGCCCAGCCAGGCGCCGCCCTTCGAGATATGATTATTACGATGACGAGGATTATTATGATTATGTTGAACGGTGAGTTTGAGGAAACGACATTGAAGCAAATTATAATTTACAGCTGCCACTCGTGTGTTCGTTATCGATGTGTGTGTTTTTTTTAGTTCTGTCTGTCTGTGTGGTAATGACTGTGTGTTTGTTACTGAGACTAGTATTTATATAACATAAACTATAATACCTACAGGTTTTGTTTGCTTAGTGCTATTTCACCTACTTATATCAATATACATAAATATTAATATTATATTTGGTCTTGCATTGTTGAACCTTTTTGTATCTAGATATGTACCTACTATCTACGTATGTGATGCTGTTCTTGAATTAATTAACATGCCCACACTATTTCCATGCAGGAGCATTGGGCTGTTTTACATCTGTGTATTGTACCTACATAATTATTTTTAGTATGTGATATTCCTCTGTGTACTTGTGGGTGCCTATAATCATAGACTAAATAATCCTCAATATTTTCTGATATACCTTAGCAATGAGTTGAAACTATGTAACTATTGTTTTGTGGTTGTCTTTGTGTTATATACATACTGGAGGTGTACTATGTACCAGTTAGGATGTTGCTTGCTCAATTTAAATTCAGACAGGTTGAGTGTTGAAGTGGAACAGGAGACTGATTCTTTTTCAGCCACATATGTGTGGCACAGGTGCTGATGATGATGGTTTTGTCCTTTTCATAGTATATACTGGGCATTTTCAGCTTGAAGACAAATCTGTTTTATTTATTTGTCATTTGCACTGGTTTATTATGCATACACTTTAGTAAGTGGGTAGGTATGCCACCCTGATCTCTTTTCCATGAATAATAACAAATTCTTAAAATTAGGTCTATTTAATGCAGGTTCTTTAAATACAGGACATGATGACTTTATTTTCGCAATGGATCGTTTTCAGGCAGATATAGTTGCTATAAATGAGACGTGGCTGGGCCAGGGACAGGGGGCGTGCGCGCCCTCAGTGCCGGGCTACAGGCTACGCCATGCACCCCGCCCCGCACACATGGGGCGCTCTCGCGGGGGCGGTGTTGGTTTTTATATTAAGAATAATATTAATGTGCGTTACCTAAATCACCCTTCAGTTAATGTAGAACAATACTGGATTTCAACGCGAGTTAAAGGATACCGTATAGCTATAGGTACGGCTTATAGACCGTCGTGGATAAATCTAGATGTATTTATTGATGCCTTAACAGAATCAGTAACTTCTTTTTCTAATCATGATCAAGTGGTCCTACTAGGTGATTTTAATGTTAATATGCTGGATATGAGTACTAATGAAGCTAAAAAAATTAACCAATTTATTGATTACCTACATTTAAAACAAGTAGTTACTCAGCCTACACATTACTCTGTGGGTAATGAGACTCTTATAGACCTTGTTTGTACTAATATAAAAGTTAGTGATGTCACTGTCACCAATATCACCGGGTCGTTGGGACACGCCATGATAAATGTAACTTTAGCCATAAAAAAAATTAAACCCCCAGTTAAATTCTTAACCTTAAGACCTATAAATCATATAAACTTAGAAAACTTTAACAGAGATCTTTTTGCATTAGACTTCGAAGCTTTAATGTGTTGCTCTACAGTGGATTTGGCAGTAAATCAATTTAACATCTTAATAACATCACTCTTTGATAAACATGCACCTGTTAGATCCATTAGGGTTCGAGAGGGTCAGTCTCTCCCGTGGGTGACTGACTCTTGCAAGCTAATGATTGACTTACGTAACAAAGCACATGAGAAATTTAGACTAACTAAATCCGATGAACATAAAAAGCACTATAAAGATTTAAAAAAACTTGTCGTTACTAGTATAGCCAATGAAAAACGCGCCTATTTTGATCAATTTATTAATACCCAAATTAATGAACCGAAAAAGCTTTGGAAAAATTTGAAGAATAAGGTCTTAGTCGATCCTTCTAAAAGTGACAGCTTACCAGATTCTTTTAATGATCCAAACAAAATTAATGAGCATTTTTTAGATATTCCTGGTACTAACGATGTTCCTGTTTCCAACCTTGACTTTTTAACTACTCACCGTTTTGGTACTGCTGTGTTCGAGCTTAACCCAGTCTCTGAAACTGAGATTGCCAGATATATTGTTGCTATAACATCCAATGCTACAGGCATAGATGGTATTAACCGGGATATGATTTTGCTTACACTTCCACATACTTTAACAGCTATTACTGCTATCGTTAATAGGTCTATTACTGAACAGTCTGTTCCGAAGTGCTGGAAATCAGCACTAATTAACCCACTGCCTAAGGTCGACCAACCCACTTCACTTAAGGATCTAAGGCCAATTAGTATTCTACCTTTTTTATCAAAACTAGTAGAGAAAGCCGTCTACACCCAACTTATAAAATTTATTGAGGAAAACAATATACTTCCATCCTTACAGTCTGGATTCCGCAAGAATCGTGGTACAATTACTGCATTGCTTGATGTTGCAGATAATATTCTGGCTGAACAGGACATAGGTAATGCGACGATTCTATCGTTGCTGGACTTCTCACGTGCGTTTGATTGCCTGGATATTGATCTGCTTCTAGCTAAATTAACTTACTATGGTATAAGTGGTCATGCCATTGATTGGTTCAACAGTTATCTGTCGAATAGAACCCAGTCTGTCAAACTAATGCTGAATAATGGCACTAGCATCACATCAAATCCTTTACCCGTTAGTCGTGGGGTACTGCAAGGCTCAATCCTTGGTCCCCTTTTGTTTATAATTTATAGCACGGATCTAACCGCTGAAATTAAATATTGTAAGTACCATTGTTACGCTGATGATGTTCAACTCTATGCATCAGTCGCACCGGATAATTTGCAAAAAGTACTGGAGGGAATCAATGGTGACCTTGATAACATAGATAACTGGTCTAAAGATAATGCGTTGGTGCTGAACCCATCTAAATCGAAATATATGGTTTTGGGCTCCACTATGCAGGTCAGAAACATTATTAATACTAATGCTTTAACTATAAATATGAAAGGCCAGAGTATTGAACGCGTTCACGAGGCAAAGTGTCTGGGTTTGCTCCTTGATAGTGGTTTAAAATTTGAAAATCACATTCAGAATATTGTCAAAAACTGTTTTTTCCGTCTTAAAGTTCTATATAAAATCCGCTCCTTACTAACAGAAAAAGTACGCATTACGCTGTGTGAGACTCTAATCCTCTCTAGGCTGAATTATGGAGATACTGTTTACGGCCCTTGTCTTCTTGAGCGAACTCGGCGTCTAATACAGCGGGTGCAAAACGCCTGCTGTCGTTTTTGTTTTGACGTACCACCTCGAGGACACATTACTCCTTTTCTAAATAAAGCATCCATGCTAAACATGGAGGCCCGAAGGTACCTGCATACTTGTAGCCTAGTTTTCGACGTGTTAAAGTTTCAAAAACCTGAATACTTGTTTTCTAAACTTTGTTTCTCCCCTTTTCATGACAGGTATGGTACTAGATCTTTCCGCCCAATTTTGTCTGTCCCTAAACATGTTAGCGCCGCGTTTGAAGGAAGTTTCCGTTATCAAGCAACAAAATGCTGGAATAATATTCCACCACCTATAAGGCTCTTAAAAAATAAAATTAATTTTAAAAATAAAATAAAATTGTTTCTTCTTATTAAGCAAAAGACTTGATAACAAATTTAGTTATCTACAATAACTATTTATTCATTACATATTTTCTATATTTTTGTTACATCCGGCGCAGATCGTCTAACAATAAATACGTTCATGCAATATTAATACTATGGTGGGTGCTCTGTCATCCACTGAGTACGACCCTGCGTCTCTTGCTGGTTAGCTGCACACCTTTACAACATTATCAAACTAAATAGGTAATTTTTCTTCAAAACAATATATTTTAAGTAGTTTTTTTTGGCTCACAATTTATGTAATTCGGCACCCTTGGAACAATTAAATGGGAGGTAACTGAAAATCAGCGGTTTGCTCCTGGAGTAAACATCCACGCTGAGTTACTTCACCCTTTTGGTCCGCTTCAACACACAACCTGCTAAGTACAAACCTGTCTTTATCATAGCTACTATTTACCTAGTTATAAGTACAAATGTGTATATCTGTAATTGTGATTTGTTGTGTATGTAAGAAAGTGGATCAAATAAACGCTTTATCTATCTATCTATCTATGTGGATAGACGTCACTATATCGTGATTCGCCATAAATACGGCGCTGTGATGAGTTTATCTAAGGCAATATCGGAAACGTGGCGGCCGCTGGTCGAAGTGATATAACTAGAGCTTATTGCTACTTTAGTCTCTCTTTGTATTAGTGGCATGTACACACAATGTTAACTTTAAAATATATTATGTAAAATACAAAGAATGCTACAGAAGTATAGATATAGTAAGCCAAAAGTTAGTGTTTCAGGAGGTCATTGTAAACCACTTTGGTTGTACAACTTACGACTTTTTTAATTGCGTTAAAAAATACTTTATAGTTTCCTATCCAGGTCAACTGTCAACTTACTACAAATTATTATTTTTCATTTAAATATAATATCTTTAGAATGAACCTTAGAGTCGGGTAGCTCTGGGGTATCCTTTCTGCTTACAATACCCAATATGCTATAAACATCCTGTGTAACATTTCTTTGTTAAAATTCCAGTGGTAGCAGACGGCGTCGTCCGCAGCGGCCCCCGACCCGGGGGGGAGGTCGTCGGAGGAGACCTTACGACGATTACGAAGAGGATGATAGGTGAGCTAATAAATGTTCTGTGTGTCTATCACGGGCCAACGTGGCAATTCGCTAGCGTTGTACGATACTACACAAACATAATAAAAAAAGAACAGCGCCAATTTTTCATTTGTCATACAAATTGCTATCGAATTACGCTAGCGATTTGAGTTGATAGCACTCGTGATCGAGGCCCTGATAAATCCCAAAGAACCACAACAGTCACGAGTCAAGACAGACGGCTTTTTTCATTTAAAAGTAAAAATATTGCATCTGAAAGATGTAATTTCAAGAATAAGAATCAACATTGTCCACTAAATATACATGAATTTTATATCACTCACAAAAAGTTAACTTAACCATTACCCTCTCATTTCAGAACGCAACCAAGAAGACGGCCTGAGGAGGAAGATGAAGAGTTTGATGATGATCAGAGCCGTTTCCAGGGATCCAGAGGCGAAGACAGAAGGAGACCTTACGAGGAAGAAGAAGAAAGACCTAGGTATAGACCTAGACCTAGAAGGCCTTACAGAGGAAGGAATGAAGATAAGGATGAAGAGGATTACGAAGCCAGACCGCCAAAACGTGATGAATTTGACACAAGGCCACCTAAACGGGATAACGTAGATTCTAGGCCTCCTAAGCGAGATGAAATTGATACTAGACCGCCAAAACGTGATGAGTTTGACACTAGGCCACCTAAAAGAGACGATTTTGACACTAGGCCACCTAAAAGAGACGAATTTGATGCTAGGCCTCTTAAAAGAGATGAGGATTCAAGGCCTCCTAAACGCGATGATTTTGACTCTAGACCACCAAAACGCGAAGAAGTTAGGCCAAGAGATGAAATTAGACCAAGAGATGAAATCAGACCTAGAGACGAAGTAAGTCCTTTAACCGAAAAACCAAGAGGTGTATTCAAGTCTAGAGATGAATTGCTAGCAAGGGACGCGAGGAGACCAATCCGTGATGATGTAAAGCCAAGAGATGACTATAGGCCCAGAGATGAGATTAGACCACGAGATGAAGTCAAATCCCGTGACGAATTCAAGCCAAGAGACCAGACAAGAACAAGAGAAGACAAACGACCCGTAAGAGATGACATTCGGCCACGAGATGAAAAGCCAGCTAGAGAGAGTTCAAGACCTAGAGATGACAGGTATCAAGATAAACAGAAAGATGAAGGAAGACGGTACAGAGATGATGATAGAAGACCGTACAGAAATAGAGATGATTCAGAGGATCAAGACAGACCTTCCAAACCTGTGAGACATTATGATGATGACAGAGTTGAAGACAAAAGACCCCCACCATCAGCACCTGAAGGTACACAACTAGTAAAACCTAACGGCCATGGAATCTTCAGCCAACCACGAATGCCACCTAAGATCAAAAGGCCGGTCCCTGCCAATGAAAAACAAAAGTATGATTACGTTCCAGTAGCTACAACTAAACCACCGCCAAAAACTCAAGACGATGATGAGTATTATGACTATGAAGAAGATGAAACTAGTAAACCATCATCTTCAGGAAAAAGTAGCGCTGTTCAGCAAAGACCTAGACCTGAACCGGTTGAAAAGGAAAAGTTTAGACCTACCAGACCTAATTTCTCTAGTCCCGCGAGCTCTTACAAGGCAAAGAAAAGGCCAATAGATTACGATGACGATTATTATTACGATCATCCACCAAAATCGCAGAAATACGCACAAAAAGCCGAAAAGCCTAAGAAACCTTTAGACGATTTGGACGAGTACGACTACGAGGTAGAACCAGTAGAAAAGGATAGAAGATCTTACAACACACCTAAGCCAGAAGAGGATAGAATCTTACCAGCTCGGGCTAAGGATGTGAGAATGAATGTGAAGGTTATCAAGAGGCCTTTTTTACCGTCTAGGGGTGGAAACCCGTACTTACCGAGAGGCCTTCAACCGGTCGCCGGGAAAAACTTAAGTAGCCCTCCGCCTACCACCCCTAAACCCCTTCCTACAACCACCACTACTACTACCACTTCTACTACAACAACTACAACTACGACCACTCCTGAACCCACAACCGTTTCGACTACAGAAAAAATCGTCACGCCAAGTATATCTGAAGAAGATGAATACGAATACTTCGATGAGGATGAAGACGTTGCCACTGAACCTTTAACCACAACATCTACAACAGAAGCACCTAGAACTAACCCACCAGAAATCACAACTGAATCTCAGAGCGCTGAAACGGCAACAAGCTATGAAGAAAAGGCTAAAAATGTGGCAGCGAAAGTCTTAAGAGTATACAATGAAAATTACGAAGCTATCAAAGATAAACTAGAAACAACTTTGACACCGGGTGACTATCTGAAATCCTATTTGAACCCAACCATACCACCACTGCCAGAAAAGGAACACTACATTCCAAAACCAGAAATATCGAAACCGTACACAGCTACTGGAAAACCTTTGATACCAGAAAACATTTCGATAAAACAGAATTTAGCTGATTCAGTGGAAGCTGATTATGATGATGCAATCAACGAAGCAGCCCCAGCCTACAAATACATACCATCACCGGCGCCCACGCAACAAATTTCCCATTTAAGAAATGTTCCCAACACTTATGTTTTACCAGCAGATAGGGACTACACATTTTCGAGATTCAGAGGCAGCTATCCAAACATTGACCCACAATATTCTGCCTCAGAATTGACGAGCTATCGCGTGAACAAAAGACCTCAAATTAATGTGAGTTTGAGGACTCCAAATTCGTTTTATATTCAGCCAAATCATAGATTGACACCGGCGTTTTCTCAAGATGACATGAACAGTAGACCGCCTAGACAACTGGTGTACAGGCCGGTGGCTGGGTTAGGATCTTACTTCTAATTGTGATGCGCTTTGGTAACCTTTGAAAGATATCGTCTTTTTCTTATTATTACTTATTGTTTGGAGAAATTATGCATGTTGGCATTTTTGGGAAGGCTAAACTGTTGAAGGGAATTCGCTATTTGGTGAATTGTGGTGGCATACTTATATTATTTATAATTTAAATAGAATTGAGGAAAATAATCTAAATATTGGCACTCTCGAAAGATTTGCAACGTATCTTTGTATGTCTCCACAATTCCAAATGAGGATTTTTTATAAAATTATATGAAAAATAATTAGATGTAGGGTGTATAAATTTTGTAAATATTATTAAAGCATTCGATTTAAATAACAGTTTAGACTATGTTCAACAAAAACGAGTTCTGCAGGATTTTATATCGGAAAAATTGAATTTATCTTCTATATAGTACCTATTTTATTCTGTCTTAGTTTGTAATTTTTGTTTATTCTCAGAAAAGTCTGCCAAGACCTACTTAAGTAGAAGTAGTTGATAAAATACTCTGATATGATAAGTTACCTTAATATTTTTAAGATTTATTGAATTACTTTTTTCAAAGGTTACCTAAAATCTCAACAAGTAGTACCTACCTAGACCTGTAAAAATATATTTTATAAATAAACTTTACACAAATGAATTCCATTAGAATTATTTAAGAAGAAAATGAAATAAAACCATATAAATACGATTTGTCTATGTATTATTTTACGATCCATCAGCTTTCTTTACACATAATTATTCTATCCTAGTGACTATATTAAACATACCACATTAACTTAACAATTCAAATACATACAATACATTTCTTTGATATACCAACGAAACTAAATTGATTGTTACATAAAATGACATACTTGAATATTGTAATAATATATTATCTACTCCAAATTCCTTTACTTTTGTTTACAATTTAAAATGGCAAGGCACAATAATTCATAGATATATTTTTTCCACAGTTTCATTAAGATTACGTTTATTTCATCACATTCAGCTTTTTAAAACTTAACAATGTCCCGATAACCTTATAAGCTAGAATTCTCAAATTGGTTCCTAATCGTCCTGTACTTTAGACTCCATGTTCTATCAGCGAATGGAGGTTTCTTCAAATCATTAACATTACCCTCTGCGTCATTCAAACTCAATTGTTTATAAACACCATTGCTTATCGTACTAATACCGTTACCTACATACGTTGCTCCTTTCTCTCCATTTACAATTCTTAGCCCATCTTTCTCATCAACATCTTTAGGACTATCCCTATCACCATTGCTGTCGCTATTGTCAGCTACTTTTTCGAAAACGTCACCGTTTTTGACGGTTTCAGTGACGTCACCAGAGCCGTGGATGAGTCTGTTGATTGGGTATTGGATGCGGTAGAATATGTAGGAGGATGCCCAGATGAGGCACTGGAAGAGGCAGACCTGCCACCAGGTCATGATGGCGAAGACTTGGTACAGCCATCGGTTGCCGATGAAGTAGATTGAGTAGTATCTGTAAAAGAGGATAATAATATGTTATCAACGGTAGCTTACCTAGTTTAATTGGGATTACACTGGCTTTGTTCGTCTAATTTATTAAAATAAATATTTTCTTAAAATTATTATATCCTCTGGTCTTTGTCTGCAACCAGAGGTATTATAAATAGTGATGCTTTTATAAAAATTTAGTATCGCAGTGAAGTTTATTTTAGGCGATGATGTTCTGCATCGCATATTTTAAAAAAGGTCAATTATAAAACCGGTTTAGAGGCAACAAAGGACTGGATTTATAAAATGAGGCAGCCTAAAACAAAATAAAATGATTCTATGACGATAAGGATGAGTATAGAATTAAAAGTAGTCGATGACGACAGCACTGAAAGAAAAAAATAATAAGAAACTGGCCTAAAGATGCTGATACATTACGCAAACAAAAAATATCAAATTGTAAACACACTTGCCGCGAAAAGTGTACCTACTGTAAATGCACCCTTATGCAGCCATAGCTAATAAAAACCCAGTAAACTCACACAACAGCATACGCCACGACCGCCGCAATAACACAGACATGCTCCATCTTGGAGTCCACGGGCCTTCTCCGCGGCACCAGGACTGTCTCCACACTGATGATGATGAAGATGTTGGTGTGCACGCAGTGGTTGAACCACCAGGGGACGATGTTTGACACATGACTTGACTAAAGTCTATTTTTAATCTCCGATACTAAGTGCCAATTTCTCCACAGTCGGTTAGAGTATAACCAGGTATTAGCGGTTGACTTTTGACACATCTGTCAAGAATTTTATATGGAGATGACGTATAATTGATAAATAATCCCTGGTCGGTTGGATAACCGACTATGGAGAAATTGGCACTAAATTGACAGATCCGAACAGTTTATCCACAGTCGATTGTCCCGCGTTTAAGTGAGGTATCGCTCTAATGGCGCAACAATCCACTGTTGATGAAGCCTTCAGAATCTTTCAATTTAGTACCTATCTTTGATTAAAAAACAGACTTTAAAGGTACCTAATAGTTGAATACGGATCAAAAACCAGGCCCTAAGAAGAAGAAGTGAGAAGATGAAGTAGATGAAGAAGAAGGTATAGAAACTATTACTTACACAACAGCATACGCCACGACCGCCGTTATAACACAGACATGCTCCATCTTGGAGTCCACGGGCCTTCTCCGCGGCACCAGGACTGTCTCCACACAAATGATGATGAAGATGTTGGTGTGCACGCAGTGGTTGAACCACCACGGGACGATGTCGTCGTAGACCGTGGGGAAGACGAGTTCTCGGTCGATGAGGTAGACTGACCAGAACATGCCGGTTACGAACTGGAAGAGGAGGATATGGAGGTTAGAATGTACATTTATTTATTTTTTAAAAGCAGAAAAATATTTCTAGTACCTACTTTTGCCTTTGACGAACAGGAAGGTCAGGAAGAGAGAGAGAGAAAAAGAAAATTTAGTTTTTTCAAATACACACAGAAACAATTGCAGATTTACTTAAACTTTTCAGTGGTTTTATTTTCAAAATATAGAATACAGGAATATTTTTTAAGTGTGGAAAGCTGTACATTTACAATAAAGTCTAACCCAAGATATAGTATATTTAATAACCTGTAACTGACATTGTGGATGCAGACCAACTATTGTAGTCTAAAAATAACCTTAGTTAGCATAATAACTTCATAACTAATACGTAGCAATGCCTGCCTAAGGTTATACGGTATGTACTTATATACCTATAAAATCCATCTATACATTAACTACAATTAGTTAGGATACATTTCCCGTTTTCATGACTTTATAGATGAACTCGCGCTATCTTAACATTTCATGAAGGTTTTTGAAAGAAATTTACCTAATTTAACTTTCACTAAAGGTAAAGTAAACCAACCTTTAATCTATCTATGCATTATTTAACTTTACTTCATCAAGAAAGAAATAAATTGGAATTTCGGAAACATTCTCTTAAAGTATTTATCAATTGGCTACAACAAATAAACAAACATGTCAATGAGAGAATAACCTATTCAATTTGATTCGGATCATATCAGCTTTGTTTAGTTGTTTACCTATAAGCAATTAAAAATAGGCCTACTTTTACTGAACATGTTTTCAAAACTTATGTCTGTTTTAATATTTCTTATAATGATCTCCCAATTTAACTGCCTCTGTGGTCTAGTGGTAGAAGCTTCGCTTCATGGCCCAGAGGTCCCGGGTTCGATTCCCGGGTGGGACCATCAATTTGTGTTTCTAAATTGTGGTTCTAAGTTTGGTTAGGACATAGAAGGCTGATCACCTGATGTCCGAAACAGTGAAAACGATCCATGCTGTCGGATGGGCATGTAAAGCAGTCGGTCCTGCGCCTAGCTCTCTCCAGTCGTGTCGGTCAATCCGTCCCATTGGGTTATGAGAGTGATGGAACAGAGAGTGCTCCTGTGTACTGCGCACACACTTGGGCACTATAATCTACTCCTGCGTAGATGGCTGATCTCAAATGAGATTGGCCGCCGTAGTCGAAATTCGGCTAGGAGGACATTATTATAATGATTTATAAGACTTCCGGATATTCAGTATAATTTAGAAAAAAATCATAGCATAAAAGACGGCGTCTGATTTCCGTACATGCCGAATGCACTATAAATTATTATTGTTTATCAAAGGCATGATAAAATAAAGCCCGAATTTTCTGGGATCATATATGTTTATTCGAGTAATTAGTGAAAACACATCAACGGAGGTAGGTGAAATGGGTTTCCCTATGTAACATTACTTCCTCATTTACTACTCGTACAAATTTACTGTGCACCTGACTGACAAAAACCAGAGGTCATATTTTAACTAGCTTTTGCGTACCCGGCGTGACCCCTGGTTCTTGCTGGCCAGGTGCACAGTTAATTCGCACGAGTAGTAGTTGAGTGCATTGTACTTATTCAAAAACGGCGATACGGCTCGCGTATAGTCAGAGGTGACTTGCGGGTCTCCTCTTTCTACCCCTTCGGGGATTACAGTAGTTATCATATGTTATGTATTTAATATGGTGGGACATCTCACACACGGCCATCCGACCCCAAGCTAGGCAGAACCTGTGTTATGGGTGTCGGACACACATACATATATCTACACAAATACATAGATAAATAGATACATACTACCTAAATATAAATATCAACACCCAAGACTCGAGTACAAACATCTGTATTGAAACAAATATCTGTCCCAGCCGGGAATCGAACCCGGGACCTTCGGCATAGTAGTCAGGGTCACTAACCACTACACCATTCAGCCGTCGATAATAATAACAAACTCGAACTCACCATAGTAATAGGAATAGCGAGTCCAGAGAACACGACATCTCGCCAGTAGCGCACGAGCCGGCCGATCTTCGTGTCGTGTTTGTCGACCCACTCTAGGGCGTCATGCAGCAGCGCCAGGGACAGGAAGGTGGTTTGGAAGAGCTGTGGGCAAGGAGGGTTAGAAATTAATGGGTGTATATTTACCGGCCCTAACTGAGACTGTTTTGGCGGAGGATCGTTGGACCAAATATAAGGAGGCCTTTGCCCAGCAGTGGGACACAAAACAGGCTATGTAAAAAAAAAACTGAGACAGGATTGTTACAGAACTATGGACATGGATCTCGTCCAGCCCTAATGGGTTGATTACACCTAACGAGTACAGTGGTGAGAACGTATCCTCGGCTGATCCACGACCGATGAACGGCTAGCAAGTGACCGAGTGCGTGGCCGAGGACACTGGCTCGCCACGACCCATAACTGAGACAGGAGAGTTACAGGACTGTGGACATGGACTTAGTCCAGCCCTTACGGAGATCCATGTCTATAGTGTATTTTTTCTGAGTGTAAATTTTCTGTTGTTTATAGGTAATGACGACCTGGGGGGCCGCGCAGGATCGGGAGCAGTGGAAATCCTTTCTACGAGCCCTATGTCCCTAACTATTATTCTAAATGCGAAAGTAACTGTGTCTGTTTGTCTATCTATCTGTCTGTTACTCTTTCATGTAAAAACTACTGAACGGATTTGAATGAAATTTGATATACATATGGTCTAGACCCTGAGAAAGAACATAGGCTACTTTTTATCTCGGAATTCCCACGGGAAACGGCGAAGCGAAGCTCGCGGAAACAGCTAGTACAAAAAAATTGGGAGTACTTAAATTTGAATAAGTTATGAATCTTATCATCAATAAAATAAACAATAAAAAATATTCGCACTCGACCCAAGCATGGATAACACGATAGTAATTAATACTTGCTAATTGAACCCACAAATCACTTGTAGGTATATAAGTAAGTACATAAGAATGTATATAACATCGTGATAACCTAAGGCCTGAATCATCGTACGATTTTATGCAATCCTAACTAATAATTATTATAAATGCGAAAGTAATTGTGTCTGTCTGTCTATATGTTTGTCTGTCTGTCTGTCTGTTACTCTTTCACGCCCAAACTACTGAACGGATTTGAATGAAATTTGGTATACATATGGTCTAGACCCTGAGAAAGAACATAGGCTATTTTTTGTCTCGGAATTCCCACGGGAAAACTTTTTAATGCGAAGCGAACAACAACGCGCGGGAACAGCAGCTAGTGCTAGATATAACTTCCGATGTAGGTGTAGATGTACAGTCTGAGACAAAGATACCTGACCCCTCTGTGTTAGTTTTATACTCGCGAGCAATGAAAAAGTTCCAGTGACAATAGCAACAATTTACTTCTAAACGGAAAAGGCTAGATTAGTGACCCCGTCTGCAATATTGAAGTAATTGACTTATACAATCAGGGGCAATGAAAAGGTTCCACTGAGAAAAGCACCAAATTACTCTCAAACGGAAAAGGCTAGCTTAATGACGCCTTCTGCAACATTGAAGTACATTTAACAGAGCATCAGAATATTATTTATTACCAACTAAAAACGTAAGTACTTACTTCAATAGTTTGTTACCTTTCTTCTATCATCATCATAAAAAGTCATGCCTATATTTTTATCCAACGAAAGTATAAAAGTTTAATAGTCAAAGTAATGGTTTAACGAATTTACATAAAGAAAAGCGAATCTTTCAAATCATCATTATTAAACTATTGGTTTATGAACTTGTTAATTGTTTTTGAGGTTACTTTCTGAATTTAAAAGCCGAGACCGATTAGCGGTTTGGTTAGTTATAGAATAATGTACTACACTTTACATGGTCCTGGATTCGATACCCAACTAGGCAAATTTTTAAAGTACTTACAAGTATAGGTACTTAACTACAAATATTTTTTAGTTTTTTTTGCCCTATGGCAATTGATTGTCTCTCTATACTACATCAAAAGTGATTGACATCTAACGAAATACTAATATTAAAAATCAAAAGATATTTGTAAAATATCATCAGGCTACCAAATGACAAGCGCTCCCGTGGACGCCCTATCCAAACATGGCGCCGAAGCGTCGAAAACGAGCTGCGAGCCGCTGAACTAAGCTGGAGCGAGGCCAAAAGTACAGCCGAAGATAGGCAGAAGTGGCGGACGTTAGTGGAGACCCTCTGCATCTCTGGGGTGCCATAGGACTGAAACATCATCAGGCTATTCAGGCGCATTCTTAGGATCTTACTTGAAATTCATATTTATTCATCTGCAGTTTAAGAAACAATGTAAGTAAGTACCTAAGTAAGAAAGCAAAACAAACAATAGGTAAATTGTATCTAATTATTTCTATCCTTATCAAAAACCGAAGATGTGAAACGGATTTGCCCCAAATTACGAAACCAGACGAGACACGTGCTATAGATAAAGACACTCGTGATATATTGTTGTACATGTGGTGTCTCGTCTGCGAATTTGACCTTTGACTGCGTTTATTAAACGCCGTATCAAGACTGAAGTTTATCAAAGTGATTTCAGCAGACTTATTCGTGTCTAGTAGTGTTGTCGCTAGATAGGCCAAGATTTTCTATCGATAGTTGAAAAAAATTATCGATAGTCAAGCAATAGCAACGATACTATTTTTTTTAAATACTATCGATCTTCTACTTAGCGTGTGGGTAACAAATACCTACTCAAATTCAAATTCATTTATTTCATAGAAAACATAACAACACAACAGAACATAAAATTAAAAATTAAATAAAAGTAATGTACATAAACGAAATACTTATAAATATACGGTTTACAGATGATTTCAGTATTTTGTTATGTCTAGTGCGTTCTTGAACAAAAGATGTCAATTATTATTTGATCCTCACACTAGGCTACAATATTAGAGTTGGACTATGATTGGTCATATTTATGAAAGGATTAGCCAGTCAGACAGCCTGTGTATGTCCGGCGCACCCTACATAGACCGTCAGCGACTGACGCTAATCTGACTGGCCAATCCACTCATCACGGTGACAAAACCTAGTCTACTCCAGTGTTTGTTACCGATACGCTAAGAAAAAGGAGGTTGCCTTACATAATACAACCTGAAACGCCCTCCGGCCCTCTGGATCGACTTACTTAGACAGATGGCCGGTAGTGGCTGGATGAGGAAGGCCGGGGACAGAGTGTTGTGGCGGTCCTGGGGAGAGGCCCATGTCCAATGGATGATGATGGCCTAGGCCCCTAGGTCGTTAATTTCTCATCAAATTAATTAGTATCTAAAGTCTTATCTCCAGACAAGGACAAATAAATAAAGACTGTTTGTCAATTTACGGATTTATGATATAAATATTAATTGAGCAATTATTGAGTAACCCAGAAAATGTTTGTTATCTTAATTTGGACGCGTGGTTCAAAATATAACATGTTGTAGGTATGAAAGTGTTCTGCAGTGGAGGCCGCGACTAGGCAAACGTAGTGTGGGACGCCCTCCGGCTAGATGGGGTGACGACTTGCGAAAGGTGGCTGGTTATGATTGGATGCGGAAAGCTAAAGATCGCATCCAGTGGCGTGCTTTAGGAGAGGCCTACGTCCAGCAGTGGACTGCTATAGGCTAATGATGAAGGTATGAAAGAACTAGGCATATCCAATTCAACGTATGAAATGATGTAGGATACGAATGGTCAGTTTTTCGTATGGGTAATTTCAGAAGAGGTACACATAAGGTACCAAATAACTGCGATATTTTAAGGTAATCTGAAAAGTTAATCCACCAATAAGAAAATAAGATAGCCTATACCAACAGATATAGTGCGCATATTTCAGTAAATGCCTTCAAAACCTGAGTAAATAATAAATACAGGATGCTATAAAAATGATATGACGCAAAAAATATGCTTCTCCATAGAAACTTTGTTGGGCATGTGACTTTTTACTAGAACGAACTTTTTTTTCGCGATTTTCCAAAATTCCTAGAACAAAAGTTGAGCAGAATGACCCACTGAGTCATCCCCTTCGGCTAAATATATTACTTTTGCAACAACTTGTATACTTAATATTGTATTCTGTAATAACTTACAAAATTCCAGCCAGTAAGGTATCCAGCGCGATACTTTTTCAACGTGACAATTTCTATACTTTTATTCGTTTCCAAATCTAGACTTGTGGCGAAAAGACTGATGTATACATGGTGCGTTATTGTCATGAGATGGAACACTGTCTTCCAGTACAAGCGGGCGTCACTTCGGTCGAATAACTTCTCATTTTCAGTTATCAAAAAACACAGAACATTGTAAAGTATGTTGTGGTCTTTCGTCAAAATGTCCAATTCCATTGTTTGAAGGTAACTCACAGCACTCTGTTTTACTCACTATGGGATTTTAAATTTACCCAATTTTTTATCGCTTTTGAGAATTATTAAAACTTATAAATTCTAAAAATGATAAAGTAAATGTAGTACTTATGTAGATAATTATTTTAAACTTGCAAATGCACTTTGATTAAAATAAAATTAACGTTTTTTTCGTTGTATAGAAATAATTACATAAAAGTAGGTAGGTAAGTAATTATATTTTTTAAATTATATATTATAAAGCACCCGTAACACACTCGCTATAATGAGCGACTGTATACGGTATATGTGATAATTTGATAAGAAAATGAACTGCACTATTTAATTTTAATTAGAATGTTGCTATCATGTTTGTATTGTAATACCCTACAATTCACTGATAAATTTATATTAATATTGTGCGGTAGTACTGTCATTACTATACTAGCTGTATGTACCTACCAACTTACATGTTTTTATACAAGTTAAACTCAATATACAACGTTTAAAACCTACGAGATTTAACACTAAAACTAGCATAAGCCGATTTTGATAAAATATGGCTAAGGGAACTCGTGGTAACATAACCTATGACTCAAAGAAAACAAATCGAAAATCGTTTCAGCCGTTTGACAGACACACACACAAATACACAGACACGTTAAACTAATAACACCCCTCTTTTTCGTCGGGATAAAAACGCTCAGTCCTCGGCCTTCCTCATCTAACCTCTACTTACCTGTCTGAGGGCGTTAGTTCAAATGTTCGGTCGTCGTTCCGCTGAGTGCTTTTAATAATAAGCGGACTGGTATATTAATTACTTGGGTAGGTACTTAAACAACACAAAATTATAAAAGAGAACTTACAAAATTCCAATTTGTGGCGAACGCGGGAGCAAAGTTAAACAACTCCCTTACTTTATCGTGCTCATTGTTTCTTACTGAGAGCAAAAACAACAAGCCCAACACTTGCACTGTTAAATGATGAGATAAACACAAAAAATGGAACACTGCACTGGTGTAAAACCTCCTTGTCAAACGTTTTTCAGTTTTCGTCAATGTTGCCGGCACTGAGTCCGCCATTTTGGAATTATTAAATCATTTCTTCTTATCAAAATGGCCGCTCTTTGGCTCGAACTACAATGGAACTACACCAGATGCGAGATTTCATTATTAAAATGTCATTGTGACGTCATAATTACCTATTCTAGATGACTGCACTATTCTAGTATAAGATTATCTTACCTTACTTCTCAATACAAGGAAAAATAACCTATTTTCAAGATATTTAGAGCTATTGGTAATACTTTTGCGCTGAGGTCCGTGAATAAATTAATAATTATACTAATTAAAAAGTACTTTTCGTTAACTGATGGTATATTTTTAATAAAACCTATCAGATACGTCATAATATAATGTTATAGGTTTGTATAATCGCTATACTTACAAATAAGTCTCTCGGTACGTGCCCATCCACAACCTTTAATTGGTTGAATGGGTAGATAGTAAGTAGTTATTTATATTAAGCGAAAAATAATTAAATTAACAAGACGGTATTTGATAAATATACGCGTACCTCTTAGTGGTATCTGGTAAGTAACAGTATGGTGTGAAACAGAAATAAAACAAAATAAATGCAGCATTTTGTTTTAGTACTGTCAAACTGTTTTACCATAGTACCGGAAATTCTCTTGTGGGATGTTATTTGTCGATACATTTCTTTTCGACTGACACTCTATCTAGTTCGTACTAAAATATCTTTGGGTTATAGTTTATACTGCCTAGTAAGCTGTCATAGGTCTCTGATTACGCATTTGGAATTACCGTCTTCGATCGGGGTTTTTATACCGCAAATGCTGGTAGAAATCAGCCATAGATCTAGAACAATACACATAAGAATGATTTTGCAATCAAAATCAATAAGCAGGTAACTCATTCCCATAGTTGATTGTAGTTAGTAAGGTGTGTATTGGTAGTTAGTAAGTCAGTAATAAAGTTATTAGTTTAAGATAACCTAAAAGTTAAAAATATGTAAGTATATTGGTATTCCTCGTCAGTAAAGAGTACTTAGTAAGTTAACCCTTTATCGTGGTAACGCAAAAATATAATTAAAATTATACAGAAAAAAACCCGAAGTATTTAGAATTACCTACTATTCAAAATATAATTATTATCATTTTTTGGTCCTCTCCCTTGACAGTAACAGAATACCACTACATTTTGTATTTCACGGGTTGTGACTAACAATAATTAAATAATAACTAGATGGAGTTTTAGAGCAAAAGAAACGTCTCAACAAATAAAACCGCACTGAGCTCTAATTTTAAATTAGTTCGGATAGAAAATTAGTGACTTTATTTCGTAGGCACAATGATTGTCATTAGGTTGAACTTAAAACGATTTGACAGTAATCATAATGAGGACAGTATTTATGCTTAGTTTTTGTATCTGAAACACCATCCTGTTTGTATATCGTTAATCTAAGGTCTTGACTGTTGTTTTCCTCTTCTTTACGGTAGCAAATGGCATGCCCCGGTGCAATTATTGTCTTTATGTATTCGCTCATAATTATTATGTATCACAGTTAATCTTCTTCATAAATCTCAGTATGTATTTTATGTATCTATTGACCTATCACGCTGTACTGAAATATGTTGAAGTAATTGAAAATCAATTTGACGACCATATGGTATTGTGGTTGGCGACCCTGACTGCTATGCTGAAGATCCTGGCTTCGATACCCAGCCGGGGCAGATATATTTATTTAATGTCAGATATTTGTACTGTGGTCTAGGGACACATACATAGATAGATACAGAAATATAATATAGATATGTATATTCTATTTATGTATCTATATATGTATGTATGTATGTAGATATTATAGCAGATGTTAGATGTTAGATACCCATATTACGAGCTCTGTCTTGCTTGGTGTCGGATAACCGTGTGTGGGATGTCCCCACAAATTATTATTAATTTGCTATCGCTACAAAGCTCCATTACCTATAGCACCCAATGCTTACTATTTTTGACCTTGATTGAAAAAGATATGTGTTATACAAATGTGAACCTATATACTTATTACGTTATTGTTCATCAGCAGTTTCAATTTTAATTCATGAGTTAATTACACCTGTAATTTAATGAATCAAATAGTACCTATAAACTACGATGTCATTTGATCAATTTAATATTTCACGGAAATAAAACTGTACTTATATTTGTTTTTCCCGAATTTACCCCAAAAACGGGGTATTTTCCCCACGCTGACCACCCCACACTATCAACACACGAGGGTAGGCAAGGTACAAGAGTTCACCGAGAAACGATCACCTATAGCATAATGATGATGACTGATGATCAATAATCTGTGATCATTGCATGATTGGCTAAAGGTTATCTAAACTATGTGACCCTGTTAGATTTAAATGCAGCTAGATTATGAAGGTTAATGTTTTTAGTAGGTAATTTAATTAAAAAACTTGTGTAAACTTACTTAGAAAAGAGGAGTTTAATAAGATTGACGTAAGTACATATGTTTGTCAGCCAGCTTTTAGAAAGAATGAGAATAAAATGTTTATTCGACGTAAAATTTTATAATTTTATTAGGTATCTGTCGATATATTAATTCACCCGCGACTAATAAAAAACTTCCTAAAACTAAGCTATTTCCATAAAATTTTGAGTGTATATACATAATTGGGTAGACAGAACCTGGGTTCATAAGTATAAAGACGAAATTTTGACCTGCGTGAAGTTAGCAGCCTAAAGTTAGCAGCCTTTGAATACCCGACCAAATTAAGATGGTCACTTCAGTCATTGCATACTTTATCAATTAAAACACGTAAAAAGCCCCAAAAGCATTGGAATAATAATGCTAGGTATTTATATAAACACTAAAATATGTTCTAAAATAAATAAATTCTAATAAATACGACGTTTACTTACTGACGCTCTTGTTGGTTAATGGATATTTTGTATGGGGGCACCAAGATGCTATAGACCTGCCCGCATCTCACCTGGTTTATTATGTGTGTTGTGTCATTAGAAAACACTGACAGAAGTTACATCAACATTGAAACGGTACAGCAGGTGTCCAGGAGCCACTTTCTGACGGATTTTGGGTGAAAAATTGTCAATATTTCACGAATATTCAAGTTTGCAGGTGGAACCTGAAGAGATTCAGCTGGAAATGATAGTTCATATGAAAGGTATTATTAATACCTAGAAAAAATTTTCAGCAATTTCAGATTAAATGACTTTTGGTGACTCTTCAAGGTGAAAATCAAAAAATAAAACTAAGCAGCCCAAGATTAACATTTTGTATGGAGGCACCAAGATGCTATAGACCTGCCCGCATCTCACCTGGTTTATTATGAGTGGTGTGTCATTAGAAAATACTGACAGAAGTTTCATCAACATTGAAACGGTATAGCAGGTGTCCAGGAGCCACTTTCTGACAGATTTTGGGTGAAAAATTGACAATATTTCACGAATATTCAAGTTTGCAGGTGGAACCTGAAGAGATTCAGCTGCAAATGATAGTTCATATGAAAGGTATTATTAATACCTAGAAACGGTTTTCAGCAATTTCAGATTAAATGACTTTTGGTGACTCTTCAAGGTGAAAATCAAAAAATAAAACTTAGCAGCCCAAGATTAACATTTTGTATGGGGGCACCAAGATGCTATGGACCTGCCCGCATCTCACCTGGTTTATTATATGTGTTGTGTCATTAGAAAACACTGACAGAAGTTTCATCAACATTGAAACGGGATAACAGGTGTCCAGGAGCCACTTTCTGACGGATTTTGGGTGAAAAATTTACAATATTTCACGAATATTCAAGTTTGCAGGTGGAACCTGAAGAGATTCAGCTGGAAATGATAGTTCACATGAAAGGTATTATTAATACCTAGAAACAGTTTTCAGCAATTTCAGATTAAATGACTTTTGGTGAATATTCAAGGTGAAAACCAAAAAATAAAACTTAGCAGCCCAAGATTAACATTTTGTATGGGGGCAACAAGATGCTATAGACCTGCCCGCATCTCACCAGGTTTATTATGTGTGTTGTGTCATTAAAAAACACTGACAGAAGTTTCATCAACATTGAAACGGTATAGAAGGTGTCCAGGAGCCACTCTCTGACAGATTTTGGGTGAAAAATTGACAATATTTCACGAATATTCAAGTTTGCAGGTGGAGCCTGAAGAGATTCAGCTGCAAATGATAGTTCATATGAAAGGTATTATTAATACCTAGAAACGGTTTTCAGCAATTTCAGATTAAATGACTTTTGGTGACTCTTCAAGGTGAAAATCAAAAAAAAAACTTAGCAGCCCAAGATTAACATTTTGTATGGCGGCACCAAGATGCTACAGACCTGCCCGCATCTCACCTGGTTTATTATGTGTGTTGTGTCATTAGAAAACACTGACAGAAGTTTCATCAACATTGAAACGGTATAGAAGGTGTCCAGGAGCCACTTTCTGACAGATTTTGGGTGAAAAATTGACAATATTTCAGGAATATTCAAGTTTGCAGGTGGAACCTGAAGAGATTCAGCTGGAAATGATAGTTCATATGAAAGGTATTATTAATACCTAGAAACGGTTTTCAGCTATTTCAGATTAAATGACTTTTGGTGAATATTCAAGGTGAAAACCAAAAAATAAAACTTAGCAGCCCAAGATTAACATTTTGTATGGGGGCACCAAGATGCTATGGACCTGCCCGCATCTCACCTGGTTTATTATATGTGTTGTGTCATTAGAAAACACAGACAGAAGTTTCATCAACATTGAAACGGGATAGCAGGTGTCCAGGAGCCACTTTCTGACGGATTTTGGGTGAAAAAATTACAATATTTCACGAATATTCAAGTTTGCAGGTGGAGCCTAAACAGGTACAGCTGCAAATGATAGTTCATATGAAAGGTACTATTAATACCTAGAAACAGTTTTCAGCAATTTCAGATTAAATGACTTTTGGTGAATATTGAAGGTGAAAATCAAAAAATAAAACTAAGCAGCCCAAGATTAACATTTTGTATGGAGGCACCAAGATGCTATAGACCTGCCCGCATCTCACCTGGTTTATTATGTGTGGTGTGTCATTAGAAAATACTGACAGAAGTTTCATCAACATTGAAACGGTATAGCAGGTGTCCAGGAGCCACTTTCTGACAGATTTTGGGTGAAAAATTGACAATATTTCACGAATATTCAAGTTTGCAGGTGGAACCTGAAGAGATTCAGCTGCAAATGATAGTTCATATGAAAGGTATTATTAATACCTAGAAAAAATTTTCAGCAATTTCAGATTAAATGACTTTTGGTGACTCTTCAAGGTGAAAATCAAAAAATAAAACTAAGCAGCCCAAGATTAACATTTTGTATGGGGGCACCAAGATGCTATGGACCTGCCCGCATCTCACCTGGTTTATTATATGTGTTGTGTCATTAGAAAACACTGACAGAAGTTTCATCAACATTGAAACGGGATAGCAGGTGTCCAGGAGCCACTTTCTGACGGATTTTGGGTGAAAAATTTACAATATTTCACGAATATTCAAGTTTGCAGGTGGAGCCTAAACAGGTACAGCTGCAAATGATAGTTCATATGAAAGCTACTATTTATACCTAGAAACGGTTTTCAGCAATTTCAGATTAAATGACTTTTGGTGAATATTCAAGGTGAAAACCAAAAAATAAAACTTAGCAGCCCAAGATTAACATTTTGTATGGGGGCACCAAGATGCTATAGACCTGCCCGCATCTCACCTGGTTTATTATATGTGTTGTGTCATTAGAAAACACAGACAGAAGTTTCATCAACATTGAAACGGTATAGCAGGTGTCCAGGAGCCACTTTCTGACAGATTATGGGTGAAAAAATTGACAATATTTCACGAATATTCAAGTTTGCAGGTGGAACCTGAAGAGATTCAGCTGCAAATGATAGTTCATATGAAAGGTATTATTAATACCTAGAAACGGTTTTCAGCATTTTCAGATTAAATGACTTTTGGTGAATATTCAAGGTGAAAACCAAAAAATAAAACTTAGCAGCCCAAGATTAACATTTTGTATGAGGGCACCAAGATGCTATGGACCTGCCCGCATCTCACCTGGTTTATTATATGTGTTGTGTCATTAGAAAACACTGACAGAAGTTTCATCAACATTGAAACGGGATAGCAGGTGTCCAGGAGCCACTTTCTGACGGATTTTGGGTGTAAAATTTACAATATTTCACGAATATTCAAGTTTGCTGGTGGAACCTGAAGAGATTCAGCTGGAAATGATAGTTCACATGAAAGGTATTATTAATACCTAGAAACAGTATTCAGCAATTTCAGATTAAATGACTTTTGGTGAATATTCAAGGTGAAAACCAAAAAATAAAACTTAGCAGCCCAAGATTAACATTTTGTATGGGGGCAACAAGATGCTATAGACCTGCCCGCATCTCACCTGGTTTATTATGTGTGTTGTGTCATTAAAAAACACTGACAGAAGTTTCACTAACATTGAAACGGTATAGAAGGTGTCCAGGAGCCACTCTCTGACAGATTTTGGGTGAAAAATTGACAATATTTAACGAATATTCAAGTTTGCAGGTGGAGCCTGAAGAGATTCAGCTGCAAATGATAGTTCATATGAAAGGTATTATTAATACCTAGAAACGGTTTTCAGCAATTTCAGATTAAATGACTTTTGGTGACTCTTCAAGGTGAAAATCAAAAAAAAAAACTTAGCAGCCCAAGATTAACATTTTGTATGGCGGCACCAAGATGCTACAGACCTGCCCGCATCTCACCTGGTTTATTATGTGTGTTGTGTCATTAGAAAACACTGACAGAAGTTTCATCAACATTGAAACGGTATAGAAGGTGTCCAGGAGCCACTTTCTGACAGATTTCGGGTGAAAAATTGACTTTCAGGAATATTCAAGTTTGCAGGTGGAACCTGAAGAGATTCAGCTGGAAATGATAGTTCATATGAAAGGTATTATTAATACCTAGAAACGGTTTTCAGCTATTTCAGATTAAATGACTTTTGGTGAATATTCAAGGTGAAAACCAAAAAATAAAACTTAGCAGCCCAAGATTAACATTTTGTATGGGGGCACCAAGATGCTATGGACCTGCCCGCATCTCACCTGGTTTATTATATGTGTTGTGTCATTAGAAAACACTGACAGAAGTTTCATCAACATTGAAACGGGATAGCAGGTGTCCAGGAGCCACTTTCTGACGGATTTTGGGTGAAAAAATTACAATATTTCACGAATATTCAAGTTTGCAGGTGGAGCCTAAACAGGTACAGCTGCAAATGATAGTTCATATGAAAGGTACTATTAATACCTAGAAACAGTTTTCAGCAATTTCAGATTAAATGACTTTTGGTGAATATTCAAGGTGAAAACCAAAAAATAAAACTTAGCAGCCCAAGATTAACATTTTGTATGGGGGCACCAAGATGCTATGGACCTGCCCGCATCTCACCTGGTTTATTATATGTGTTGTGTCATTAGAAAACACTGACAGAAGTTTCATCAACATTGAAACGGGATAGCAGGTGTCCAGGAGCCACTTTCTGACGGATTTTGGGTGAAAAATTGACAATATTTCACGAATATTCAAGTTTGCAGGTGGAGGCTAAACAGGTACAGCTGCAAATGATAGTTCATATGAAAGGTACTATTAATACCTAGAAATGGTTTTCAGCAATTTCAGATTAAATGACTTTTGGTGAATATTCAAGGTGAAAACCAAAAAATAAAACTTAGCAGCCCAAGATTAACATTTTGTATGGGGGCACCAAGATGCTATAGACCTGCCCGCATCTCACCTGGTTTATTATGTGTGGTGTGTCATTAGAAAACACTGACAGAAGTTTCATCAACATTGAAACGGTATAGAAGGTGTCCAGGAGCCACTCTCTGACAGATTTTGGGTGAAAAATTGACAATATTTAACGAATATTCAAGTTTGCAGGTGGAGCCTGAACAGGCACAGCTGCAAATGATAGTTGATATGAAAGGTATTATTAATACCTAGAAACGGTTTTCAGCAATTTCAGATTAAATGACTTTTGGTGAATATTCAAGGTGAAAACCAAAAAATAAAACTTAGCAGCCCAAGATTAACATTTTGTATGGGGACACCAAAATGCTATAGACCTGCCCGCATCTCACCTGGTTTATTATGTGTGTTGTGTCATTAGAAAACACTGACAGAAGTTTCATCAACATTGAAACGGTATAGCAGGTGTCCAGGAGCCACTTTCTGACGGATTTTGGGTGAAAAATTTACAATATTTCACCGTTTTATTTTTTGGTTTTCACCTTGAATATTCACCAAAAGTCATTTAATTTGAAATTGCTGAAAATTATTTCTAGGTATTAATAATACTTTTCATGTGAACTATCATTACCAGCTGAATCTCTTCAGGTTCCACCTGGAAACTTGAATATTCGTGAAATATTGTCAATTTTTCACCCAAAATCTGTCAGAAAGTGGCTCCTGGACACCTGCTATACCGTTTCAATGTTGATGAAAATTCTGTCAGTGTTTTCTAATGACACAACACATATAATAAACCAGGTGAGATGCGGGCAGGTCTGTAGCATCTTGGTGCCGCCATACAAAATGTTAATCTTGGGCTGCTAAGTTTTATTTTTTGATTTTCACCTTGAAGAGTCACCAAAAGTCATTTAATCTGAAATTGCTGAAAACTGTTTCTAGGTATTAATAATACCTTTCATATGAACTATCATTTGCAGCTGAATCTCTTCAGGTTCCACCTGCAAACTTGAATATTCGTGAAATATTGTCAATTTTTCACCCAAAATTCGTCAGAAAGTGGCTCCTGGACACCTGCTGTACCGTTTTAATGTTGATGAAACTTCTGTCAGTGTTTTCTAATGACACAACACATATAATAAACCAGGTGAGATGCGGGCAGGTCTATAGCATCTTGGTGCCGCCATACAAAATGTTAATCTTGGGCTGCTAAGTTTTATTTTTTGATTTTCACCATGAATAGTCACCAAAAGTCATTTAATCTGAAATTGCTGAAAACCGTTTCTAGGTATTAATAATACCTTTCATATGAACTATAATTTGCAGCTGAATCTCTTCAGGTTCCACCTGCAAACTTGAATATTCGTGAAATATTGTCAATTTTTCACCCAAAATCTGTCAGAAAGTGGCTCCTGGACACCTGCTATACCGTTTCAATGTTGATGAAACTTCTGTCAGTGTTTTCTAATGACACAACACATATAATAAACCAGGTGAGATGCGGGCAGGTCTATAGCATCTTGGTGCCCCCATACAAAATGTTAATCTTGGGCTGCTAAGTTTTATTTTTTGATTTTCACCTTGAAGAGTCACCAAAAGTCATTTAATCTGAAATTGCTGAAAACCGTTTCTAGGTATTAATAATACCTTTCATATCAACTATCATTTGCAGCTGTGCCTGTTCAGGCTCCACCTGCAAACTTGAATATTCGTTAAATATTGTCAATTTTTCACCCAAAATCCGTCAGAAAGTGGCTCCTGGACACCTGCTATCCCGTTTCAATGTTGATGAAACTTCTGTCAGTGTTTTCTAATGACACAACACATATAATAAACCAGGTGAGATGCGGGCAGGTCTATAGCATCTTGGTGCCGCCATACAAAATGTTAATCTTGGGCTGCTAAGTTTTATTTTTTGATTTTCACCATGAAGAGTCACCAAAAGTCATTTAATCTGAAATTGCTGAAAACCGTTTCTAGGTATTAATAATACCTTTCATATGAACTATCATTTGCAGCTGAATCTCTTCAGGTTCCACCTGCAAACTTAAATAATCGTGAAATATTGTAAATTTTTCACCCAAAATCCGTCAGAAAGTGGCTTCTGGACACCTGCTATCCCGTTTCAATGTTGATGAAACTTCTGTCAGGGTTTTCTAATGACACACCACACATAATAAACCAGGTGAGATGCGGGAAGGTCTATAGCATTTTGGTGTCCCCATACAAAATGTTAATCTTGGGCTGCTAAGTTTTATTTTTTGGTTTTCACCTTGAATATTCACCAAAAGTCATTTAATCTGAAATTGCTGAAAACCGTTTCTAGGTATTAATAATACCTTTCATATGAACTATCATTTCCAGCTGAATCTCTTCAGGTTCCACCTGCAAACTTGAATATTCGTGAAATATTGTAAATTTTTCACCCAAAATCCGTCAGAAAGTGGCTCCTGGACACCTGCTATCCCGTTTCAATGTTGATGAAACTTCTGTCAGTGTTTTCTAATGACACAACACATATAATAAACCAGGTGAGATGCGGGCAGGTCTATAGCATCTTGGTGCCGCCATACAAAATGTTAATCTTGGGCTGCTAAGTTTTATTTTTTGATTTTCACCATGAAGAGTCACCAAAAGTCATTTAATCTGAAATTGCTGAAAACTGTTTCTAGGTATTAATAATACCTTTTATATGAACTATAATTTGCAGCTGAATCTCTTCAGGTTCCACCTGCAAACTTGAATATTCGTGAAATATTGTCAATTTTTCACCCAAAATCTGTCAGAAAGTGGCTCCTGGACACCTGCTATACCGTTTCAATGTTGATGAAACTTCTGTCTGTGTTTTCTAATGACACAACACATATAATAAACCAGGTGAGATGCGGGCAGGTCTATAGCATCTTGGTGCCCCCATACAAAATGTTAATCTTGGGCTGCTAAGTTTTATTTTTTGATTTTCACCTTGAAGAGTCACCAAAAGTCATTTAATCTGAAATTGCTGAAAACCGTTTCTAGGTATTAATAATACCTTTCATATCAACTATCATTTGCAGCTGTGCCTGTTCAGGCTCCACCTGCAAACTTGAATATTCGTTAAATATTGACAATTTTTCACCCAAAATCTGTCAGAAAGTGGCTCCTGGACACCTGCTATACCGTTTCAATGTTGATGAAACTTCTGTCAGTGTTTTTTAATGACACAACACATATAATAAACTAGGTGAGATGCGGGCAGGTCTATAGCATCTTGGTGCCGCCATACAAAATGTTAATCTTGGGCTGCTAAGTTTTATTTTTTGATTTTCACCATGAAGAGTCACCAAAAGTCATTTAATCTGAAATTGCTGAAAACCGTTTCTAGGTATTAATAATACCTTTCATATGAACTATAATTTGCAGCTGAATCTCTTCAGGTTCCACCTGCAAACTTGAATATTCGTGAAATATTGTCAATTTTTCACCCAAAATCTGTCAGAAAGTGGCTCCTGGACACCTGCTATACCGTTTCAATGTTGATGAAACTTCTGTCAGTGTTTTCTAATGACACAACACATATAATCAACCAGGTGAGATGCGGGCAGGTCTATAGCATCTTGGTGCCCCGATACAAAATGTTAATCTTGGGCTGCTAAGTTTTATTTTTTGATTTTCACCTTGAAGAGTCACCAAAAGTCATTTAATCTGAAATTGCTGAAAACCGTTTCTAGGTATTAATAATACCTTTCATATCAACTATCATTTGCAGCTGTGCCTGTTCAGGCTCCACCTGCAAACTTGAATATTCGTTAAATATTGACAATTTTTCACCCAAAATCTGTCAGAAAGTGGCTCCTGGACACCTGCTATACCGTTTCAATGTTGATGAAACTTCTGTCAGTGTTTTCTAATGACACAACACATATAATAAACCAGGTGAGATGCGGGCAGGTCTATAGCATCTTGGTGCCGCCATACAAAATATCCATTAACCAACAAGAGCGTCAGTAAGTAAACGTCGTATTTTTTTGAATTTATTTATTTTAGAACATATTTTAGTGTTTATATAAATACCTAGCATTATTATTCCAATGTTTTTGGGGCTTTTTACATGTTTTAATTGATAAAGTATGCAATGACTGAAGTGACCATCTTAATTTGGTCGGGTATTCAAAGGCTGCTAACTTTAGGCTGCTAACTTCACACACCTGAAATTTTGAACCAATCAATTTGGCCATCCCTGAGATATGGCTTAAGAAGATAATTTTATCATTATACGTATCAATCTTGCAACAAGCACGTTTGCTAAAACTCGAACGTGTTAATAATAAAAAATAATATAAGTACCTATACCTAATAATACAACATACATACAATAACTATTGTCTTCTGAGAGCAAGGAAAATTCCACTTTGTATCTTAATTTAAATATAGCAATAGATTGCATAGCATGCTGGCGGATTCACAACTAAGAACGAGAATTTAAGCGGAACTTAACTATGAGATGAAGCGCTGTGATAGGCTGACCGCTGTTTTGTCTATGATACATGAGCAGTCATAGCTTAAGAATATTTCTGTACTAACTGGTCCCGCCAACTTCGCTTCGCTTTAAAAAAAAATCCCGTGGGAATCCCGCGATATAAAGCCTATGAGTTAATCCAGGGTGTCAGCTAACTCCATACCATACCATACTCTCAGCAGGATAGGATAGAAGACAGTTCATTTTTTCATGCACCTCAGTTGTTGTGTGTTTATTAATAATAATATTATAGTATATATATATTATTTATATTTGGTATTTATGTATTGTATATATTTTATAGGTATAGGTTTATATGTTATCTATTAGTATATTGTATAAGTATAAATTGTTGTAGGATATTATATTTAAGTATTAAATATTTAGTTTTCTTTGCTAAAATTGTCTAAGTTCTTTTTTTTGTACTCCCATACAATTTTACTCCTGTACCTCCTGCAGGTTGACTATTAGAAAATGCTTTTAGCATTAAGTCCACCTAATTGTACATAATTACTTTTGTATATTGTGCAATGAAAAATAAATAAATAAATAAATACCAAATATCATTCAAATCGGTTCAGCCGTTTTGACGTTAAGAAGTAACACGTCACAAACTTTCGCCTTCATAATATTAGTGGGATTTTCATTTAAGTCTTTTATAACAATACCTACCCATTGTAGAATAGAATATTACTTTATTGATTGTAAGTTAAACAATAGGCGATATCTTCCAGGTACACTATGAGTGAATGACTTGAAAAGTAGATGAGGAAGGCGTAGAAATAATATTGTAACATTCACATTGCTTTAATAATAAATAATAAACTTTTTAATCAAATAAATCTTCCAATTCTAGCCTATCTATTCCCAAAGTTTCACCAAATTCACTGACTGATTTTATATCTCCATCAACAAATTAACTTTTAATAACATTTTAAACATTCAAAAAATGTGCTGGTATATATTAATTATACGACCATTATAATTACTTTACGTAAGTATTTAATACTAATTTAGCTAGACAGTGCTAACAGCTGGTTTTAAGAAGTATCCATTACTTAATTTGAAGGTTATTAAGTTATTTAAATATTTCCGCATTGAATATTATAACCGTGCCATTTATAAAGAGGGGTGTTATAATGTAGGTATATTGATGTGTTCGTCTCATTGTTTATGTCTGTATGTGGGTACGAAACTCTAAAACGGATGGACAGTTTTCGGTCACAGTTTCTATCAAAATCTGTTAAACACGGTAATTGACATCTGTCAAAATGCATTTGACAGCGCTAAAGCATATGTTTTATATACGAGTGTCTAGTTACAGTGTTACGACTATAGGATCCTGATGATTAACACAGTCAAATTAAACGCAACACTCATACATAATAATAATACATACTTTTTAATAATAATATTTAATAGATAATGTACTTACAAAGTTCCAATTAGTCCCAAATCCAATACAATAAACCGCCAACTCCCGCACTTTATCAATCTCATGGTTCTTTATGGACCACAGAAACACACTGCCAAATATATTCACAAACGTATGGTGTCCGACAAACACTGCGTGAATTAAAGTCTTCACAAAGAGGTAACATTTTTCTTTAAACTCCTTCGGCTGTTCGTCATAGTCCTGGCACACTGACGCCATTTTTAAAATTAAGAAAAATAACTCGAACAGTATTTTATTTGACCATGAAGTCCAAACATTTCGCTGTGACTGCGAACTCCTTGTAAAGGCCATAGCTCGATTGTTTATCATTAAGAACGAGTTTTGCTTGTTTTATTTTTTTGGAGCGAAAAATAGAGTGGACGCCCCCGCGCCATATAGGAACTTGATAATGGAATCCAAAACACAATATTTAAAAAAAGAATGTTTTTTTTTTATTACTCGTCAAAAGAACAATAGGGATTGTGATTGTGACTGGAGAGTGAATGGCCTGATTTGACGAATGCAGAATTTAAGAAACAAAAATCTATTTTTTTTTAATGCAAGGTCGTACAAAGTTCGCTAACAATATATAGTATTTATACGGAAGCCAAGTCTTGGGAAGCACATTAGATACATAAAGTTTAATTAATGATTATACTTGGAGGTTAACGTCAAGCGCAAACGAAACTGAGTTTTACTCAAATAAAAAAACGTATACAACCTCTTTTTTACTGTTGTAGATGGATTGGTTTATTCAATAGAAATATACAAACACATAAAAAACGTAAATATTCATACATTACATTAGCACCCACTACTAGTTAGTACCGTCTTGCTGGGTAAGTTGATACTATTGAAAAACATGAAGATCTGCCCTACCCGGGAATCAAACTTGGGGCCTTCGGTGGCCGTATCACGAAATTATTTGACACTTGTCGATAGAGGTAATTCGATAAGGCGGTTCAGCGGAATTTGTATGCGTTTTATTAGTTTCGAGCGTTACCGACAGGGGCGCTGATCAAGATATTTACGAATTGCGGTGAAATTTGAATTTTTTTTTATTTTACGGACACCGTACATCGATCTCGTAGAAACAAAGCTTATTCGTCGTATTTAATTTAATTCGTTACAAAATGTATGGAAAAAGACAGCGCCATCTTATGCCAATTTTGGAACTAATAAAACAGCGTCACAGTGTGATGTATTATACAGGATGTTGCAAAATTGGTATACTAAGCCGAAACCAGATATAAAATGCTGCACATGCTGGTTTCGGCTTAGTATTACTTTTTTGCAACACCCTGTATAAGTAAATTCATGATCTTGATTTCATTTTATTTTTTATTTATTTTATGGGCATCTACTCAATGTAAAGGAAAATACAGATGACAAATGATTACTCAGAATCAGATTGATATATTATAAACCAAAAAATTTATCAATCTGAGCTAGTTTTCCTGTAGGTTGGTAGAAAATCCTTTTAGTATTAAGCCCACTTTTGTACATTTATATCCTACATTTCTGCAATGAAGAGTAAAATACTTAAATATTGCCATCCACGCTTGGTGGACGGGTTGGAGATATCACAAAAATATCTGTCTTTAAACGAATAGGTTTACTATTCTTTTCCTTTTTTTTTTTATTCTTCCTTTTTTTTAATTCTTTTTTTTGTACACCTTATTACTATTTTTCCTGTACCTCCTGCGGGTTGACTGGCAGAAAATGCTTTTAGCGTTAAGTCAACCCTTTGTACTTTTATTTGTAATATTTGTACAATAAAGAGTTAAATAAATAAAATAAATAAAAATATCTGTCCCGGCCGGGATTCCAAAGGGACCTTCGGCATAGCAGTCAGGGTCACTAACCACTACACCATAGGATCGTCCATTTTGTCTTGCGTGTCCAGAATACCTCCACGCTATAATTATTAAAATAAAACCTTGAAATTTGGGGACTGGTTTCTAGATAGAACTCAGGTTTTATTCAATCCTGTTTAGCTACATTTTTTATTTAAGACATAACTTGGCGGTCTCCTGTGTCAAGGCATTATGGATTTTAAGACCTTTCGATAAGGCTTTTAATTTAGATACTCAGTGGTATAGAATGGTAGGATGGTGTTAAGGAATGAGGTAATTCGTAAGATTGCTAACTCTAGTCTGTTTTTGAATCTCAGATACTAAATTGACAAATTCTGAACAGATCATCAACAGCCCATTGTCCCACGTTTAACTGACCTCGTTCTATTGGCGGGATATTCGACTGTTGATGAACCGTCCAGAATCTGTCAATTTAGTATCTAAGATTAAAAAACAGACTTTAGCTGAAAAAATGTAACAATAAAGGCCATTCTTCATTTTACAAAAAGCTGCGTTTGTCGCCGTTGTGAAAAGAATGTATTTATTCATCGTATATAAATTGTATTACATATAAGCAAAAAGTTGCGATAATACTAGTGGGTATAGTTAATAACATAATTATGATAACCTACTGACTAAATAATTAAAATTACTTATACTAAAAAGAAAATGCTGGACAATTTATATTTTTATGATGATCTTTCTGATATTTACAATCTACTTTTCGTACGGATAAGGGGCTCTTTGTAATGTTTGGCCAGTCAGATTAGCTTCAGTTGCTCATTACCAACGAGAATTTAATACGAACCAGATGGAGTGTCAGTGAAAAAGAAACGTCACCACAAAATAACACCCCACTGCATCCACTGAGATATTTTGAATCAGTTGGTTAGAAGATTTGTGACTTCATTCATCGTTTCTATGGTTGTGATTTGGTTGAACTTAAAACGGTTTGACACTACTACCTCACACACACACACACTCACGCCTTGTACTAATGTACTCCCTTGCGGGGTAGGCAGAGATGCATTGCTGCACCCACTTTTCGCCAGAGTATTATGTTAGTCCCAATTAGGGCATGCAATACCGTAATACCGGTATTGCGTAATACCGGGATCCCGGACAAAATCCATGGTTTTTTCAATACCGGTATTGAAAGTTAATACCGGTATTGAAGTAATACCGGAATCGGTCATTTTTTAGGCTATAAATCAAGCAATTAAGATATAGGTAGCCTTGTGCTCCTATATACTATGAAAGTGCACTTGTTTTCAACCGTTACATGCGGTTTTTGGAAACCAACTTGTAGTCCATGCGTTCTGAAATTTTAACTGTAATACTCAATTCTCGTAAAAAATATTACATAATACAGAATTTGATTGTTTTTTTTGTTGTATTTTGCCCTATACGACCTTTAAACAAAATATATGTCATTTATAACAAGGAAGTCTAATACCGGTATTAATACCGGGATCCCATTATTGAAATTATTACCGGTATTGCATGCCCTAGTCCCAATGTAATAAGGGGGCGGGCCTATTGCCAACCGGGACTACTACCTAGGACATTAAAATAGAATCAAAAGTATGTACTCACCATGTTAACAGCGCTGACAGCAAAAAAGTACCAATGCACATCCAAACCAAAGACATCGATACTACCAATATTAAAACTATTCACCATAATAAACAATTCCTCCTGTAATACACAGAAAACCAAACCGAAAATCGACAGTCCACCAATATGAAACACTGACGCCAAAAACAAAAGGATATAGCTGGAAAAACTTCCTTTTTTGGCAGCCATTTTGTTTTCCCTGTTCTAGAAAATTCAGTCCGAAAGACTTGCTCTTACGGAGTCTACAGATGGAAAAGTGTGATTGTTTGTTAGAATAATGTTCAGTTTGTGATTTGTTCATGAACTTATAACCTCAAATCTCGTCGTCGCATGTACTTTGGTCGACGTCGTGTGAGGAAAGCGTCATTGTCAGGTAGATTTACTGCCAGTTTCTATATCTCTATCTATCCATAACTGGTAGTTACTTTCATACGATTTTAACATAATCAAAAGTATCAATCTGTCAAAATCGTATGAAAGTAACTACTAGTTATAGATAGATAGAGTTATAGAGACTGGCAGTTTATCGAGGGTTTGTTGGAAATACTTTTGTGTTTATGTGAACTCTTTAGGTTTGAAATTATATTCGTAATTCATATTACCTGAGGCGAAATTGGGTAACAAATATTATTTATTATTACAGTCGTGAGTGCATATATATAAATAATATTATTGTTAAAAAAACATGTAAAATAAAATTGAAAAACATGTAAAACACAACACAAAAACAGTCTTTGCCCCGCTTTTTGGAAGAGGTCTAGGATAGGATATGCATTAAAGTAGATATACTATCTACAGAAAAGTACATACTCTGTCGAAATCTTTGTCTTTTACCAGGCTAATGGAGGAAACATTATAGACTGAAACCACTATATATTATGTAATGAACCCTAAAATATTATAATTCTATGCATACATTGTGCTTAGGTCCATCAACCCGCACTGGGTCTACCAACCCGCACTAGGCCATCGTGGTGGACTAGGCCTAAAATCCTTCCTTCATTGGAAGGAGACCCGTGCCCCAGCAGTGGGGACGTGATGGGTTGTGATGATTGTAGAAGGAGTTTGTGCTCCTACAATAAGTAATCATATAAAGCTAAGTTAATTAAAAAATACGATAGTTCGATTATGGATCGTGTATGGAATGATCTTTGGTGATAGGTAGGAGTGTAGATAAAAGTATAGGTAGATATACCTAGTGTATTATACCTACTTGGGGTTATCACTACAGTAATTTAGTAATATTAGTAACAGTAAGCCTACCTAAGTACCTACCTTTTGTACATTTTTTTAAAATATTTTTGCAATAAAGAATTAAAAAAAAAGAATAAGTAAATAAATAAGACGTTATATTAAAACTTTCACGAATTTGAGATTTCCTACGCCATTCCGAAACACTATTCATTCAGTAGACGACCGAATGGCGTAGTGGTTAGTGACCCTGACTACTGACCCTGGTCCCGGGTTCGATTCCCGGCCGGGGCAGATATTTGTTTAAACACAGATATTGGTTCTCGGGTCTTGGATGTGCCCGTAAATTTTAATTATTCTTAATGTTCTTTTGTTTGTTTGTTTCACTTTTAATTTTAATTTCGTTTTTTTGTTTTAGTTTTTTTGTGTACTTGTATTATTATTATTTTTTGGCGTGTGGTCACAGAATAATAACTAGTACCAGGTACAGAAGTCCATCTTCGCAATGGCTATCAAAGAAATATGACTCCATCCCATAAGCAATAAGATCTAATTTAGATCGCGCTCCAGCCGCACACGTTTTTATTTACTTACCTACCAATTTATTTTTGAGGGAATATGCGCCTTATTTCACTGGACTACGGTGCATAATAAGTTATACGTGGTTATACGCATTGAAAAAGAAGCCACCTTAGGGTTGCCTCAGCACCACAGACTACAACGTTTACTAAGCAACGGACTGAGTTTGTAAAAAGAATGTCATGATATTAAAACAAAATAATTTGAATTTAGAATACAAAGCTATTCCAAACTTATTTTCTATTGGAAATGACTAGTTGAAGCTACGGCAATTTCATAGTTAAAGACCTATTCATAGATCTATTATTTGAAGTAAAAGTAAAAGAAAGAGGTAGATAGGTACCTATATCTACCTAAAAAAAACATTTACTTCAGTCAAAAAATGATTTTTTTCTTCATAATGTGTGATAATATTGAGATGAAATGGATCATGATGTTCTGTTTTAGTTTAGTTGAGCACACGCGCGGAGTGACACAGGCCTGGTAAGAGTAGTGTAGGGATGGGGTGGGGTAGGGCGAAATAGGAATAAAAAATATGTATATCGATAATAGATTTTTATCATCATAGATGCCTAACTTTTACATATTTCTTAATTTCTTTCTTTGAGTCTTTAAAATGACGGTTATTAAATTTCAAAGTCGCATATATACGCAGTCTGGTAAACAATTTCAAGAGATATTCAGTTGGAAAACACGAACAAGGTACTTGCGCAGTAATAGTTCCGAATAAATTAGTTAGTTGTTTTCCTGGATTTTTTTGAATACATTTTTCAAAGTTCTGGGTGAAACTTGATTCTAAGTTTTGTATATAGTCTATAAATTCTTTTGGGGGCATTTTCAAACTTCCGTAGAATGAAGAATTCTTGTTGAAGGCTTTATAACGGGTAAACAAATTTGTTTCCCCCAACTCAGAAACTGTTTTCAGAACTTCGCTTAAATTCACGCACTTGTGCTTATTATACATTTAAACATCAGGTATCCCGAGACATAGGTCAAAGCATTTTCTTCTGGTAAATCTACTTTTCTGTAGTCTGTTTCACCCTCCAAATACACTGCAGACCTACATAATTTCTCATTGTTTTTTTCACTCGTGACTCTCAATTTCATCATGTCTTCAGCTTTCAAAAGAATTTGACATATATCAAGTTCACAATTAGCATCGGGCGAGTTTTTTAACATGTTGCAAAAAAACAGCTTTGAGAAGGCTCTTCGAAACTGGATCGGCGTTGGTTCTGTGCAACAGCCTCCTTGCTGTCTAATCGACCCAAAAAAGTTCTCCAAGACATCTTGATTTAGTCTTCTCGTAAATATATACTTAAATCCGATTTCTTTTAGGTCTCTGAACAACATTTTGATTGCTTGTATACTTATTTGAAAATTTACGAAAGATTTCATATGTTTTGTGTTATCTTTTCCAGTCCTTTTATTTATGGCTTTAATCGTTGCAAACATATTTTGAGCATCAACCAAAACTTTTTCTTGGACGTCAGTAAGTTTGAAGGCAGTTTTAAATTTATTTTTAACTTTTACCCTACTAGAATTCAAAACATCAAACAGGTTGTTGATAGACTCCATAAAGTTGGCAGTGGATCTGGCTTCTTCTGGTAATTTGCCCAAATCGATGTATGTACTGAGTGCTGCAGACACAGTATGGCTGAAAATTTGAACAGCATACTTCACTCGCATTTTTTTAAAGTTGTTGGGTTCAATGTGACACTCAGTTATTTTTGGTATTAGTTTTAAGTTTTTGTCTTTTTGGTCGTGGTAAAGTTGTTTTATAAAATCCCAAGATATTCTCTTACCGTCACAATAGAAGTCACTTGTTAGCAAGTTATTCCGTAGACATTTGATTAGGTGTGGCACGTCAAAAATATAGTAGATTTTCTTCTCATTATACACAAAAAACGGTTTTTCGGCCGACACACCTTTTATATCTTTGGCAAATTTGTCGAAGTTTGAGCCTTGGTCAGTGGTTATAGCTTTTATGTCTATTCCAATTCCGGAGAGTTTTGTAATAACTTCTTCTAACCATATATCTAGGTAATTCTTCGTAATGACGTGCACTAGCAAGTAGTGCGTATGCCAATGGTTGCTTCCATTTAAAGTAAATTCCTTGAAGCATTACCACATACGCATTGCTCGCAATTTCCGGAGTCTTCATCTGTTTTAATATCGTAGTATAAGTTTCGTTTCAGAGTCATTTCGTCTATACAAATCGTACAGTACTTGGCTTTTTCAGGGAAAGATTTTGCTTTTAATTCTAAACTTTCTAGAACTCGTTCATCCAATTTCGGTGGTATACTTATTTTTAGCTTGTTTAACGTGCTTTTGCTTGGTAATTTTAAAACAGTTTGTAAACATCGGTAAGTCTGTGGACTTGAGTATTGCAAGTTTAAAGCAAAGAGTTTATATTCTGCTTCATATCTATTACCCTTAAATTAATTTTTTAGTTTATTTTGCCACTCAATCAATTTCATAAATCTTTTACCAATTTCGTCTTCAGGATCATCGTTGCCAATTACTGGTGAATTTTTCTTTTCCAGTTCTTTTTCAATTTTTTTAATTTCTAAATCAAGTCGTCGATTTTTGGCTTTGGTCACCCTTAGGTCTTCTATAAGTTTACGTTTCCGTGGAGTTTTTGCACTCAGCAAATCTGATGTTTGTGTTTCCTTGTGCGACATCTGAGATAGTGTAGTTTGAGTTACAGCTGACTTAATTGTACCTTTTTTAGTAACAACATCAGGTATTATGTTCACTTTTGATGAAGGTTGTGCAATATCGTCGTAAGTTTTATCGATATTTGTTTGAGATGTTCCTTCTTGAGATAGATTTGGTAACGATAAAGTTGGGTTTGCATCTTCATTGAGCTTTGGGACAATTGTAATTGCTGATTTTTCAAAATGCAACGAACATACATGATAACTTGAGTGTTTCATATTATCTTTAGATAGTAAATCCTCTCTACCTATTGCCAATAACCAGGTCCGTCGCCTGAAATAAACAAACAGAACATTTTGAATGGACGAAATCCTTGCATTGTGGGTTTCCTAAAATACAACAAGTACCTACGTAATTAAGTATATCAGATGTCTAGCACCACCCATACAAGCTTTGCTTATTTTAGGGCTAGATGGCACTGTGTGGATTGATGATATGATATTTTATTCTAATTAGTACAATCATGTGAAATAATAAAATATTGTATTAATTTTTATCGATTTCAGAACGTCGACTTTGATGTGTCGCATCTCTAGTACGTTCCATTTTACCAAAGTGCGTAGTCCAGGTCGTAGTCCAATCATGCGTAAATAAAAAAAAATAAGTGTCACCCAAATCTTTCCTTGCGTAATAAATGTAGTAATCAATAAGCAAAAGACTTGAGTTTGTAAAAAGAATGTCATGTTTTTAAAACAAAATTAATTTGAATATAGAATACAAAGCTATTCCAAAACTTTTTTTCTATTGGAAATGACCATGCAATAGTATTTATGCGTAAATCGTTTTTTTTTTTAAGTGTAACCCAAATCTTTCCTTGCGTAATATGTAATAATACCACAGAATAATAACTAGTACCATAATACTAATAATCAATAAGCAAAAGACTTGGAGTTTGTAAAAAGAATGTCATGTTTTTAAAACAAAATTAATTTGAATTTAGAATACAAAGCTATTCCAAACTTTTTTCTATTGGAAATAACCAGTTAAAACAATGACAATTTCATAGTTAAGATATTTTGAAGTACATAAAATATGTATGAATCTAAGTAGGTACCTAAAACATTTAATTTTGTGAAAACATGTTTTTTTTCGCTATAATTTATATTATGGATATAATTTATATTATGATACAGAACGTGTTAGTTTCGTTAAGCACTAATCCCACTCAGCGCACATTTTATAATCGATTCATTAATACATTTTGAAGGTAATGTGTCTGTAAATTTAATAATTTAACGAAAAAAATATTGGAATAGACTTTGTTCAACATGGAGAAAAAAAGGGTTTGTAGTTCGGATTAATTTCATTTCAAATAAGGAACGTAGAAGAAATCAATAAAATACTTAGATTAGTTTTACCTGTCAGCATCTTTTGGTAATGTAAAAAAATTTAAATTTGGATCACGATCCGTATTTAAGCAATTAAATACGGCACAGTATTTTTTTGCTGCTTTTTTTCTATTCATAATTCGCGCGCGCGTGTATCGTCTTCCGCTTGCGGCAGCCGACTAGATTTGCCCCCTCGATGGGGCAGGCGCCAGGCTGGCGCCTGCGCCGCCCACGCGCGGAGTGACACAGGCCTGGTGTGGTGCTAGACACCGAATAAAGACTTTTTATCTTTATCTATCTTAAAATGGCAATAGGCCCGCCCCCTATTACATTGGGACTAACATAGGTAACACTCTGGCGAAAAATGGGTGCAGCAATGCACCTCTGCCTACCCCGCAAGGGAGTACATTAGTACAAGGCGTGAGTGCGTGTTTTTTTTTTATTCATTGAATGACGTTTCCCTGATGACGTTCAGCCGGCAATTGTTTTGGTGAATGTTCATATTTAAATGACCGATATCAGTTGAGGGTTGTTCAATTTTCTCGATTGGTTGCTTTTATTTTATGTTACTAAACACAGCGCCAGTGTTGTCAATGTTGGGCAAGTGTTGGCCCAACGGTAACCAAAGCTAGCTATTTGACGGTCGAATGGCGTAGTGGTTAGTGGCCCTGACTGCTATGCCGAAGGTCCCGGGTTCGATTCCCGGCTGGGGCAAATACTTGTTTAAAGACAAATATTTGTACTCGGGTCTTGGGTGTTGATATTTATAATTAGTATGTATCTATCTATGTATTTGTGTAGATATATCAGCTGTCCGATACCCATAACACAGGCTCTGCCTAGCTTGGGGTCGGATGGCTGTCTGTGAGATGTCCCCACATATTATCATTATCATTATCATTATTTGATCAAATGGTAACTAACAAAAGTTGGGGACTGGCTCGTAGTAGATATGTTATTTATTCCGTAATTGTACTTGGGGTTATATTATAACTACTTAGTAATAAGTTATATTAAAACTTTCAATCTCTCGGGTCCCGGTTGCTGCTTCGGCAGCAGTCGTTAAGCTTAGACAGAGGCCTTCGGGCGGCTTAAAACATCTGACAGTCGGGTTGCCCACTTACAAAAAAAAAATGTACCCGACAACTCTCTCAGCACAAGCTTGCTTGTGTTGGGTCCACCAACCCGCACTAGGCCAGCGTGGTGGACTAGGCCTAAAACCCTTCCTTCATTGGAAGGAGTCCAGTGCCCCAGCAGTGGGGACGTGATGGGTCGTGATGAAAACTTTCAAGAATTTGTGGCAGGTTGGCGACTAGGAAGTCTTCTTCTTCCTTGCCTTATCCTTATTTAGGGTCGGCTTTGTTGGTCATGTCACGCCATTTTACCCTATCCTCTGTCATATCCTCATTCACTCCACACTCTCTCATATTTTCTTTCACGCAATCAAGCCACGTCTTTCTTGGTCTTCCTCTCTTGCGCCTTCCTTCGGGTCTCATTTCCAACACTTTCTTTGTCACATAATCATCTTCTCTTCTCATGACATGCCCAAACCAAGAAAGACGATGGCTTTTCATCTTCTCCACTATAGGAGCCACTTTCATACTTCCCCTTATATACTCATTTCGTATTCTATCTTTTCTTGTAACACCACACATCCATCTCAACATTCGCATCTCTGTCACATGCATCCTTTTCTCATCGCATACTTTGGTTGCCCAGCACTCAGCCCCATACAACATCACCGGCCTTATGACGCTTTTATATATTTTGCCTTTGATCTTAATTGGCATCTTGCGATCACACGTCGTGCCGGTGAGTTGTTTCCATTTCATCCATCCTGCATTCATTCGTCTCGTCACATCCCTGTCAATACTTCCATCACTCTGTAGAAGGGAGCCGAGGTATCGGAAATCCTCACCTACTGCCAGTGGCGAGGTACCCAGAGATATCGACGCAGCTGAAGTAGGCCCTCCGAATTGACAGAACATATATTCTGTTTTGGTCCTACTCAGTCTCAATCCCACACTCTCTAGGGTATCTCGCCACTGGTTCAGTTGCACCTGTAATTCATCCCCACTCTCATCGACAAGCACGATGTCGTCTGCAAAGAGCATGCACCAGGGCGCCTCCTTCTGAATTGCAGATGTTAATGCATCCATTACCAATAAAAATAGGTATGGACTCAGGGATGAACCCTGGTGCACGCCTACTCTGACCTCGAACCTATCGGTGACCCCGACTGCGGTGCGGACCTGTGTGTTGGCACCTGCGTACATGTCCTGAACAATACTTATGTACTTTACGGGTACACCCTTGTTCTGCAAGCACCGCCACAACAGGTCTCTCGGGACTCGATCGTAAGCCTTCTCAAGGTCAATGAACACCATATGCAGGTTTCTTTGTACAGCTCGAAACTTTTCCATCAATTGTCTCACTGCGAATATGGCGTCCGTTGTACTCCTTCCAGGCATGAAGCCAAACTGGTTTGCCGATACTGTCGACTCCCTCCTAATCCTACTTTCGATAACCTTCTCATACAACTTCATCGTGTGTGCCATCAACTTAATTCCCCTGTAATTTCCGCAATCTTGAATATCTCCTTTCTCCTTATAAATTGGCACCAGATAACTCCCTCTCCAATCAGTTGGTATTGACTCCTCTGCGAAGATTTTATTGAAAAGATAGGTCAACCAATAAATACCATCATCTCCCAATAATTTCCAAACTTCTACAGGTATGTTATCTGGGCCAACAGCCTTCCCATTACCCATTTTTCGTAATGCAAGCTTGACTTCCCATTCATTAATCTTATCTACCATTCCTAAATTAAGGCCCTGCGGTTCCGGTAAACCAACTCTATCATTCTCTACATTCAGCAATTGGGCAAAGTAATTCTTCCATCTCACCTTTATTTCTTCATCTTTCGTTAATACTCTTCCATTCTCATCTTTCATACATCGTATCTGAATCATATCTTTTGCATTTCTTTCCCTATTACGCGCTAATCTAAATAGCGCTTTCTGTCCTTCCGGCTTTTCAAGTTGTTTATACAGTTCTTCTTGTACTTGGGACCTTGCAATCGCCACAGATGTTTTAGACTTCTTCTTCATAAGCTGATATATTTGCCTTATTTGTTGGCGACTAGGAAGTAACTTTAGCTATTTGACGGAAAGTCTAGAAGGACTTGTGACCTTACTTAGACTAAGGCTAAATGTGTGAATTAATAATCTGGTACAGTATCAAGGTGAGACACTTTTTATTTTATACATCAATCGTTTTCTTAGTTTATTTTATTCAGGGTGTTCTTTGATCAGTAGACTTCCTTTTAGTAACCACCACGATACCCGTTTTAAACTACCTGATATATTTATAGTGATCTGTAATTCCCGACGACTTGGTCATAAACTACAGGCACTATACCTTCAGTCAGACGGCAGTCTGACATCAGGGATCCATGGAGCGGTGGATCTAGCCCCTGGCCATATAGCACGGGGTGCTATTAAGACGTGACAAAAGTTCTCTGTCGCGCTCGCTCTTGAGGCTGCGCGAAGTGAGGGAGTGCGATGCTAAACTTTTGTCACGTCTTAAATGTGCCCCGTACTAACCCTTATGCAGCGTATAGCCACAGCACTCACAAGGAGAGTCAATATTTAAATGTTGAGACATACATCAAATATTTAAAATCTATTGCTGGCTTGCTCTAATACTGTAATGTCAAAGCGAACCAGCGATATATTTAATTACGATTAAACACCAAATAATGCAAGTCACCCTAAATAAGCAACTTTTAGGTCAACATTTCTACAAGGAGTTGCAAAAAGGGTATACTAAGCCGAAACCTACATGTGCAGCATGTTATATCTAAGCCCGAAAAGAATTAATTTCATTGAATTTCAAAATTCGTGAAAAAAATATATCATTTTCCATAGAAACTTTGATGGTCATGTAACTTTTTACTATAGAGAACGACTTCTTTCCGATTTTTTTAAAATTATGATTTTATTTTCGTCCTTAGATAAAAATATAGCGTGCACATGTAGATTTTGGCTTAGTATACCCTTTTTGCAACACCTTCTCCCTGTATAGGGGTTTTGTCTTTGGTGTAGACATTTGCCAAACTTGGATCTTTCTAAATAAAATAGGTATGTTTTGGTATGAAGGTGTGAAAAGAGATAACCTATCATTATCACGATAGATAAATAATAAATTTATTAGTATTAATGCCTTGATACAGACCTAATAATAATGACAATTAATGAAAATTATAAAAACATTGTAATTATAAATATACTTACAACGTTCCAATTGGTCAAATAAAGAGTCATCAAATTCACAGCCTCCCATATTTTGGGATGTTTCATTTGTTCTTCAGTCACTGTTAAAATAATCTTCAGTCCGAAAACCAAAACAATTTGTTTTTCACAAAAGCACACTAAATGAAAAAGAGTTTTTATCACTGAAAGGTAACTAAACTTTTTTGATTCTAATGAACTCGCGCTTTGCGCATTCGCTTCCATTTTTGAATTTTCGAACGCAAACGTTTTACTTTTAATTATTTTGGTGGGTTTTTAACACTGGCCATTTATAAAAAAAGAAGTTTGTAGCAATAAAAAGTTTTTTCACCGGCGAATAATAATTTTCGGTCTACCGGATCTGACTCGCGCATTAGTATTATAGTTCAAGAATAATAAATATAGTTTCGTATTCATCATGGACTGGTTTTGGAGGCATTATCAAATCTAAGGTTAGGCTTATGCGCATTTTGACATTGACTGTTGAAAATCTACCGGCTGTGGTGGGGGAGCCTCCCACTTTTTTAAATAGGTTGGGCGTAACATAAAAATCGCTCTTTTTATACACTCACGAACTATGAATAAGTTCCAGAGGCAATAGCAACAAATTACTCCTAAACGGAAAAGGCTAGCTTAATGACGCCGTCTACAATATTGAGGTAGGTACATTTAATAGACCCTAAATCGTAAATATTCTGTTCTTCATCACGACCCATCACGTCCCCACTGCTAGGGCTCGGGTTATTTTCAATGAAGGAAGGGTTTTAGGCCTAGTCCACCACACTGGCTCATCTAGTCGATACTGTAGTAGAATATAGAATAGATTATTATTTATTAATTATGTCTTTACTGGTCACCAAAATAACATTTAACAGACGAAAATTAACTATAAAGCGTCTTATCGCTCTTACAGGCATCATCTTTACTAAATAATTTTTACCCCAAAATTATACTTCAAAACTTAGAACCAGTTACATTATTTTGTGTCAGTTTTATAAGCCTTGACATATTTATGAATAAAAATATCTCATCTCGCGCTCTTCTCCAAAATGGCAAATTCTGTTGCGCAACTTTTTTGTCACAAAAATCCTGACTCCTTTGTTTCACATTCAAAAACAAAGGAAAAAACAAGCCGCATTTTGTTTACTGTCAAAACGTTTAAAACACCCTCATAACAACCATTGTATCAATGGATAAGGTCACAAAAAATATACTAACCGAACTAATTCAAAATAAGAGCTCAGTGGTAGACGAGGGGTGTTATTTGTCGAGACGTTTCTTTTACACTGACACTCCATCTTGTTTGTATTCAAATAATTTCGACTTTTCCTAACTATGGATATCTTTAGAACGTTGAGTTGTGTACGAGCTATTTGCAGATTAAAACCAGATGAGAGTTGTAAGCCACACTTTAAGTCTCTCAAAATACTTACTTTCCCATGTTTATACATATATGAAGTTGCGGTGTTTGTAAAAACCAACCCAAATCTGTTTGTCAAAGTCTCCCAGACACGTCACAGATCAATTAGGTCACAATATATGAATTACGTCAGTTATCCGTCGTCAAAAACTGCGTTGATGCGGAAAAATATATTATGCATGGGACCAAAAATTTTTAATAAAATTCCGAATTATCTCCACAGTCTAAATTATAATTTGTTTAAAAAGAAATTGTATGAACTACTAGTAGGAAAATGCTATTATACAATAAACGAATATTTGACTGATGAAACACTATAACATTATATAATTAGTAATTTTATTCAATATTGACATTTATTAATTGAGACATTATTGTATTAACAAAATTCATTAAGTAATATACCTAATATTTTTTTTTGTACCTAACATTTAAATTATGAAGAAAGCATGTGTGCATGATTTGCATGATGATTTGTACATCTGTGACCAGATAGAACATAGAGATCTCAACATTGTACTTAACACCTATTATTCATACATTACCTATGTTCACAAATAAAGAATTGATTTTGATTTTGTTGATATTGCTTTGACGCAACTTTAGTTGCTAGTCTGATGTCGCTCCAAAACCAGTTTATTTTAATTATTCAAATGCTAATCGTCATCTCAAGTTCAATGTATTTCCTGAGTCACAAACAACGTTTTCCAGCTATATAATAATTCTGGCTAAACCAGGGGCGTTTAATAATCTGTCCTCGGTTTTCCTCATTCAACCAACCATTACAGGTTTGATAGTTTGTCGAAAACTATAAAAGTTTTATTTTCCTCGCATACAAAGTGGCGCTTCTAGCGGAAACTATCATGAAACTTTTGACAGATATGCAGGTGACAGAAGAATACCAAAACTTTTATCGTTTACATAAATTGCAACACTCATAGGTACTAGAGGCCCTGTTGACTCAAGTCGCTAACGTAATTCGTATGACATCTTGATCAGCGCCACTGTCGGTAACGTTAGAAAGTAATAAAGTGCATACAAATCAAATTCCAGCGACTTTCCTATCTTTTTTTTTTTTTTTTTTTTTTTAAAGATTTTATTATCACTCCACAGACTTTATGTCCGTGCCTTTTTGAGAGATCAATATATTGTGAGAGTTTGGTTGTTTTTTGTCTTCATCTTTTAACTACTCACTACTCAATGTGGAAGCTTATAATATATATATTTTATCTTTTATATATATATGTATACCTATATATTATTCATAATTTTTTTTTTTGCACTCCTGGAGGAAAATCTACACAGACACCTGGGAAGGGGACCCAGGTAGTGTCGGCCTTTAACCGACTAAAAACCCCCAGTTGTGCATTTCTTGTTTTTTTTTTTTTTCTTTTTTTTTTCTTTGTTTCACACAGTCACACTTACAATTATAATGGCAACAAACATTTGAAGGGTAGGGCCAGTGTCAGCTGTCTTCAGAGAACTTAACAGACGTCTGTCAGTGGCCACACACTCCTTTTGTCATCGCTGTTGTTTTGCCTGGTGTTAATGTGTGACAGTGTTCTTAAAACTATCTTAATTTTATGGGTTAGTTCTTATACAGATAATATTAATTCATGATATACTATACAATACCTACATATCAAAACTATACAATACATGCTATATACTATACATAACAAAACTATAAAATACATGCAATACTGTTTGGCCGTCAATATAAAATTAAAATCAAAATTCTCCTATTCCGCTCCATTTTGCGTTGCCAAAAGCCTTGATTGCTGGGCAACGACCTCTTTGTCCCGATTTTTTATTGCCATCTTTAGGTTGTACTCGAGGATCCGTTTCTTCGGTGCTGTTATTGCCGTTTTAGCGAGGTTGCCGATAGCGTCCTCGGTGTCATCCGCATAGTAGGTGCAGGCGGAGGTGTGCCTCGACAGCGCCACTACTGCGTGAGGTATGCTATCGTGCAACTTTATTTTATCTTTTGTTTTTATGATAATGACGGATTCGTACGTCAATCCCTGTGCTTCGTGTATGGTTAAGACGCGTGATCCCGTTCCTTCTCGCGCGACTTTCCTATCGAATTCGTATCGACTTAAGTCGACAATTCTGGTGATCGGGGCGCTGCTCACTGCTAGAGTCGAGGCGACGTTGCGGTGGCTTTAAGGCACAATAATACCTATACCATTACAACGACAAGTTCAATGACAAGTTCTCGCCTCGACTGCGCCGCGACTCCGCCTCGACTTCCTCAGTAGGCGTCGAACTGGGCTATAGAATACATAGGGATGGCGCGCCTCTTTATCGCCGCCGCCGCGACGCCGCCTCGACTCTCGTGCAGTGAGCGGAGCGCCTAAGGAAGCGGGCTGAAAGCGGTACCAGTCACACACTTTGTAAAATGTGCTGTAAGTAACTATATCCAAAAAAATCTTATTAAATTTTGACTTTTCTCCGAAACTACAAATTAAAGTAAACAATTTGTTCTCGTTTAGAGAAAGTGAGATTCGTTTGATAAAACTACAAGCAACCAAAGTTTTTCATGAACCCTCACTGATAGTTTGTTACGTAGGAAATCGATAGATGGCGTTATTACTAAAATTGTTCTTAGATACCAAGATCTTGGCACAGATGGCGCTTTTAACATTTAATAGTATAAAAAGTTTTGAAACATTTTTGAAGGTTTAGGCGGTTGAGGGTGATTATGTAATACATAAGTAACTCATAAGGGCGCCCAAGGCACAAATAAAAGCATTATTATACAGGGAGGGTAGATCGAACGAGGCTACTAAATAAATAGTCTTTAATATATATTTTAAATAATTATTATTAATGCGAGACGCAGAGAAGCATAAAAGATTCATTTAAAAATGAATGAAGTAAGTTCATAATTATTTACGACGCCTTATTTTGAGGCGCACAGTTTAAGAAGAAATGTATATCACTTGTCATGTTTGCTTATGTACAATAAAACGCCTCACATTTATACCAGTGTAATAATTTCCTGAAATCCCCAATAAAGCTATCAGCAGCCTCAGTAACAATAATAATAATAATATGTATAATATGTGGGGACATCCCACATACTGCCATCCGACCCCAAGCTAGGCAGAGTCTGTGTTATGGGTGTCGGACAGCTGATATATCTACACAAATACATAGGTAAATTGAAATTGATAGTTACATATTAAATATAAATATAAACACCCAAGACCCGAGTGCAAATATCTGTCTATAAACAAATATCTGCCCCAGCCGGGAATGGAACCCGGGACCTTCGGCATAGCAGTCAGGGCCACTAACCACTACGCCATTCGACCGTCAAATAATATTTTTACCACTAAAACTTGAGTAATAAAATAACTATTTTAAAACTATTTGCCTTTTTAATTAATATCTTCAAATATACATACTAGATATATTGTTCTAACTAAATTTTTAACATCCAGTATGTTAAAAAAATCCTAAGTTTAACTATCATTGGCTATCGATAGAGATTAATTGATTTCTTATTGTATTCTTATGTCATCCTATACAATAGCAGACCTAGGTACGGTGGCCTGCGCCTAAAAGTATACAGGCGGAGTTTTTAAAATCGATCCCTGATGATGAAGGGACCAGCTTCATCTGTTATAAATCCGGGGACGTGTTGTGTGTGATGTGTGTAGCAGTGGTGTTTATGTGGATGTGCTTGAACACCATGTGAGCTTAAGATCGTTATTTTAAAAACTCCGCCTGTATACTTTTAGGCGCAGGCCACCGTACCTACTAATTTATATTGTATCAACCTTTTTATATATCTAACATAAGTGGATAACACCACCTCGTTAAGAATTTATGTGAAGTCACCAATTTTCGAAAACTGACATGAATGTATTATCGAACATGCTTCATTTCGATTTCTATAGGTCAAACAAGGTAAAAATCTCACTTTCATCACAAAAACGTATGTCGCGAAACCAGAGACAAACCAAACTTAGCGGATTGCGCGCCAAACCGAAAACAAACTTTTCAAACAGACCAAATCAATATTTAAATTAAAAAAATAAATCGGCAAAGGTTAAGAGGAAAAGAGTTCGGAGCATCGCACACACACACGCATTGGTAAAGGCTTTTAATCTATTAAAAAACCTGTTAAATCCAAAAGAAAGTAGGCTCATATAAAATCCGCATCATGTATGTAGAAATGCCAGTATAACCTTGAACGAGCGCGCGAAAGCACATTCACTGGCTGTATGGCATGCAGCCGTAGCCCCGTACTTTTTTCTCTAAATTTTCCCGCGCGCATTTGACGAAAATTTTCCTAACCTCAAACTTTTAATGAACTTCTAATCCAAAATGGCGTCGAAAAAAATCTTTTTCGTAATATTTCTCGTTTATTTGAGTAAAGTTGAAAGTGCTAGTTTGTTTGAAAGATCGTACGAATATGTAATGAATATAGGGAAGAACTTAGCGCCTAGTTTCATGACAATGTTGGACTGTATGGGCGAGGAAGATGCTTGGGGTTGTGCTAAAACCAAGGCTGGAATTTTGCTGGACGCGTGGGGACAAGACTTGAACAAGCAGAGAAGAAGTTGGCAAGGTACTTCAATATTTTTTATTACTTACTGTTTTTATTTATAATTAGTCCTGTAAATAGGGAACAGCCAGTTATTATTTTATCTTACCTTCATTTTGGTACTTTTACCTAATAATCTGTAAAATAGAGAATGTCATTCTAATCTAACGCAAGAGACATCACAAAATTAGGTAACTTTTTTATTTTTCTAATCGCAGTTTTTTCAATAGTCAGATAAATTATAACTGGGAAATAAGCTCATGGTGTCGCGTCAGAATTTTTGAATAAGGAATCATTTCATCGTCAGGATTTTTATTAGGATGTGATATACGGCACTTTAGCACACGAGTATAGACTATAGATAGACCAAATAAAACTTATTTTAAGTTCTAAAAAAATGCAAGAAATCTTAATCAGGTTTATTCAAATAATTTCTAATGTTAGCAACAACACTTGAAAAAATAAAAGCATACAATTTTAGGAAACAAATTCTTTTTTAATTAAATTCAGCGATGAGCCACATACCCATAAGCATTGACCTCAATGCGTGTGATAGCGGTTCCGCCTTCGAGTCCCGACCAAGCCTGTTTTGGCATTATGCATCTGGGACTTGTAATGGCATTGATTCATCAAGTTCCATTTATGAAAAGTAAGACGCTACTATAGTGGACATTTATGTTCTGTATGTTCATAATATCATAATGATGCTATCATGTATAAATTTTGACAGCCAACAATGAGACTTACGGAAAATCTTTTAGAAACAAAGAATTTAAGTTTTTGGTACCAATGTGTGTTTATAACAAATAACTTAATAAACCAAAATATTATATGAATGAATTTTTTCATAAAAGAAATAGGTAGTATAAAGATTTACCATATTCTGGTTTTACAAATAAAAAGCACCATGATTGCCTGATTTTTAATGACCATGCAGTCTATGTTGCAAGCTATGTAGCTTGGAGTCAATAATTGATTATGTGGTCAAACTATCTGTTTGAATCTGTGACTTTCTGTCTGGCCATCTTATAAACGCTGTGGTCAGAATTGAGAAGATATCTACTTGAGTAATTTCTCATTTGTGGTCACTGATTAATTTTCGATTGGCAAGAGAGATGATGATGTAGATTACTAAGTATGTTTGTTCATTTGGTTTCGGGTTTGCATCGAATCATGAAAGTAGAGGCCTAATTTCCCATTTAAGTGAATCTTCCTAACGAGCAATGAAAACACGTAAAGTCGTATGTATGTATTTATAATCTGTGTGTTTCGGGGTAGACTTTGGAAGTTCCGGTACAAACATTACTTAGAAATTAGCACTGTTATAAGTTTAAGATATCTGTGTATCTGTCTGTGGCAGCGAAGTTTTCCAACGGCTGAACCAATTTTAGATTTGTTTTTTTTCTTTTCATAGGCAATAATGTTACCCCGAGTATTCTCGGCTATATTCTATCAAAATAGGTTGAGCCGTTCAAAAGTTAAGCTTCTTTTAGTGTTGAATGTCAGGGGTTTTTAACGTTGGTTATTAGTAAGGCATATTTCACGTCAATCCATCATCTACGACCATCACTTTTGCTGGCTACTGTTTACAGCTACCGACAATATAAGTGTTCCGTTGTAGTGTAAATGACTAGATGAAAGCACAGTGTAATCAATTTATTTCTACAGTTTTGTCACTGTCATGTCTTAGGGTGTTGACAAACGTACTAAATAACCTAACCAAGGTTAGTTTTTCGTATGTTACTTATTCGAAATGAAAAGCATACATGCAATTTTGGTGTTTGACCTACCTATCATAAATAACCCAAGTAATGCTAAAAACTCCTGTCGTTCAACACTAAAAGACGCATATTTTTTTATTCTGATAAATATGGCTAATAACACTTGTTTCTACACTTGTTTCTTTTGTCATTACCTGTGACAAAAGAAACAAATTGAAATTCGGTGTAACTGTTTGACTACGCTATCACAGACTCCCAAACAGCTACACCGATATACAGACACATTGCGTTACACACACAGACAGTAGACACGTTAAACTTATAACACCCTCTCTTTCATTGTAGTCAAGACGACCGAATGGCGTAGTGGTTAGTGACCCTGACTACTGAGCCGATGGTCCCGGGTTCGATTCCCGGCTGGGGCAGATATTTGTTTAAACACAGATATTTGTTCTCGGGTCTTGGATGTGCCCGTAAAATGGCAATAGGCCCGCCCCCTATTACATTGGGACTAACATAACACTCTGGCGAAAAGTGGGTGCAGCAATGCACCTCTGCCTACCCCGCAAGGGAGTACATTAGTACAAGGCGTGAGTGCGTGTTTTTTTTCATTGTAGTTTAAAAAGAAACAGATGAAACGTCACTCGTAGGCTACTTTCGTATACCGCACGAATAACGAATGAATGAGAGAATAATAAAGAACTCACTATTTCTCAGATACTCTGTGTGGCTGTGTTTATAAAAGTGCATTTATATGTCGGCGATCTATGTTACTATGACGCTTGCGGCCTTGCGGTCGAGTCTAGGCCTGTTCCTTAACGATACTGAAGATATACACTCACGAGCAGTGCAAAAGTTATAATTTTAGGGGGAAAATCTCCTAGAAAACGTATTAAAATAGAGATTCATAATGATAATTCAAACATTTAGGCTTTTTTGGGTTAATCCAAGCGGTGATTCAAAAAATTTACTGCTACATTATTCAAATAAGTTTATATTAAACTAAAAGTTGTAAAATCAAAGTTCAAAATAATAATAAACTGATTCACCCCATTTCGATATACTATATCTTTTTGCATCCGTGAATATTGTAATTTCTGAGTTTATAACTTTGGATCTTAGATTATTTAACACAATTTTTTATTCACTGTGTTAAGTTCTTAACAATACCAATCTTCACCAACTCAATTGATCACAACAACTATTGCTGTCAGGAAAAGCTTCTAAAAGCTGCATTTTACACCCATCGCGAGCTTTTTAACAACATAATCTAACAAACTCAGCTATCTATCCACTTTCCCATCCCCACACTTAATGAACCCTTCAATCTGGACCACTTTAACGAAAGAAAACCAGTAATTTCCATAAAATAAAATAGTGGCCAGATAACTAGATTGGTTAGGAACAGGCCGCCTAACCGCTTATCTAGAAAGTTCCTATCACACCAACCCATCTGGTAACTAGAAAGGATAAAATTACGCACTCATCAATTATTTACAATTAAATCGGCCCTACTTCCGGTTTGAGCGGATGTGGCTATCGGTGTTAGCTGACGTTTCTTAACTGAGATCTAGATTATTTTATCGACTGCATGAATAAAGGGTTAATTATTTTATAGGTGGTTTCATTAAGAGTTTTCATTATTTATGGTGATTAATTAAAATGGTAATTTGATGATGTTGCGGAGTCTTTTATAAAAAAAATTTATATATGGTGAAATTTATCAGTGACATTCCTGTTACCTGGTAGATCACCCGTCATACAGCAATATTCGTTACGGCCATTATGGGAGTTACACCTTAAATCGCAAAAGAAATATTGTTATGGACAATTTCGTGGAAAAGAGGTATTTTTTTTAATATGTACTAAGTATTATGTAACATTAATTTTCCTATGGCATATATAGTTAACTGGATACAGTAAGTTTTCTGGTGGTAACGCACCAATAGAGCCTCACCTCTCCCTAACTTATGTTATATTTATATTCTGCCTTTAAGACATGAAACTAAATTTTCATATAAAAGAGTTCAACGAGCTCATCAAATGAAAGTTCTGTTCTAAAATATATATTTTTTCTCATACTGAAAAGAGACAAGAAAAAATGCTCATTTTATTGAAAAAACCTAGTATATTTCTCATGCGCTAACAAAATTTTACTAAAAGTATTTTTAAAGCTTTCCTCTCTGTCTATGGAACCATGAAAATAAACATAAGTTGACAACTAAATATCTCAACAGAGGCCCAATGTACTCACTTGAGTAAATCAGTGTTAAAAATGACGGTAAACTGCATATACTAAACAATGTAACTAGTTAATAATTATAGGACATTTATGGGTGCGTTCACCTGATCGTGTTGATGGATTTATAAATACCGCCACACTTTACATGTACTTAAATAAGTATATTTTATGTAAATACGAACTACACTCGCGAGGAATAATAATAAATATGTGGGGACATCTCACACACGGCCATCCGACCCCAAGCTAGGTAGAACTTGTGTTATATGGTTTTCGGATAGCTGATATATCTACACAAATACATAGATAGATAGATACTAAATATAAATTTCAACAACCAAGACCCGAGTACAAATATCTGTCTTTAAACAAATATCTGCCCCAGCCGCGAATCGAACCCGGGACCTTCGGCATAGTAGTCAGGGTCACTAACCACTACACCAGTCAGCCGACAAATGAAAAAGTTCTATTCATATGGAACGGCAATGGCAGGTGGAACTTTTTCATTACCGAGCAAACATTGCAAGCGCCTCCAAAATCTCCCCTAAAATTTAAGGGACCGATCAGTAACCACTCATATCCAGCCACCTTATACACACATATATTAGCGTTTTCAGAACTATTTCATTGCGTCATAACGTATAATTTGTATTTGGCCATAACAGAAAAAAATATACCTGACAGGATGTTGTGAAAAGGGTAATATACTCACGGGCAATGAAAAAGTTCCAGTGAGAAAATCACCAATTTACTCTTAAACGGAAAAAACGTACTCAATGAGGCCCTCTGCAATATTTAAGTACATTTAACGGTGCATCAGAATATAAAAAACTAAATACGGAAGGATTATAAAAAAATTCCATTAAATGTTTCAAAAAATGGGGCCAATTGGTGTCTGTATTTTGCAATTGGAACTGTTTCTTTGCCCGTGAGTGTATATATAATAAATAAATAAATAAGCCGAAAGGGGGTGACTCAGGTGGTCATTCTAAACAAGAGAGAGTCCCCCCTGAGTCACCCCCTTACGGCTTAGTACCTATACTCTTTTTGCAACAACCCGTATAATCATTCAAAAGCATAACATTCAGAACACCATCTTCGTTGACCTTAACTCAAAAAATTAAATTTTCATTATTTAAAAAACGTAATTTATTTCGAAAACTTTCAATTTCTTTAGAAAAGGCTTTCACTTGGAATAATGATTTAAGGGAACTGGTTCTGTCTTTCGGAAGAGGTGGTACGAAGGAGGTCAGATGACCGTCTTAACAACATCACTGAACTTGGCACAAGTTATAAACCTGTCAAATTGAAGAATACTTTTGTTACTACATTATCGTTGTTTAAAAGAGATCGCTATCAGCGATAAGACCGCCTTTTGTAGCCTAATTAAGTTGTGATGTAAAATTAAAAATTATTTCTTGGTTTACAAATAAAGAGTACTCTTTGTACCGAACTAAAATTATTTTAACTTCAGTAGTAATTCCAATATTTTTCAGTTAAAATTTATTGGTTTACTGCAGGACATAGGCCTCTCTTAAGAGATCAAAAATACTGTCATTGATGGCTTTCCTCATCCAAAAAAATTTACACTGTAGTATATTTAAAAAAAACTTTACTACTCAAATAACTATGAGAACTTCTAGTTCAGTACTTAAATTTTACAATAACTTTTTATGACCGCTATAACAAATGTTAACCTTTCTTGATAACACGGTTTTTTATTACTATAAGGGTCTTTACCTCACGAATTTATCATCTTAAGTAGACTTTATACTTTAAATTTAATAGTTTAGATTATAAAAAATACGCATATGAGGGTCAAGATACAAAGAAGAGATTTAAAATTTCACTGTTGAAAAAATATTAATTTTCACACTTTCTTCACGTACAGTTAGGTATTTAAATTATTCTGAAAAGATATACACCATGAAGCTTTAAATTTATAGTAGGTATATAGGCTTTTTAAAAAATATGTTAACTTTGGTCATGTAGGCATTTTTGAAAATAAATAAAATAAGTTTGGCTAGAGACCACCACAATTAGATAAACCAGTCATATTTAGGTTATTTTACCTCTTTGCAATAATTTTAAAACATAACACTTAGCCTACTCCGTCAAAGTCAATGAACTTCTTATACATTGATAAAGATTGAGAAACTAAACTATCACAAACGGAAAATTATTATGTTCTTGAAATAAAAGCGAGAGTAAGCGATCGAATCATCTATTTTCTATTGTTTATCTAAAAAGGTAAAAGTATTGCACAGTACTCCAACTTAAAGTGCTGTTCATTGCAAACATCACATATCACACGTAATCATTACATAATTCAAAATTACTCCATACCTAAGGCTCTTAATTTTGGCCTATAAATTTAAAACGTTGAAAAAGTTTTTTTAATTAATAATATCTATACCTACAGTCTCTCAAACCAACTACTCATTTTGATCAATGTAAAAATGTGCATGCATGAAAAATATGTAGTAACATAGTATAATGGCATTGACAGATCGAAATTTTTCATTGCTAACGTGTGTATAAAGATTGAATACTGTTGCAGTTTTTATCCCTTTGTACAACGTGAGAAATACGTTTAAACATAGCTTTTACAAATTATCTTCTGTAAATGCAAGTTTTCACTGTGTACTGAGTATTTTGTGATATACATGTGAATGTTTTCTGTAAACAGTAGGTGTTAGTGTGAGTTCAACGAAGATCTATTTTCACTTTCATTGTAAACAGAGTTAGGTATCTAAGAAATGTATAACTACACAAGATCATAAGAAACCTAAGTATACAAAAAGGTCATGATTACTTTACTACAGGTTTTTGTCCGAGACATCAAAAAAGAGGATTTTGACGATATACAGATATAGGTCTTGTGTGTTAAATGTTTATGTTGTATGATATCTCCATAACCCGCCTGCCAAGCGTGGATATTTCGGCAATAACATTTCAGTTTTAAGGAGGCTCATGTCTTTCAGCGAATTATTACTGGCTCTGAATTTAAGCCCAGTAATTTTTCTCCTATTATGTAATTTCCGCTGTATAAAGGCTTTGTCAAACATAGAGCACTAGCATTGCGTTGCGTACTGCTAGCGCTGCGCTGGCGTTCTCTTTGAGAGTATTTTACCGTAGTAGTACAACCATAAGTACTTCTAAGTAGGTACTAGGGCATGCAATACCGGTAATAATTTCAATACCGGTATTGAGTTACGGTATTAGAACTCAATACCGGGGTCCCGGTATTAATACCGGTATTTGACTTCCTTGTTATAAATTACATATATTTTGTTTAAAGGTCGTATAGGGCAAAATACAACAAGAAAAAGCAATCAAATTCTGTATTATGCAATATTTTTTACGAGAATTGAGCAAGAGTGAAAATTTTAGAACGCATGGACAACAAATAGGTTTTCAAAGGCCAAAAACCGCATGCAACGGTTGAAAATAAGTGCACTTTCATAGTATATAAGAGCACAAAGCTAACTATATCTTAATCGCTTGATTTATAGTCTAAAAAAGGCCGATTCCGGTATTACTCCAATACCGGTATTAACTTTCAATACCGGTATTGAAAAAAGCGTGGATTTTGTCCGGGATCCCTGTATTACGCAATACCGGTATTGCGGTATTGCATGCCCTAGTAGGTACTTATTACTTCCATGAGTACAACACATCTTATCGTCAAATTAGTAGTAACGCGGCGCTAGTAAGGCGCTCTGGTTGACAAAGCCAATGTTTTTTTTATTTTTGTCTTTGTTTTATCAATGAAGTAATATTCTATTATATTCTCTTTCTCCACAGAGCTAGCGGACGCAGAAGTGAGGCAGTCGGGACGAAGCTATGAAGAGCTACCTTCCAAACTGGGGAGGGAGGTGGAGGGGGGGCTGAACTCCTTGGCGGAGATAGTCGGTGAAGGAGTGGCCAGGTAAGGAAGAAAGCAAATGATTTTATTTGGTGCGGCATAGGTACACACACATAAACAACAGTACAGTTAAAATATATCCTCCTGACCCCGAGAGGTATAAATGTATTCACTGTTATTATTTTTTTTTTTAAATTAAAAAAATTACTTCTGAACTTTGAGTTAGTTGAGTTTTGTCACTTTGTCAAAGAACAAATTGTTTAAGGGATAGGTACTTTATAAAACTTTAAAGGAATAACAGGGATACTCTATAAAACTTTTAATATAGGTATTTTTAAACTATATATTATATTTTTTTTCAATGTCCTACTCATAGTACGCCAGGTGTCAGGAGGATATACACTACAAAAAGAAAGAAAATAAAAAAAACACATTTAATGTCCATAACAACGTAGCAACGCACACATCTCATGGGAAAGCACACATAATTATTCACAAATATTTTTAAAAGAAATAAACTTTTGCACACCTTACAACAAGTACCTACAAGTATTTTCTTTGTTCAAACGAGATAAATATTGCACGGTGCTTAATAGTTATAAAGGCAAATCGTAAAATTAATTGAATTCTTACTAACATAGGCATATTCGCAAAACGCGTAGGTTTCTATCCGGCAGGTGAAAGCGCCTTGTTATACGAATTAGTAAATCAATATTCCGTTATATGCAAGGTTTCTTGCTTATATCCAAATAAGGGTTACATATAGGTCAATGGAAAGATTTTGTTCATCAATGTTTTTAGCTAACCGTAGGCAAAAATATTAACACCCACAGCGGAAACTCGCCAATTTACTTACCTATGTAATAATCTTGTTAAAGGATGATGGGCGCTTTCGAACGACATACATGTGGTCGTTATTGGTCGGGGTACGACCCATAAATTTTGCCCGTCATCCTTTCTAACGTAGCTCTGTTCTCATCTTAGCTTGTTCTCACCTGTTCAATGATACATATACGAGCAACTATGCCTATAATAAAGACATAATGGCCTTACATACTTACGTATTGTGCGAATTCGCGAACCATTATGTGTATCAAACAAGACACGCAGATTTCACTTGACCGTCACTAATCAATGGCGAATCAATTTTATGCGTCCAGTCTCTTTATAGTACACACACTCACACACACACACGAACATCACTCACGCCTCGCCTGTCTCCCAGAGGGGTAGGCGGAGACTATGGACCTCCACGTAATAAAATCGGCGAGCAAAGATTATTTATTTGTTGATTTTTCATACTTGATTCAATATTTCATAGCTTGATGAAAAAGGTATAGTTAGTCAGTCATTTTGTTACACTAATAGAAAGTAATTATTTTTATGAATAAACTTAATGTGTGAGACTTTATCTTTCTTCAAATTCGTAACAGATCATTATTAAAACAAAAACTACCTAAAAACTGGTTTTATATGCAAACATACAATGAAAAGATCATTTATTTAGCCACGGTTCGTGTGAATCCAATTGATAAAAATTTATAAAAAAACATGTTTAATCTGGAACTAAATAAATAACTTGATTGATCGGAGAAAACTAAATAAAGGAAATGTTATCGTTTTTAATAGAATGATAGAGGCTTTATTATAGACGTAGTAAACGTCACTATATCGCGATTCTCCATAAATACGGCGCTGTGATTGGTGGAACGCGCAATAAACGAGTTTTTTGACGTCGATAGCTGACACTTATGCATATCTCATAGGTTTCAATTGACTGAGTCAGAGAAGTATGAATGTAAAAATAACGTAAGAACTAACACCCTACAGAAAATTTAATAGCATATTTTTCTTAGCCTGTCGGTGACAAACAATAGAGCTATATCAGGGATTGTCACCGTGGTGACAGGATTATCCAGTCAGATTAACATCAGCCGCTAGATTCCCATTGCCCAGGGTGGCTTTCTATCAAGCATCCTCACACGAACAAAATATACCAATTATAGAAAAACTTTTTCAAAGACACCTATATCAAAACAATGGTTATAGACTCACGGGCAATGAAAAGGTTCCACTGAAAAAGCTCCAAATTACTCCTAAACGAACAATGCTAGCTTAATGATGCCTTCCGCAACATTGAAGTACATTTAACAGCGCATCAGGATATAACTAACTAAAAACTGTAATATTTTGTTTAAATTTTTAATAAAATGATTGAAAAAATTGAACTTGTTTGATGTCGGGATTTTGTGAGTGGAACTTTTTCAATGCTCGTGAGTGTATTATTATAACAATTATGATGACAATTAAAGTACCAAAGTTCCCACTTCTGCCAAACCTTGCGAACTATAATGAACTGCAAACAATCAAACCGGTATATTCAGGCCACGAGAGAAAGTACATCCGGTGGTCGTGTGGTGAAGACGTGTCTTGAAATGTGAGGTACAGGGTTCAATGCCAGCCTTACTATAGCTGTATCACAATGTACAGTGCATGTTATGCAAATTTGTTAGAGCAATTATCCTACTAATATTACATACGCGAGAGTTTGCAAGTATGGATGCTTGTTGCTTTTTTACGGGAAAACGGCTGGAGAAATTTTGATGAATTTTGGTATGCAGGAAGTAGACACTGGATTAACATAATATATAAGCTACTTTTTGTCAAAAAATTCAGCGGGAAAATAAATCTGAAATAGGTAGGTTAAGCCGTTTAGGAGCGAAGCTACTACAGATACACATACATAAATGTTAAACTTATATCACCACTCTTTTTCGTCAGTTGTTAAAGGCCTCTACTAAGGAGCGCCACAACACTCTTTCCTCGGCCTTTCTCATCCCTGCACCTGTCCAATGATGTAGGTTCAGTAGGCTGAACATGAACACCCAAGCCTTGTTCTAACGTAAGTTGTTGCCTGCTCCCTTCCATGGTAGGCAGGGGTGAATTCCTGCACGTACTTTTCACTAGTACTTACAGTTAAGTTCAATAAGAGGGCGTGGTGTATTTTACGTAATTCTCACGGGAAATGGTTTTATTGCATATTTTGCGGCCAAAGCTTAATATCACAGCGTCATAGCTCTTATAGTATGAGTTTAATAGTTTTACTTGTCTACTGCACATTTTTTAAGAATGTCGAGTGACCACTTTCATTTGTTTTAAAGAACGCGGTCATTGACCGACTGACGCAATTAGTGGACGGATGCTTCTGTCTTTGACTATGAGCACGGTTATTCTCTTACTGCCAGTTCAATAACTCTATCTACCGATAACTGGTAGTTAGAGTGCTTACATAGAGAATCCGGACCGGAACCCGATTCTCTATGTGAGCACGCTTACTTTTATACTATTTTGACACATTAAAGTTACAGCCTGTCAAAATAATATGAAAGTAACTATACCTGGATCTTTAATTCGATGGAATTCTGAAATTTCAAAAGTGATGCTACTTAAAAAGCTCTTAACCGAAAAAAGGAAAAATTTGAATCCATTTCTGGGCAATAAAAAATAAAATGACAGATAATGTATCGAATTCATATTAATTACTTTAATTTATTCTTTAGCTGGCATCACTTCCTACTAAATTCAGGGATAGTAAACCTTTTTAATCGATTTCAAAAAAAGATTCTCCTTTCGGTACATACTCGTATGTACTTATGTAAGATTATTGGAACTGCACATCAAACAAATATACTTGTAAAATTTTATAGATGTATGTATGTTTATAATGTTTGTCCACGCATATCTCCGAAACGATTGAACCGATTGCCACTTTTAATTTTTTTAATGGCTTACATTGAGCAGTCTAAGTTTCATCATAATTGGTTAGTATTAATAATGATTAGATATTCTATTCTATTCTCTTTGGGGATGTAAGCTGCACCTGGCTCTCTCGAGTGGAACCTTTGTGCATATCCCCAAGGTCTAAACTGCCTTCCTGAGCTTGGACCATTTCCCACCACGCTGGTCCACTGCGGGTTGGTGGGTTCACATATCTAGATGTGCTAAATCTAGATATGCAGGTTTCCTCACGATGTTTTCCTTCACCGTAAGAGCGATGGTATACATTGTACTTAAGTTAAAAGAACTCATTGACTCCCGACTCCCGACTGAGCTACCACCGCTCATATTATTATTTAATAATCGATTAGATATTTTAATAATAAATTATATTTTTTCTTTATTTATTAATTTATACTTTAATTACGTATATTATTTTTGTGATGTAAAGGGACGTAATTATTACTCACCGTAGGTAAATCCCCTTTTAATTTGGAGCGCCGCACTTAATAAAATGGATAGGTGCATTCACTAACAAATAAAATGGATAGGTGCATTCACTAACAAATAAAATGTATAGAGTAGTTTAGACTTAGATGTGCAGGGGGGTCACTCTAAATCGACGAACGAACGAACAAGAACTTAATACAACGAGATAGAGCCGAGCTTTTGTTCGTTCGTTCGTTTGATTTTGGTAGTGGCCCTCCAGACTCGTATTGAAAAAAGGGCTCAGCCAAAAAAGGTTTGTGATCTCTGACATGTCAAAAGTAGATAACTGTCAGAATTCCGCCGAATTAAAGATCAAGGTATACCTACCAGTCATCGGTAGATAGAGTTATTGAAACTGGCTGTTAGTAAAGACGTAGTTTTGAAAAGGGACCTTTCCCAAAATAGTGTTATTATAAGTATATTCATATGGGATCTACTAAATTCTACATTAAATATGAATATATATTTTTTCTCAAGACAGATTTTGATTGTAGGTAGTGTAAGTAATACTCTTGATCATCTTTGATGTCATCCAGTTGAGTTTTCACATTACTCAGTGACTAGGCAAAAGTATAAGATTCACACCTACCTCACATCTACTAGGTACGGTTAGCTGCATTAGTAGCTAGGTACCTATACACACAAACTGCTTTGTGCCTATACACTTATGTACCTTGTCAAACTGACAAACCGTCAATGTTTCAATGAATCGATAGGCGGTTTGTTAGATTTACAAGGTACAAAAGAGTATAGCTACTTATGCAGCTGACTGGCTGTATTCACACTTTTGTATTTTACTAAAAGTCTATGTTTTTTTTAATAAAACGAAGTCTATTCTGCGAAGCGACTTGAAAAACAACCGCAGCTCACAATTCGTCGTATAACTTCGAAGGAATACTTTTGTCAAAGTCAAAGTCTAATCATCATATACTCGTAAATATAAAATTTTCTGATGAACGTAAATTTTTACAAACTACTCTCGGTTCGGATAAGGGGGGGCTCTTGTTCAAACGGTGTTAGAAATTAGTCCAGCGGAGGGTCTGAAAAGTAAATATTTAACACATGACAAAGATAACACACACACACATACACTAATGTATACATAGCGTATCCGTGCTTCACATAACGGAGTAAGTTTTCACTTTTCGGAATGAATTCATAATTAAGTCAACAAATGAGTTTGATGTTCGCAGCCACTTTCGGTTGCCTTGTGACTTCCGTTTCGAAATGACTGGCTATTAGTATGATATGTATAATTATAGAAGTACAAATAGCTAGATGGTTACACTTTTAAAGCTTCACAATCTATCGATGAATACAGAAAATTTTGTATAGAAACAAATTGAAATTCACTGCTACTTTCTATCTTGTGTGTCCATAAAAGTGATACCACTTGTACGTGGTATCACTTGCTATGTTCATATAAATTACTAATGACAACGTTGCATCGTCGTCACCGTCCATTACTACGCACAACGCCCGATTGGCATAACTTTTAGCGATTTTCAAAGAAAGTCAAGAATGTAACTAGTAACTTTTCCGATAAACCGCGTGACCTCTGTGTCTCGCGAATTTTCAAAAGTCATATAACAAAAGTGTTTCAGATTGACTGACCCCTTTATTAACCCCCTTTCCGTTGTTCCTCTATTTACAGGATAACCTGTATATTGAATATTCTATATAATTTTTCCATCAGATATAGCTAGCTGAATCAATCCAACAAAAAACAAACCAAAACAATCCTAACCCCAATTTTCATTCCAGAGCATTCACCACCAGAGGGCACCACGAGAGCGGCGGCATCGACACTATCACCATTTCAACTGGCGCGGATAAGAAGAAAGAGAAGAAAAAGAAGCAGAAACCACCAAAGATCCACTTAGTCCAGATGCCAGTCATGAAAATGGAAGAGAAAGGTCGTCAGAATGAACAGCACGTCCAGAAATGGGTGATAGGGAAGGAGAATGCGGAAACGAGACAAGTAGATGTGCAACAGGGGGAAGAGATAAAGACGCAAGATGTAGAAGTGCCGAGGGGTTTTGTGGAGGATGTCTGGTCGATTGGAGAAAAGGCACTAGACTCTGTTGCTGAGCATGCGTTGGAGAGTGACAATTTGGAGAATGGATTGAGTGATAAGAGCTCTTTGGAGGGTTGGTGATGGTTTTTTTCCTCTTTTTCATCTTTAGTATAGATTTAGTCCTAGTTCCCCAATTTCAATATATTTATTTATTTATTATTTATTAAAAATTTAATACTTCATCTCTAACAAATACGATAATATAAAAGTTTTTCCTGTTTTTCGTCTTTAATAAATAGAGTTAGAACTAGTTTCACAGTTTAAAGATAAAAGTTTTAAGTATCTCAAACATTATTCAATCGGAAAGATGATGAGAATATTTCGATGACTTTTTAAGGGGTTCTTTGAATCCTTTAATAGGTATTCAAATCTGAAGTAACGTATTTCTATTCTTCTTCTAATGACTCCTTATAAGATAAAGTCCACATAAATTCTGATTTCAAATTGAAATTGAAATTATTTGGTAAACATAATAATGTACCGACACATATGTTTTGGTATTTTAATAAACATCATTTGGTAGAATAGTTTTTGCAGGTCTTTCAACTTCAGTACTGTAGGTGATGCCTAGTACTGCAAGGATTGTTTTTGGTATAAACTTTCATTTTACTACAGCATCTTGAAAAGCATGAAATTTTGCATTTTGTAAGCATGTGCATTTATTTTATTCTGGTGAAAATGATCCGTGACATAGCATAAGTCAGTTCAACCCTTTTTGTTTTACTGAGCACGTTATTGTATTGAATCTTTAAACATCATATTTAAATGCATTATATTATTTTATTTTTGGTTATTGTTAGTGAAAGTGTTAGTTAAGTTCTTTGCCTGTTTCACAATGTCTGGACAATGGCTACCTCTGGGTTACAAGACTTGCTGTCACTATTCTTAAACATAATTACTGAGATAGTCAATCTCAGTATTGTTCATGTCTTTTATTCCACAGGATTATCCATACGTTGTCAAACCTTTATCTTATCAGTTTTCCTGTATTATCCTCTCACCTTCTAGAACAAAGAGGCAAGAAGAAGAAGAAGAAGAAGGCGATCCTGAAGCTGCTTCTGCTGGGCGCCGTGCTGAAGGCGAAGATCGGGACCATGCTGCAGATACTGTCGTTTAAGTTGCAGGTGAGAATAACGTTACTGTCGATGATATTAATTAAGATAATAAGTTATCAAGGAGTACTATCTATGCTAATACACCTCATTTTAAATAAAATAAAAGAGGAGGTTTTACCCAGCAGTGGAAAAATATAAAGACACTAAAAATAATAATAAAATCTATGTCTTGTGTAAAATGCTAGGGGTGACCCTCTATAAATCAATGAACGAACGGACGAGATTTTTCCGTGACAATTCTCGTTCGTTCTTTCGGTGATTTAGAGACTAAACCCCCTGAAACTAAACAGCCCAAGTGCAGTTAATATTAAGCTTACATATAGTTTTAGAAAAGGGGAGGGCAACCAGCACCTAAAACATCAATTGAAATCTCACTCTCCGGGTCTTTTATAAATCTGGCATCTTACCAAGAGGAGCTTAATATCTATGGGAGCATTTGTACCCAATATTTCTCACTTTTCTTGTAGTACTTTTGACTTATTAAAAATTAACTGTACTATGTAGCAAGCTCTATCGACCATATTTGTTGACATTGTAATGACATCCTCAGGTGAAATTCTTCATCATCGCGCTCCTGGGGCTGGCCATCAACCTGGCGAGGTTCTGGCTCGACGTGAAGAAGTCACATCATCAGCAGCCGCAGAAGGTAAGCTTTTATCAATGACACATGGGGTTTTAGCGACCTTCACTGATTAACTTGAGCTTGAGAAAATGAATTGAAACTCTGAAAACAACAGAAAATACAGAAAACAGTATACAATAGAAATAGTAACAGCCTTTTTGACTCTTCGGACAGCATGCTTTTATGCTGTCCGGAGCGTCAAAAAGGCACCAGCTCAGCAGGTGCTGTAGACATAATAATGTTTTACATCATTTATATAGAGATAGTGACCCTATTTCTCTCTCAACTTACATTAGACACTTCACAAATGTATGTTTTAATGCATATTATATTCTTTTATATGTTTGCCGTAGGTATTGATTGTTTAAATAATTAAATAGGATTATAGGTATTTTAAAAACATTTCACTACGGAACCATCCGTTTGCGGATCCAACCACACTTGACTCATACTAGAAGCTGCAACCTTTGATTTAAAATCCAACCTTTATAATTATTATAATATAATATTGTATGTATCTATCTGTAGCCAACAATCTATTACTTTCGCTCTTTGAGCACTAGCGGGTATAATTTCTCTCACTATAATTACTTAAGGCGTGTAAACGAGATAATAAGTACGAAGCCATCGTGCGTCCCATCTCTATGGCTTATTCGTGACACGTATCTCGGCTTGTTAGTAGAAAATGATGGTAAGTATTTATTCATGAAAATATATTACAATATATTAAATAGTAACCTAAGCCTAATTACTCACTCACTCACTCTCACTCAAGGAAGGTTCCCAACACGCTGTCGACATTGCCCCGCTGGATCGCCAGACTCAGGCGCTGGAGGTATGCGAATAGAAAATACTATTACATCAATTCTCACGACTACTACAGTCAGATGTTGGAGTATCCGCTTTTCTCTGAATGTATCAGTCTGTGGTAACGTACTTAGCACCCAAACGGCTGAACCAATTTTGGATTGTTTTTTTTGGGTCATAAGCTAATGTTACGCCGACTGTTCTTAGTCATATTTTATGAAAAACAGATTAGCTGTTGTAAAGTTATGCGACTTTTAGTGTCTTTTAGTTTTTGAACGTTTGTGTGAATATATTATTATGATTATTAGTTTCCTCATGAGACGTAAAAACTTTTAAGTAGAATTTCACAAGTTTAAATTCGGTCATATACTAACAAAAAAAAACATAAAATCATCCAGCGCGAAAATCTAAAACTAAGCAAGCATAACAGTTCAACGCTTAAATATTTAACGACCTGCCTAAACTTTTTACATTTTTTTTAACAGTCATAACTGTCAATTTTTCAAGTTCATAATTTATTTAAACAAACATAACACAAGTTGGAACACTTTCTCAAACCGTTGAGCTAAAAACGAAAGCATTTAATATGGCTTGACCTTAATTTCACTTGAATTAATTATTATAAAGGCTTATTTATAGAAACATACATACAATACGTAATCCCTTACGTACCTTGAGAATCATAGAACAACGCGGCCTCGGGTGTTTTAAATATACCATAGGGGCTTAATAAACTCACGGGCAATAAAAAAGTTCCTTGTGAAAATCATATATTTTTTCATAAAAGGGAAAATCTAACTCAAGGCGCTGCATACGCAGAACTAGAGCGCCGCCACTTGAAAAAATAATTAAAAAAAAACTTTGTTCAAATGTTTGAAAACGGTTTTTTACAAACTGCCATGACCATCCCCCTTGTCATGCTAATTCCAATTTTTAGAACCTACCTCCTAATCTCTATATGCCGTAATTTTATTAAGCACTACTTAACTAGTTGGATGTATTGAGATGTGATGAGCTCATGTCGTGACTAGATATAGGAACAATCTCCCAGAAAGTCAGAGAGATATAAGATCCGTCGATTTTCCCACAAACAATCCACCTCTCAAGAACTAATGTTACTAATGTTACTCCGTATCACTAAAGTTATAAGGGTGAAAGTCGTATAAATTCAACGTGAATGGTACAAGTTCACACGATCATTATTTTAAGGTCAGTATCAATTATAGTGCAATAACTTTATATTGTCTTTTATTTGTACGCGTCCGTCGAGTCTTCATTTTAGACTAATTTTAGATAGGTCCTAAACTCCTAACTGAGACACATACCATAGAGAAAATAATACTACGTTCAACACACATGTGTATTTCTAAGGGTATTTTTATTTTTATTCCGTGTAGATTCTTTCACGCACACGGGATTTTACAGCATTTTCAAGCGTACCGTGTGCATAATAACACGCGTTACAATGAATACTAACTTGTATGAAACGAACACTTGAGTTTATCCCACGCGGGTGATGAAATCCGCACGCTATTAAAAACACCCTAAGGAAAGCCTTAGAACCTTGAAAGAGGCATATGACATTGGACTATTACTGGCTGTACAGGTGTACAGAGAGTGCCAATTCACAGTGAACGGACTCAGCAAGTATCAGTGAAAGTAAGGTGAGTTGGCCAAAATGGGTATAGTTAGAATTCGACTAGTATAATATTGCAAATCCCATGATTGCTCAGCAATTGTTAAAGTTTTTTTTAGTGATAGTAAATTGCTATTCAAGGGATTGACAATGACTTATTTCTAATTAAATATTACCTACATGTCATAATCGTAAAAAAATTATCATGAGTATTGCTTATAGTAATTATCCTTTCCACACATATAAAAAAGTAATAATACAAACATCGCAAGTTATTAGTGAAATTACATGGCAGGAAAAACTCAGGATCCCATGGGAACTGGGATAACAATAACAAACCTTTCAGCCTAAGCAAAGTTAAACAATAAGTTCAAAATGCCAAGTTATCAAGGCCAATCCTCCATCAAGCAAGGTTAATCAAAGATTAGAACTATCTTAAAAACTGTTTTTATACTTTGACATTGTTTGAAGTATCTCACGATTTTAATTAGAGCTACAAGTAAAAAGTTATGTTCACTGCACGAAGTGTATTGAGGTATTTCTTCTTAATTTCAGAAAGCTCATGACAGCTTTGATAAAAGTTATGCGTTGCTATAGTCGCGTCAATCATGATTTTATACTTACGTGCATCCCAGTTTCTAGCTAATAGATCTCGTGTAGCCTGGTTGACCTTATTATAGTTATTTGTTTAACCCCAGTAATTATTAAAATAGTCCAACTGTTTTCCCGTGAAAGAGTAACAAATAACTGTCCATCCATATTTATAAATCTTCATGTTTATAATTTGAGAAAGATGCTGGCTGGTATAAAATATGAAGATTTTTTTTTTACTATCAACCGAGGTTATTTTATTAAACCATATTAGGTATTTGTACTTAACTTAAAAAAAAAACAATATTACAAAACAAGTACAATTTTATTATGAACGTGTTACGACTACCTAAACAAATTGTACTAGTTTTGTTATATGGATTTTTTTTAGTTAAGTACAAATATATGGTTTATATTAGGTATTTGTAATTAACTTAAAAAAACCATATAATTAAACAAGTTCAATTTTATTATGAACGTGTTACGACTACCTAAACAAATGGTACATGGTATATAGATATACATGTATTGACGTACCTATATTCCTGTATAAAAGGTCAGTAGGAATCACTTTCACATTATTTAGTATGCCGCACACCTGCTACCAGCGATGGTATATTAACGGAATTCAATATACACATAATAATATATGTATTGTATAGATAGTATAATAATACACTCACAAGCAACGAAAAAGTTCCAATTTTTTCAACATTTAATTTCAAATCTGAATAATTATATTTATGTTATTATAGAGCTTCCACTATGTTATTGTATTTTTGATGTTTCCTTATGTCTGGTAAGTAAAGTTGGTTTCCCTTGCAGTCATCAAACATGTATGGGATTTCGAATGTCTAAAAACCAATAACATAATGGACAGAGTATAGTACGACTAGGTAATATTCTGATGCGCTGTTAAATGCACTTCATTGCAGACGGCGCGGCGTCATTAAGCTAGCCTTTTCCGTTTAGGAGTAATTTTGCGCTTTTCTCACTGGAACATTTTCATTGCCCGTGAGTGTAATGATACTTTGCGAGTCCACCATGGAGGACTTTGACTTTGATCAGAGTTTATACAGATATTTTTCCTCGGGTCTTGGATGTGCCCGTAAAATGGCAATAGGCCCGCCCCCTATTACATTGGGACTAACATAACACTGGCGAAAACTGGGTGCAGCAATGCATTTATAATATCTTTGTAGGGTCAGCAACTGACGTGTAACAGTTGCTGACCCTACAATTGCGTTGTGAAAGTGCATTCATTGTATACAGTCCCATTGGGGTCAAGCGCATCGCTGTACTTGTTGATTTATTTGCTGACAGTACCGACCTGTTGGCGCGATGATGCTATGTCCTTTTAGGGAGGATGAAAGTTTATGCAAAATTGTTATGTAGGTTTTTACCTTTTGTATACCAAGAGTGGTAGGTAGGGTTTGCGATTGGTAAATCGGTGTTGTGTTTTAGATTAGAGGCCTGTTTCACAATGTATGGATAATGGCTACTTGTGGGATAATATACATGCTGTCACTCTCTGTTATCGAGCATGTAGTCATTATCCAGACATTGTGAAACAGGTCCTAAGGCTTTTACTATATAGGCCCGGCTAATTAGCACATACCTATTAGCTCATGACTAGAACAAAAAACTTCTATTTAAGAAAGTTTTAGAAAAAGTAACAGGATAATCGGTTCGGCTGCATCCTAAGTCCTCCTTACCTAATACATAGTAGGTCTTGAAGTTAATATGAAACGATAAAGTCACTGATGAAACAACTTTCCCACTATCCACCCTGTAACTATCAACATTAAAATATTTCACTAGGCACTTAGTTACTTGCACATAAACCTGACCCTAGCTCAGTATCACTGTCCCTCCAAGAGGGGTCAGGTTTCTATGCAAGCCCCTGTACATCTTTAAACCACCAACCCAGTCGAGAATCGAACCCGACTCACAATAACCAACCATTCCATCTTATCTTAACACCCATCAGCTTTCTCAGGAATCAACGAAGCGCAGCCTTGCCTCTAACAGAACCTTTGGCAAAATTCCTCCAACGACAGAGAAAGCCAGGGTTATAGTGTCAACAGAGGTGACTGACTGAGATGGTCACGATTCGAACCTAGGTTTAGCTTTCTTACAGTAGCTATAAGGGCTTGTAGTAATCTAGGTATTGCCCGCGAGCGTAGAAAACTTAAAAATGAGGGTTTTTGAGGTGATTTCTAGTGTTACTTTGGTACGGTATAATAGGTAAAATTATTAACCCCTGATGTAATTAGAGGGGTGATATATATTATGTTTAACGGGTATGTGTGTTTGTGTAACTCATAAACGGCTGAACCAATTTTCCACTATGATATTCCGATATGCCACTTTTAGTACTGAATTTCCGGTGATCTTAACGTTGGTTAGCCAGGTTAACCAGAAAGAGAGAAACTACTAATTTGTAGATGCTTAACTCAAGCCACAATATCTGCCTAACTATTTCTGCACTTACTTAGGAAAAATATAAGGCTATAAGAAAAAAAAGCCACTTTTACTCTCTTAAAACTCTAATTAGTTCTCATTTTCTTCGAAGTCATAAATATCGTCATCCGTATAGACTTTTCCGACATTTTCAATTAATTCTTCGTATAAATCCTAGTTAGGCATGCTTTTCTCTTCCTGTTCTAGAAACACTGCCATTAGTTATGTTTTTTTTATGTTAACGCTCTCCTAGTAATTTTGATATTAATAAATTGCATATAATATATATTACTTCAGTATCTCAACAAGGTAAAGAAATTATGCAAGTGTATGGTTATGTTGTAGCTTCAAATACTCGTATACCTACACCTGAAAATTATACAATTTCTCTCGTTTTATGAGTAAAAAACCAACGCACGGTAAAGATATATATTATAATATCTATCTTTTCTTATCCTAAATAGGGCTAATACTTCGAGGCTAGGGGAATTCTGGTGGATATAAATACCACGTTTGCCTAAGCTCTTCGGCTAGATGAGGTGACGACCAACAAAACGATAGCTTTAGATCGCATCGAATTCAGTGGAGTGAGAGCCTACGTTCAAGATTAGACTGCTTTAGGCTGAAGAAGAAGGAAAGAAATACCTACCGGGATTCAAACCCAGTCCGACTAATATACAGACCCAGATAAAAGCAAGGCTAATGAAATTGTATTTAACTATTTAGGTATCTCACCCAGATTTCACCTAATATACATAACTAATGCCTCACCATGATTCGAACCTGTAGGCACGTATGTAAAAGGCCAAGGGCAGATGTTAATAACCATATCATCAGTTTATACTAAGTACAGTACTCTGTTCTTAATGTATACCTTCTTAGAAACACGAATGGTTCTGACTCCTAACCTTATTGGGTTGTAGTGTTTATGTAAATAGGTACACAATTTATGTAGGTATTAATATGAATGTAGAGGTACTGTTGATATAAGAGATAAAGCATCGAAAACAGTTGGCCGTGGAAAAATATCGATTGTCGTTTTGACAAAAAAAAGTGATAAAATGAGCAAGTAAGTAAATAAAACAAGTTCATCTATTTTGAAGCCATGTCCATGTGGTCATAGACAGATACACTTATATACTCATCAAACTTATAATATTTCTCTTTAAAAACATAGGTAATGTAGGCGTTTACCGCAATGTGTATTAAGACATAGTTATTAAGTATTCAACTTTATAGTTGGATGTTATTATCACAAATTAATAATTAATGGTACTTACTAAACCTATAATCTCTGCCAATCATTAATTCTTACCTTGCTTCTCCCCTAAAGATAATAATATTTTCTATCTAAATGAACTTTCTACAACATCAAAGCTTTTCAAAGAAACCTGTCGAAAGAGCCTCCCATTTGTCTTCCTATCTCGGAATTCCAATCAATGCAATAACTTTAAACGTACGTATAATAATGTAAATTTAAATACAAAAGCTTGGGTGTGTTGGCTTTCACTACTACCTTATTCTCATTGATGTTTAGGCTTTGAAGGTGCATTCCTTTGACCTTGCTATATAAGACGTATGTTATAACTATTATCTCTACAGGATGTTGCAAAAAGGGTATAAGTAGGTACTAAGACTTCGAGAAATCTGAAATTCTGGTTTCAGTTTCGGGCTTAGATATAACATGCTGCACATGCTGGTTTCGACTTAGTATACCCTTTTTGCAATATCCTGTATAATGTCACATAGGAATAGTTACTGAGAGAATTTTATTACTAAAAACCGTTGTACCTACCTACCTACAGGTGTACAAAAAAAACTATCCATGCCAATTAATTGAATAAAAAGTTTTCTTTTCATAGCTAAGTCATCGACATTGTTAGAAGAAATTTCACTACTAATAAGCTTTAAACACTACGAGTAATCATCGCGTCATGTGAAAACATTTGTTACATTGTTATTTGGATATCTACTTATGTAAGTTTCATGTAGTGGTTATAGTGTTTCTGACTGCTACGCCGAAGGTGCCGGGTTCGTTCCCCGGCTGGGACAGGTTCAATAACAGAATACCTAGATATTTGTACTAGGGTCTTGGGTGTTAATATCATATCTGTGTGTTAATATATGTATATCAGCTATCCGATACCCATAGTACAGGCTCTGCCTAGCTTGGGATAGGATGGTCGTGTGTGAGGTCCCACATATTCCTATTATGATTATTACAGGATATTTTATACGAACTAGATGGAGTGTTAGTGCAAAAGAAACGTCTCGACTAAATACTGAATTATTTCGGTTAGAAAATTTGTGAATTTATTCATTACTAGCTCTTCCCGCGAGCTTTGCTTCGCCTTAAAAAGTTTTCCCGTGGGAATTCCGGGATAAAAAGTAGCCTATGTTCTTTCTCAGGGTCTATACCATATGTATACCAAATTTCATTCAAATCCGTTCAGTAGTTTTGTCGTGAAAGAGTAACAGACAGACAGACAGACAGACAGACAGACAGACACAGTTACTTTCGCATTTATAATATTAGTTAGGATATCATTATTCATTATAAAATTGTTGTCATTGGTTCGGTTGAACCACAAATCACTGTTTTGTGGGTTGAACCCTTCAACCAAATAAATAGTAGTCCATGGGTTGAATTTAAAGGTAAAGTTTTTGTATGTGACATGTTACACACCATAATTATATAAATTAGAATAAGTGCCAATTTCACCATTCTCGGTTATCTAACCAACAGGGACTGATTTATAAATTAAACGTCATCTCCATATAAAATTCATGACAGATGTGTCAAAATTTAACCACTACTTCCTGGTTATGCTCTAACCGAGAATGGTTTAAATTAGCACTTAAACTTGCTATCGAAATAGGTTGCTCTTTAATGATCGTTTAACAATGTTTAACTATGATTTAATATTATCCATGTCGTTTAAGCTTTATGAAGTAAATAAATAAATAAAAAAATGTTCTTGTTATCGTAAATCTAAGTTTTATAATAATAAATGTTCCTCTTCTCACATCACAACATGATTGTCCCCAGGTGATATACTACGAGCACGCCCAGCACCAGCATCACTACGACGAGCACGAGGAGGCGCCGGGCTGGGGGCCCTGGTCCCGCAGCATGGAGCCTGGGGAGGTAACTGAACTGTCTCTGCGGCATGGCAGATGTAGCTATACGCAAATGTGTGTCTGTAACTGAGGCATAGACATAGCAGTAACGAACATAACATAAACGAACTAGAAATGCCATTCTTTCGTTCTTTCATTCTCTCATTCTTTCTTGATTAGTATACCATTTTTGCAACACCCTGTATAACTTCCTTGGGAGACGGAAAAACTTCGGGACCTATCAAGTTGTTTGGACCAAACTTAAATGTACTTCAACTCACATCGTATAGTATGTAACTACCTACACAATAATTTTAATCAATACATGTATACTTACAAATTCCTTCTCCATTGCCCACAGCAACAGCAACAACAAGACATCGAGATCGACCTGGACCTCCACAACACTCCATACCGCGCGCAGGAGAGGATACACATGAGAGACATGCGTCCCGTTCCTTCCGACATCTAAACTATACTTCTATATCTCTCAATGAACTCTTGTGACAGCTGTCAACTGACCTATCAGAGTCAAGCTTGAAAGTGCGTGTCGTTTTCTAGGATATTTAAACTGTATGCTGCTATCTCTATCCTGCATGTGACAGCTGTCATCTGACCGTGAACTAATCAGTTACAAGCTTGGATCATATATGAGTCTTGTTCTCGTGGATATTTAAACTGTATACTCACTTGTTATCTCTATCCTAAAACTGACAGCTGTCAACTGCTGCCCAATCAGAGTCTAGCTTAAACGTGCTTCCCCTAAGTGTTCTTCCAATCAGAATTGAGCTTTTATTTATTTAAAGTTGTCCAGTTGGACCTGTAGATCGTGTGGTAATTTTTTTTGAAGCATGTCATGTAGGTACAGCTGTACTTTTATTTATTTATGCGTGCAACAGATTTTTTATTATGCTTACAATTTGATGTACAAAAATGTATAAAAACAAACTACTTCATAGAGTAGTTTGTTTTTATAATTTAATTTTGTATGGTGGGCGAAGTTCTATTTCGGTTGGTAAAATTATGGACATTTTAAGTCAAGTTATAGGGTTAATTTTCACTGGTTTATATATTATTGTAATCTATTATAACACAATGTATTAGTTGTAACGGTATCAAATTCAACACAGTACAATATATTTTTTAAAGAACGTAGTTAGAAATACCATGTTTTTCCAATCGAAAATGTTTTTAGATGTAAGTATTTATTTAAATGAAAGCTTAGTTAAATATACTAAGTAGTTGTTTGCCCTCATACATGCTTTTAGAAAGTACTAGATTAAGTCTAATTTATTAAAATGGTCGTATTAATAAGTTAAAAGATAAAAAAAACAACAGTTTTCTTAATTTTGGACCATAGACTGTAAACGCATAATGAAGTGTTTTCGTTATAGTTATAACGCTAATTTATTTACTTTGTTATTTATTTTAGGAACTTTTAAGGAAATAAATTATTTTTGAATTAAATCATTTTGTTCTGATTTTACCTAACCTATAGTAAAGTTGTAAAGCTGTTTTTATGTTTTAATATGAAAACAAATATTTCGTAGTGTGTATTATCAAAATTTGTATCTACTTAAGTATGTCTATCTACAGATTCTATATACCTACCTAAAATCATAAAAATCAAACGAGATAAATTAATAAAAAAACCAAAAATATATTTTCTCATTAGTAGGTACATACAATTACATTTTCCAACACAAACAATCTTGATATATGCGGCAGGCACTAACAAATATATACTTAAAAGTGTCCATAATCCCTCTATACTATCGGGGTGAATACTTAGGGTTTTCTGGCCCATAGGTAAAGCTTCTCAGCTCATAAGACACACCATTACTCATACTATTCTCGTAACTCAATTCGAAATCTCTGAAGTCACTGCACCCGCCGAAAACGCGGCACGGCTGCCGATTGGCCACTTCATCTTTAGCCTTCTCCTGATTGGTCGGTTTGTCGTCTTCCTTCTTCTGATTGGTGGGAAGAGGTTTAAAGATGGCGTTGTGTGCTGCGGCCGTGTCCATGTCGGCTTTTCTGGAGACTATTATTCGGATGTCCGTGTGGAGGTAAAGCTTGCCCGATTTCGATGTCATGAATCTGGAAAAGTAAGGTTACTTACTGTTAAAAAATGCATAATGGATAACCCTACGGACGGCTTGAGTCAACTCATTATTGTAAACAATTTTTGCTCTACGAATTTACCAATGGGCCGTTTTCCTTGACAGCTGTCAGTTGAGTTTTTGTACATGGTCTGAGGTACAATCGAGGTACAAGCCGTTAGCCGATAGATGTCGTGACAACATAGTGTACCGAACTGTCAAATATTGCACACAGAGAGCAAAGAGGTTGAAGTATTAAACCCAGAATAAGAACTCACTACTTTTAATAGTACTTCTATTTAGTCTTATTAACAAGTTCAGAATGTTTATTTTTCAAGGGTCGTTGATATAGAGAACGCATGAAGGCAGACATAAGTATAATTTCCTCTGTGGAAATAAGACGTGAGCTGACACAAAACCTGCGTTCTGAGGGTTTGACAGTTTAGTACAACTCAGACAACGACATAATATGTTTCTCCTAAAATTTAAACTTTTTTCTGCCCTTGCGGCTTTACCACTACTGCAACACCTTGTTAATGATGTAAACTCACCTCAAATGGATCAGATAGCGCATGTACTTGTGTGTGTCCTCGCGTCGCGGCTCCGGGGCTCCTGCGGGCAGGTACAGCGTCCTCTGTGGGTGGAACGAGAACTAAATTAATATTTATTATAATCATAATATTTTCATGCATGAAAGTAAGGTTCATAGGTAGAAGCAGAAACTTTTTTGTTGTTGTTTGAGGAGGTAGAATGTTCAAAGAGATGTATAATTAAACTGCGATTAATCAAATTGTGGATTGGATTGTAGCGAAATAAAAAAATGCGAATCCGACTACAGCAACCAATCTTAGCGTCAATTCACACGTACCACAACCACACTACGTCGCAGCGACATAATGTGGTCAAGCTGTAGTTACGTGTGCGACAGCGGCTTTTTGCAGTTGCGTTGTGGCAGCGACAAAATGTCGATGTGGTTGTGTTGTCGCTGTCGTTGCGATGTGGTAATCACGTGGTCGTATGCATTTAATAGGGCGAGGAGGTGGCCGCGGTGCCGCCGCCGCGTGGCGGCGTTGCCGACGCGATGTGGTTGCGATGTGGTCGTATTACACAAGTGGTCGATGACAACGGCAAAATGTGGCACGTGTGAATTGGATTATTCATTTTCAATACAAAATATACGCCCGACCACACGGCGTGGTTGTGGTGTGGTTGTGGTACGTCTGAATGGACCCTTATTGAGAAGGTAATTCGATAGCAATTTGTATGACATCTTGATCAGCGCCCCTGTCGGTAACGTAAGATACTAATAAAACGCAACAAACTCGAGAATCGAATTATCTACCCAGGAGTAGATTATAGCGGCCAAGCGACTGCTTTTATAGCCTATTATGTCCTAACCAAACCAGGAACCACAATCTAAAAACATAAATTGATCACCCTAACCCGGGAATCGAACCCAGGACCTCTAGCTCACAAAGCAGAGCATCTCCCACTAGACCAAACTCAAACTCAAACTCAAATTTTTTTATTCATCGTACAAATATAAAATTTTCTGATGAACGTCAATTTTTACAAATTACTCTCCGTTCGGATAAGGGGGGGCTCTTTCTGTCTAAGGAGAAGAACGGAGGCAAGAAACTCCTGAGCCATCTTTTCAAAAAAAGACTTAAAACTAGTTGGTATACAATACATATAAGCTTAATAATTATTATTATAATAATATGAGCAGAGCTAACTACTTATCACAGCCATGCATTAACGTCCTCTAAGTAATCATCAATTTTATAATAAGCTTTTTTACTGAGTTTCTCTTTAATGTAACACTTAAACTTATTCTCTGGCATTTGAGCAACTTCTGCTGGAAGCTTATTATAAAATCTAATACAGTACCCTAAAAACGATTTATTAACTTTCGCCAGACGCATCGCTGGAAAAGCCAGCTTATGCTTGTTCCTAGTATTAATGTCATGATTACTGCCAATTGTATCAAAAGTTGAAATATTCTTTCGTACATACATTAAATTGGAAAAAATGAACTGACATGGAACTGTAAGGATGTTAATTTCTTTAAATAGTTCTCTCAATGAATCCCTGGAACCAAGTTTGTATATAGAGCGGATGGCTCTTTTCTGTAATACAAATATAGTTTCAATATCAGCTGCTCTACCCCAAAGCAAAATGCCATACGATAATAAGCTGTGGAAATAACTAAAGTAAACTAATCTTGCGGTTTCAACGTCGGTCAGCTGTCTAATTTTCCGTACAGCAAAAGCTGCGGAGCTCAACCTTCCAGACAATTTTTCAATGTGAGGTCCCCACTGTAACTTTGAATCTATAGTCATCCCAAGAAAGACAGTATCATTAACTAGGTCCAATTTATTCCCATCTAGAATAATGTTAGTATCGCATTGTCTAACATTCGGCAGTGTAAATTTAATACATTTCGTTTTCTTAGAATTCAATAGAAGATTACCACAGAGACAGTTGCATGTGCTTGCGTAATTACCTGTCTCAAGAAGGTGGTGGCCCCGGGCGGCATGCCTGCCAGAGAGTACAGCACCACGAACATCTTGACCAACGTGCCGTGAGGGTTGAAGAGAGACAACTGGACCTTTCCCTACACTTCTAGTAGCTTATGTATGTCTGTTTAATTAGTTTCTAACGTGACCGCTTGGGGCTCTAATCAAGATGTCATACAAATTGCAGTAAACCGCCCTGAGTCGACAATATTCGCGATTCATACACACACAGCTATATCTACGCATTACTAGATTATAGTGCCCAATTTGTCAATTTTAAATACACATACCCCGGCTTGACTTTCACATAGCGTTCTATGTCCTAACAAATTTAAAAACACAAATAGGTCGCCCAACCCTGGAATCGAACCCAGGCCCTCTAGCTCACAAAGCGGAGCATCTCCCACTACACCACAGATACACTTGCCTCTCCTTGCGTAATTACCTGTCTCAAGAAGGTGGTGGCCCCGGGCGGCATGCCTGCCAGAGAGTACAGCACCACGAACATCTTGACCAACGTGCCGTGAGGGTTGAACAGGGAGACTTGGACCGTGCCTGATGAGGGGACTAGGTAGCCGTGGCCGCCGAGGTTTATGTGGCCCTGGAAGAAATCGTAATAAATTTATTATTATTGAGAGTACTAATAAATGTTTTGGGAAAGTGGATGAAATGCCTGGAATAGATAGGAACCTTTGGAAATAATTTCACAGCTACTAAAAAGTAAATATTAAATTATTTAACAAAACTACGCAAACATTAGCACGGCCTAATTTTCGCAATGAGATATTTTAGATCCAAGATGGCACTATCAAAAGAGCAATGAGCAGTCACATTCCAAAACAGGAAACCTCTTAATCATTAACAATATCTACTAAAGGACACACACACACACATAGTGAGTTATTGCTAGTTGCAGCTACATTCTCCTTTCAATTCTGACCACAAACCGCAATTTTACCACGAATTTACTGCATTTATCCTTTTTCGGTCTCTGAAAAGCTTCTTATTTCTTCCGCTGGAGGCGACACCTACCATACAAGGTGCGTTAGTGCCCCTGCCATTGTACCACGAATTTATTGCCTTTCTCCTTTTGCGTTCTCTTTAAATCTTCCTTATGTTTCCGCTAGAGGCGCCACCGATGTATTTTCGCTATAATAATATTCTCTTCTATCAACTCACCATATAAGGTGCGTTGGTGCCCCCAGGAGCGTAGAAGAACACAGTGACGGGCAGGCGGCGGTGCGCGGGGCAGAAGGCACCTGATGCTCCTAGAGACGCCGTGAAGCCGTGGACTGTGGCTACAGGTTCCAGGCGGCCTTTCAGGGCTGACTCTTCGAAGCTGCCTGTGGATTGAGAGGGTTGCGGTTTGACATAAATGCTTGTTAAAATATTGATGTTGATACAGAATTCTATGAAGCCTATCGCACTTTCGCCATTTATACCAGGCGCCCATAAACCCTCAATGGTATCCGAGGGATCTTGTTAACCGAGGACCTTGCCATCAAATAGTACTAGGAGTCCAGAAAACACCAAGAGCTCTACACTACGCTCAAAGCCGAGGTATCCCTAAGACCATTTTTTTTTTTTTTTTTTTTATCTTTATTATTTATAGGGACTTTTGTACACTATGTAGTGACGATGACAGTCCCATCGTGACTATTATACTAACATTTACAAATAATTAATAATTCAATTTACATTAATAAAGAATATAACATTCTAGCTGCTCCCGAAGTGGGTTCAGCCAGAATATTATGAAACACACCAACATCAGTAACGTTCAGCTGCAAAGTTTGAATAATCATATTTCTTTTGGGTGCGTAACGGACACATTCCAGTAGTAAGTGGTATAAATCTTCTTCTTTGCCACATACCTCACAATTGGGAGAGTTAACCTTTCTCATTAAAAAAGCAAATTTGTTAGATGGTATATGGCCAGAACGCATCCTATGAGCTACAATTATTTGTTTTCTACCCAATCTAGCACACAAGAACCATGGGATACGAGGAGGCTCGCTCTGAATGCTTTTATACCAAATGCCTTTCGTTGTAGATCTTTCATCAAAGTATTCGCGCCATTTAACGAAATTTTTTAACTTGTATTTACCCAAGACTTCTGAGTAATTGGGCTGAACATTCAATGGAAAACCTTCAACTAAAGCTCTTTTTGCGAGATGGTCAGCCTCCTCGTTTCCGTACAAACCAATATGAGCTGGAACCCACTGCATTGTCAATGCTATGTTATTGATTTTAAAATTATTAACTTGATCTAAAACTTCGTAGGCGATTGAAATCCCCCTGTGTCCAGATGCGCATCGAGTCACATGCTGTAAGGAACTTTTGCTGTCTGTTAGGATAACTATTTTTTGAATTCCCAAGCCGCTTGCGTATGTCAGAGCTTTGGACAATGCAATGAGTTCTGCGGTCATGATAGAAATGTTACATGTTAAATTAAATATTTCAAAATAACCATTATTAGGATCATAGAAAGCTGCACCACTACTTTTATCTGTCTTAGACCCATCAGTATAAATAGCGTACCAGCCATTATAGTTTGTACGAAGTTCCTGGACAACATTGCTCTTCAAAAGGTTTCTCTCATACAATAATTTGGAATTCTTTATACTATCTAGACTAGTCTTAACACTATTTTTAATATCAATGTTGGCGACCCATGTATTTAAGGTAAACATATGCAGTGTATTACAACATGATATAATTTCATCCTTTGTTTCATTAAATGAGCTGAGCAATAATGGAATCTTCTTTTGCCTCCAATTATGGGATACACTGAGGTCACCTAGCAATTTAATCGTTTCATTATTCGACCAAGAGTGACTTTTTAAACAAAATTTATAGGCCAGGTATTGCCTTCTCAAAGTTAACGGTGGAAGACATAACTCGCTCTCCATTACGTGGATGGGTGTGGTTTTTATAAACCCACCAATCACTCTTAAGGCCTGATTTTGCAATTTATCCAATTTGGAGATATGGCAAGTGGCTGCATTATCGTATAAAAATGACCCATAGTCAATTCTGCTTCTGATAAGTGCTATGTACAATCTACGGAGATGTAGCGGGTGAACACCCCATCCAGAACCTGCTAAAACTTTTAAAAGAGATAAATACTTTTGGGCCTTTTCGCATACTTCATTTATGTGCTTACCCCATCTTAAAGATCTGTCCAACCAGATACCCAAGTATTTTATGCAATCAGCAGATCCAAGCGTAGTCCCCTTGACAGAAATATTAACACATTCTCGCCTATGGCCTCTACTAAAGATGCAAACTTTAGATTTAAGTACTGATAACTCTAGGCCTAGTTGTTCTATGAGTAATACAAATGTATCCAATGATTGCTGTATACACTGCACGCTATCCTGAAGTTTGTTATTATTAGCATAGAGCACAAAGTCATCGGCGTATTGCCCTATAAATACATCCTTAATGTTACGACAAATATCAATAGTGGCTAAGTTGAACAGTAGAGGGGATATGGGGTCACCCTGGGCAATACCTTTGCTTGTCCATCTGATATGTACTATATTGTTTTCTTCATCGCTTTTAATTTGAAGATGTCTTTCTTTTAGATACTCCCAAAGGTATAGACATATGTTGGCCCCTACTTTCAACCTATCCAGTATAGTAAGAGCTCTATCGATTATAATATTGTTGTAAGCACCTTCAATATCCAGGAAGCAAGCCAAGGTAGCATAATTCTTAGTGAATCCAAGTTGTATATGTGTGATCAGTCTCGCTAAACAGTCCAGGCAAGATTGAGCTCTCCTAAACCCAGTCGTATAAGGAGATAATAACTTATTATGTTCCACAAACCATTCAAGGCGTTTAGTGATCATTAAATGAAACGTTTTGCACAAGCACGACATCATAGCTATTGGTCTAAGCTTAGAGATAGAACTGGTAGATTTGGGGATTGGCATTATCATTACTTCTCTCCATTGAGACGGGACATAGCCAGTACTGAAAATATAATTGTATAATCTTAGTAAGTACTTCTTTGCGTCGTCTGGGAGCTGAGCTATCATTGAGTAAGAAATTTTATCGATTCCAGGTGTTGTGTCTTTAGTTTTTAAGCTATTATCCAGTTCCTGTATTTTAAAATCGGCATCTAGAGTTGGGTTAAGGGATGTAAAATTAGGAGTTAGGGGTGTTACAAAATCAGGTGCCAACGATGTCAGTAGTTCATTTTTACTCTGCTCGCTGGAAAATGACTTTGCTTGTTTGTAGCCCTTCATCCATCTCATTTTCCGCCATAAATCAGACGAAGAGGTAGATTCATCTATAGATGAGCAAAATTGATACCAGCTCTTGCTCTTAGCCTGCCTTATAAGTCGTTGTGCTTCTGAGATTTTTAGCTTTAGACTGTCTAAATTTTGAGGAGTCGGATTTTGCCTAAACGATTTGAGTGCTAATCGACGTTGAGCTACTACTTTAGAAAGATCTTGATTCCAGTATACTTTAGGCACAAACTTTCTAGCGGGATTTGTACAAAGCTTTATGTCAGGAATATTTTCCGAAGCAGACTTGTTTAATATATCTAAAAAGAAATCATAACTTTCTTGCACGTTTTGAATCTCAGTGGCCGATGATAGCGCTAAAGAAATGAAATTTCTGTATTTAGGCCAGTTGGCAGCTTTGTAATTCCTTTTTATAACAAAATTAAGGCAATCCCGGTATTGTATACTCATTTTGATAATTAGATGATCACTGCCTAAATTTTCATTGGTTACATCCCAATCAATGTTCGTGGCAATATCTGTGGAACAGAATGAAATATCTGGGGACGTCTTTTGAAGCACTCCATTCACTAGCCTTATTCTCGTTGGTCTGCCATCATTGAGTGAGATATAACCATTATCAAGAGAGCTGTCAAATAATTGAATACCTCTTGGATCCGTTTTACAGGACCAGTTTGAATGGTGTGCGTTGAAGTCTCCCGCAACTATAGATTTTTCGGGGAACATAGCGAAAATACTATCCCAATCCGACTGAGAAGTACGCACTGGGGAAGTACAGTAAATTGAGAAAATATTTTTAACTAGCTTACAATTAAGGATTTTAACATGTACTATTTCTATACCCGGATTACTAATGTTAACTGGGCTTACAAATGCTTTTATAGATGTATGGCACAGTACTGCAACGCCACCGTAAGAATCGCCTCTGTCTCTCCTGTACACATTATAGCCACTTACATTAAATTGGGAATCGGGGTCCAACCACGTTTCACTGAGCACTGCAATATGAACCTTTTCTCTACTTAGTAATAGTTCAAAATCAATTAATTTTGGTATGACACTTTGGGAATTCCACTGAAGTATATTTATATGCATATTAGAATAATTACTAGCCATTATTTAAATAAGAAAATATTTTGTTGATGATATCTCCCTCTCTAATAGTTTGTACAAACAGTGTTGTCAGCTCTTCTAATATAGTTTTTATGCACAAATTTATCTTCTCTTCTAATGGTTTTTCAGATAAAACAATGTCCTTCATTCTGTGTAATGTCTTCCAAATTCCTAAGTTGCTTTTTTTGTTTTCGACATATTTCTTACTTTTATTTGGATGTAAGTCTTCTTCTCCTTCTTCTTCAGTGTGATGTGTATTGTTCTTCCTTTCAGTTGTTTTCCTCTTTATTCTAAATTTACGTCTCCCAGCAGGTTTACAGGAAGGTAGGATTACAGATGCATTATCTACTTCTTCGCTAGTTTCTTCAAGGCATGAGAATGATTGTGTTAGCTCCGTAGTATGTTTGTTGGTTAGTGCATCTCTATACGATTTATTTCTGTTTGGCTGGTTGCCTGGAGGTAGGGTATGTGCGTCCAGTGTTCTTTCTTCCAAATGAATGGGTTCTGGTACATAGTCGTTAGTTGGTTTCTGTTTAACGAGCATTTGCAAGGCTATTTTGTATGTGCAGTTATTTTTACTCATTATTTCTCTGATTTTCTTTTCTTTTAGATATGCTGGGCAATTTTTATCTAAGGCAATATGAGGTCCCCCGCAGTTAATACATTTAAATTCTTTTGTGGCGCAGTTGTCATGTTTTTCACCACATTTAGGGCAAATAATTTTCTTTGTAGGGCAATAGTTTCTTGAGTGGTTAAATTTCCAACATCCACTACATTGCGAGACAGGAAAGGTGTATGGCTCAACCTTAAATCTGCACCCGTATCCAGATATATACGAGGGTAAGGAAGGCCCTTTAAACCGTAAGCGAATCACTTCACTGTCCACCCACTGTCCATCTTCCGTAAGTCGTTTCAGTCTTTTCATAGCCAGAATGTCGTACTTACATGTGTACGATTTCATTATCTCTTCCTCATCTATATCTAAATCAGCATTTCTGACTATCCCATAGGTAGAATTCACTTGATCCGTCTTTTGGCATCTATAGTCTAATTCCACAAACTTTGGACAGTTTAGTAACTTTTCCGCATCCTCCAAGTTCTTAAATACTATGAAGGCTTTGTACGGACCCTTGTATTTAATTTTAATTATGTTTGAGATGTTTTCCGATTTTAATAGTTTAGCCATGCCAAATTGCTTTGGTAGAATTTTTTTCGACGTCACACTTACTTCAAAATTATTCGGGGAATCTGAGTTTATTTCAGATTCCGACCGGCTTTCGTTTCGTCTTGAAAAACTTCTCAGCAACTTTTTAGCCTTTCTACTAACGACAGTAAATCCCTCATTATCTTCCTTCTCTTTACTCTCTTCACTCTCTTGCCTCGGTCTTTTCTCCGAATATCTTGTAGGTTCACCTACTTCTCCGCATTCCATGTTTTCTGAGAGTGGTTGGACACACTCAGAATTCACAATCGTATCTTCATGTATATCACTTCCCGGCGGATCGCACTCAACACTCTTTGACCGTATAAAACTATCCATTCTCGTAATAAAATAACCACATGTGGGTAGTTATAGATTACACCGGCACACGGATTACGAAGCGAAGTTTAACCGAAAGACGTGTTCTCGCTTCGGCGGGTCACGCGCGACTGATCCCTAAGACCATGCCATCAACTTGTACCAGGCGCCCATAAACCACCAACAAGCAAAGTGACTGTGTGTGTGTAATTTGGTTTTTAGTTCTTTCTTCTTTAATTTCTTTTTAACACCTTTTAATAGTTTTTCTGTGCCTCCTGTATGTTGGCTGGTAGAACATGCTTTTAGCATTAAACTCACGATTTGTACATCTATTTCGTATATAAATAAATAAAACAACTCACCTAACAGTCCAGCACTAGGCCCCACCCTCAGCCGCGGGGTCCTTGGTACTTTGTCCCCCCCGGGGGCGGGGCGGGGGCGCGGGGGCGGCGCGGGGCGCGGGGACGCGGGGGACACGCACGGTGAGGCGGGGGACACCGGGTGGAATAGGGCGCTGTGGGGGTAAGAGGGGGTGAGGTTTAAGTTTAGTTGACTTTACATTACGGTGTGATCTACATCTATCTTTACGTATGCCTGTTGGCTATTGTTTAAATAAATAAGTATAAATAATGGTTAAAAACGTTTGCTAGGTATATGAAATTTTCTAACTGAGGGTGTTTGATTGTACATTATCTGAAATGAAACCAAGAGAAGACCCATAGAAAAAACTGTACTGTTGGACTATTGCAATGGTCTATAAGGGAATTATTTTCATTTCAAATTACTACCTCATTCGATTCGACGTTTCCATATCGATACACTATAGTCAAACTTCTAACACTTATTTACTGTTCAGGCAGAAAAATGAAAATCTCACCTCTTAATCCCAGAAATGCCATTGATCGAGTCATCATAGTCAAAGCAATTATTTCCTCTCTTCAATGGCGCAGGCGATGACGTCAGAGGCAATCCAGTCTTAGTATGAAACACCATGGAAGCCGCCGAGTCGAAACGCCATCGAAAACGGTCCATCTCTGTCGGGGAAGGAACCTGGGAATCCTGCTTTTGTGAACTTTTCGGGTCGGGAAATTCGAAGCCATTCTGATCAGATTCTTTGGGAGAATCACCATCATATTTGTCAAAAGTCCCGTAATCACATTTCTCGACCATGACATAGTCTTCACCGATTGAGGAGTATTTCTGACGAGGAGGTTTCTTTGACATGTCAGCGAAAACCGTATCGTCATTCTTGAGTAGCAATTCTTGCATATCTTTGTTTTCTTCTTTGTCCCGTTGGCTGAACCGATCTGTCACTAGCTTCTCTATACGGTCCACTAACGGAAAAAACCTTTTCAATTTGGGCCTTTTAATTATATTCTTCTCTTCATCGTCATCAGGACACTTTCTTATACCCGAGACGAATTCTTTAACACTATTAACTACGCTAGGTTTTATATCACACGTTAAATTATTACTAAAATTATCACATTTATGCTTCTTGCTTTGCCCTTCTGTAGGGCCGTCTACAGCAGTCAGATCATAATTAGCTTCGGATCTGACCATACCCCTTTTGCAGTCATCACATTTGACCACAAACGCCGTACCACATTCGCATACGAGATCATCAGTTTGAGTGGCAATCGTATTGGTTTTCTTATACTCTGTTGGCTGTATATTGACGTTGTCCACAAAGGGTGATTTGCTTTCAATTCTGCTGGCAGGAAGAGTCAGATATGTTTGGTTTCTATAGCATCCTATAGCTCTGAATCTGTCGAATCTTGCCGCTTGCAGAATTGGTATCGATGTATGCGTCTCGCTCTTTTTAGTGACGCCATCCCCTTCTGAATTCCCTGTCGACTCTGAATTCGAATCCCTCAGCTTACGAAGCTTGCTCTCTTTCCGTAAACGGCGTTTGTATTTCGCTATCTCTTTCAGTCGCCGTTCGTCTAGCTTCTTCGTCTCTTGATTAACACTAGTGGAAGATTTTTGATTTTGGTCTGACTCGTCATCGCAGTTGCATTTATGTTTTCCGTTTTCGCTACAAGGTGTGTGCATTCTGTCGTCAACTAATCCCTTTTCTTTGCATTCCATATCCGTTTTATCATTATCAAGTTTCTCTGGTGTGGCAGATCTAAAGAATTCACTTGGTCCCATATTCCCGAATATCGAAAGTCTTCTTGAAGCATTACTAGTCGATCCTATGTTTGAATTGATAGCGTTTAAGTCCCTCATTCTTTCTGGAGTGCCTAACGTCAAATCGTTCATTCTGTTAGCTATATCTTCGTTTTGCATCTCTTTGCTGGCCCTTCGTTTAGGTACATTACAAGAGCATTTGACGACAGGTATGCCTTCGATCCGGGGTAGACTCTCAAGGTAGACTTTCAGGTAAACGTTATTGCCGATGTCAGTGATAGGGAATGTGTGATCAGTGGGCTGTTTGGTGAAGTCGGTCATTTTGTAGCTCTCGCCCGGTATTTTGATGGAGTACACAATGTTCAGTGAGCGGGGCGCGGGGTCGTCGGGGGTCGGCAGGTCCTTCTCGTCGCAGTTCGATTCGAGTTTCTTGAAGTTGCACTTTTCGCGGCTCAGCTTTCTCCTGAAAAGGATAAGACATGTATTTTAGTCATATATTTATTGAGATCGTAGGTATAAGTACGATGGATTCTACAGTCATATTACCAATCAATGACAAAAAAAATAATGATCGATTGAAACCATTCGCAAAAAAGACACTGAGATGTTGTTGACATTATGTTACCAACGTGCATCAAGGTTGTCTATATGTTGAAAATTATACAATACATTTCAAATCTTATCTGAACATTATACCTTGTAGTCAATAAATTTGCTTAGCTTTAATTACTACAAGTTCGATTTTCAGTCTTCAAGATACACACAGTGTCCGACACATGGTCATACGCATGACAAACTGTTTTGGACGATAGAGAAGGTTATTCTTACAATCTTTTGTCTTTGTAGAATCTGCGAATTTAAGAATATCGACACTTTCTTTCTAGAACTCCACGTCATCGTTACGGTCCTACTGGTCCTACCTCCGCTCGGTGTGGTCCAACTCCGGTTCGGCAGTCAGCCGGGAGGTCCACGCCGCGAGTTGGGAGAAGTGCAGCTGAGACCGCACCGCGCTCAGCAGCCACTGCGACGAGATGGGGGGCGGGGAGTCGTGAGCTCTGCGGGGGAGGAAAGGGTACAGTTTAAAATATGCCTTTCATCATCATCATTAGGATCCCTCATCAGGGACATAGGGCTCGAAGTATAGATTTACTCTCTGATCGGTTCTGTGCCACGCCTTCGATTTCTTGCATTTAATATAGGCATAAACTAAGCCGTTTAATTAATTACCTTCGTCACTGCCACGTAGGTACTAGATGGCTGCAAAAACTAAGTTAAGCTTATCTTTGTGATCATACTTCAAACTTACACCATCTGAATTCGATACGCGAACCGCTAGTCAGTATTGCTTATAAATGCTACTGAGATTAAGAACGCGACGTTCGTAATGGCTTGGCATGGCTTTTAAATAACAATTGACTTTAAGTACCATCAAGGAAATCTATGCCATCCCGATTCAAAATCAATATCCCGTGCTCAACCCATCGTGATAGCCTGTGTTTCTAGTCCTCAGCTTAACGGTAGACCACCGATCGTGTTCTCTACAAGAGAATCCCTAGACCCTGGTATCCCTAGACCCTAGTTGAAGATACTCACTTCTTCATGAAGACGTAGCCCTAAGCTTTACGGTAAGACACCAACACGACGATGCATGGTACAACGACGCCTCATACTAATGAGTCACTAGACTTGCGCTGCGTTTCGTCGTCTCAGCGTCGTCGCTACATAGTTTTCTACACTAATGGGACTGGTAGAAGACACTCACTTCTTCATGATGACGGACAGCGTCCAGCGCTCCAGCAGCAGCCCGCGGCGCTCGGGGGGCGCGCGCTCGTAGGACCCGTCCCCCGCGCCTGCAGACAGCCGGGAGTGGCAGTCCGGGCAGTCTGGAGCTAGCAGGACCTGGAAGGGAAGATAGGGGGTGTTAGGAGTGGAAGACAGCTTGGTACAATCAATTAAACATAGTCCAAAGTTTGGGATGATCTTCTCCTGTATAATAGGAGTTTTGTCATGTTTGCAACATCTCATTTCTTGCTCATAGATCATCTGTAAAGGCAATTAAGAGGCGGGATGGTGGGACATCGAACCCACATGCACAATGAGATATTTTAGTGAAGGCCAAGGCTGGTTTCAAGGAGCTTCAGAAGCCAATCTTAGCCACACGCCCTTAAAGCCGTCAGTGTAATAAGTGTCAATTTTGTAATAAATTATGACATAGGCCTCCACACATGCGTGCGGTACAGAAGAGGCTCGCTGGATGCGATGCGATGCACTGAGGGTCTGTGCACTCCAAGTCCACCATCTATACCTCATCATAACATAGATCTATTTACATTGTGGGCAGGAAGATCTCCACCAAAATTTTATGTATTCGCCATTTTAAGGCGCATTATGAGAGGCACAACCAGCCACCTAAACCCACAGACGATGTTCAATTGTTCATAGTCTCTCACCTCAATACAGATGGGTATCTGGTCGTGCCACAGCGCCTGCACGTGAGAGTCGAGCGCGACGTGCGGCTCGCTGCCGCGCGGCTGAGACAACTGCACCTGGTGAAGGAATAAGGGTTTTTAGTTATGCCATATAATATTATGACTAACTGCCAGTTTCTATAACTCTATCTATATATAACTGGTAGTTACTTTCATACGATTTTGACAGATTGTAACTTTTCATTATGTCAAAATTGTATGACAGTAACTACCACTTATGGATAGATAGAGTTATAGAAACCGGCAGTAAAGCAACAAGGGAATGTCGGGATGAGGACAGGTCCCGAATTCTGCCATTGACCCAGAAAACGGAAGTGGCTCCTAACTAATTGTTAAAGACCGTATTTCAAGTATAAAGTAAATCCATCTATTATAATTATTTAAGCACAAAGCCATTAAAAAGCCATTATCAATCGGTATTTTATATTTAAAATGTTACATAATGTTAGTAAATAACTAGCAATGATAAAAAAGTCTTTGCAAAATCGCACTCTTTATTGTTATGACTTTATACACTCACGGGCAATGAAAAGGTTCCACTGAGAAAAACACCAAATTACTCCATTTAACAGAATCCTACATTTAACAGAGCATGAGGATATAAACAACTAAAAACAATAATATTTTGTTCAAATTTGTAATTACATGTTTGAAAAGTGGTACTTTTTCATTGCCTATGAGTGTATTTGGACTGTGCATGTAGTGTTAAGAAGACAACTGACCTGCTTTCCCGGTGCCCGGCTGGCCCTGATGATGAGGCGGGCCACCTGACGCAGCAGCGGCTCGCCCGCCGCCGGCGCCGGGCCGAACGACCCGCTACTGTGCATCTGTGGGGGGAGGGAGGGGGGGTTAGTTACAATACTGTTTAGTTGAGAACTGCTCACTGAGAGCTAGGCTGGCTGAGCTGAAATTAAGGGGATATGTACAAAGGTTCCACTCGAGAGAGCCACGTACAGGAACTTCGCCCCCACTCTGAATAGAATAGAATAGTTGAGAACTACTGGACTATAACTCTGTACTACCACAAAACACTGTTTAACTAGCGTTTAAACTTTAAAACGAAATTTGTCAGATTTTGTAGGCGTTTGACAGCGCTAAACACCTGTTAAATATTGTCTAAGTTTTAGTGGTAAAGCCCTAGAAATCTTGCGAAACGAGGCTTTATCCTCTTCGTTTCAATAATGCGATGAGCGATGAGAGTAAGATAAATAAATAAATATATTTTTTATTCACCAAGCCAGTTATCTGGAAGACATCACGTTTAGCAATAAGGCCGTATCGGTTAGGCACAAAAACGCTAAACGCGATTTAAACTAATATTCAATTACACCCAAAATACTAACGTTACATGGCATCGAAAAGTACCAGGCGCACAGAGAGCAGAGGATGTGGGTCAAAGCTGGGTCACCGCCGGGTCATACGGCCCTTTGTCGACGAAATAGGTCAATGTGCCGTGCGGTCATAAAGTCCTGGTTAAAAATATTACTTCATAGAAGGAAATGTATTTTTAGAAACGACATGTATTGTATGCAGTTAGAATGCTGTGAATTGGGAAAGGAATTAAAGCATAGCTGAGCTTCGCAATAAATAAAAAATCAATCCGAATCTGTTTATCTGTTTCAGTTCGACGGCATAATAAGATGTCTACCAGATATTGACTTGAAATAAAAATAACCTTTTGACTAGGAAGCTAGGAGTAAAATACTCTAGCTAGAGGCTCCATGTGTACGTAGATAGTTGCAATGAATAAATATAAATAAATCAACTATCATAATTTGCGTTCCACTAACCTAACATTTCAACAAATTGATACCATACCACGAACAGTTGCTACCAATAATATCATCGTTAACAAACGACGCATTACGAATGATTTAAAAAACAACCAAGCGGTATTACGTCATCAAAGCCAAAGTCAAATCTAGAGGTATAAGTAATCATAACCGACCTCTTCCGATGACTCATCTCCTTTTCAAAAAAAGAACAAAGTTTTTGTTTCCTAATTTCTATTACCCGAAAAGAGGTTGCATGCAAAAAGTTCACGCTCGAAGTAACAATCACAAAGGCAGTGTTGCCAACGCCCAGCAAACATAAATAGATTTTTTCATCTCTTAGCAGCCTTGCAGCGCTGTAGGTTTGCTGTTCTGTTAAACGGCGCAAGTTTTGTTAGCGCTTGGGGCTTTTTGGGTCGAAGGGCGCGGGTGCACTTCGGAAATAGGCCAAGGCCATATAATGCAGAGATACCACGCCTTAACCTAGATATCGGTTTGGTGCCTTCAAAATTGAAGGTCTCGTGACTTTTGACAGTGGCAGCAACCATTTTATTCTTCAGATACCACTTATCTGACCATTAAAAAAACATCCCTTTGTCGGGTAAAAGATGGGACAATATTTGTTTCTTTAATTGGTAGGTAGCCCTAAATTATTGAACAAGAATAAATAAGACGTATTACGTAAGTAGCAGAAACAATAAATATAATTATTGTTGCCCTATTAAGCTCTTCATGCTGTTAGTACTTGTTTCGGTTTGCAAAGTTAGCTTTGTCGTACTCTATCTCTACAATTTTCGCATGCAAACGGTTAATCAGGTTCTACCTTTTTTGGCCTAAGATTTATTTGGCTAATCTCGTATTGCATAGTAACGTTTGGTCAAAGTCTCGTTTCGCCGAAAATCGTATGGCATAAATCTCTTTTAGTAAATAGTTATTTCGCATAATTTTGTTTAGCCTAATAATGGTATGGCCAAATCTTGAATAGCCTTATAATGCTATGGCATAGGTTATATACAAAGTAATAATATTCGTTTGGCTTTAACTTTGATGGAGCGTCTGCCTACATAGCGCAAACTGGTGCCTTGTATTGTGGACGCTATGTGGGAAACGCTCCGCTCCGCTTCGCTGCGCTCCGCTTTGCTTTTGACGTACCTAACACGCTCCTCCTCGCTTTGCTCGTCGTCGCACCTATCTTTAGGTTTCGATCCCATGAGGTTTAATGGCGTTTGTAATCATTATAATGGTTATTCACTTTCGATATTTTGATCATTCAATACCGTGATTTTCGGGATGTAGGAGAAAAATACCACAATTTGCACATTTACAACATACTTAATATAGTATTTATTAAGATAATATTAGGAGAAACAAGATATGCCATATATACCAATCCGAACAATTGGAGCAAACGAGACTTAGGTGTTTCAAGTTTGTGCCAAAAGAGTTTTAGACGAAACGAGTCTTATGCCACATAAGTCTTGACGAAGTGATGATTCTACCAAAAAAGTTTAGACCTTACGAGTTATGCGAAACGAGTTTAGGGCAATAAAGATTCGGCGAGATGAGTGGAACCCGGTTAATCACATTATGTATATCTTTAATTTACATAATTCAGAGGTTGCTAACACAATTTCTTGGCAGACTAAACAAACGTAAGATAAGATTGCGTTTTATAGAGATAAAACAAGAATTGCATCCTTTAATGAAAACAGCTTAGATAAAGAGCTATTTTTGTACTAAATACGGTTGCTTTGCCGTAGCCGTAGTATAGAATAGTATAATAGAATATAACTTTATTGGTCACCACAAATAGCAAAACATACAAAGAAAACTTATAAACTAGGAGCAATGATCAATAGGCGGCCTTACTGCTAAGAACAACCTCTTACAGGCTACCTTGATTCATACAGATTCTGTTGTAGATGTTTTCAATCTGCAAAAGTCTTCAGTGTTGAGCGTCCATCTATCGGTATCGTAAGCAACGGACGCATCGCATTCACAACTCTTTGTATAGAAATTCACACAAGTGCGTCCACTTCATCGGCATTGCCGACGCCGTTTCCCCATACATTTATAAAAATCCGTTTGGTCCGATACCGACAGCTGGACGCTTGCCTTTAATAATATTAGTTTGTATTGATTGGCACTTAGCTCAGTTAGCGTAGCTAGACTCTACGTATTGTCTCAGTCGATAAATAAATTACTAACACACTTTTTACGTTTTTATCTAATAAAAACAAAAAGTTCATTCGCCTGAATAGAAGTAATAAGTATGTCAATAAACCTTACAACTTATCATTCTAGTAGCATTTTTTTTTCTTTATGATATAGGTACCTATAATTATTTATTTATAAACCCTTTATTGTATTCTAAAATAAACAGTCACAAAAAAGGGACTTAAAATTAATGTATACAAAGGCGGGCTTATTGCCAAGAAGCAATTTCTTCCAACCAACCTTTGTTATAATTTTTTATTTATTTTATATATAGGTATATTTAATTATAATTTTTATTTTATTTAGATTTTGGTTGACACGGATAAAATCCTAAACTAACTACAAGCCCTACACACGCAATTTCTATCCGTAATTATTTTCCGGATTTAAAACAGCGACCCTTTTAACCCTATCTGACCCTAACATTAACCTTCGTTAGAAAGCTTCTTGCCATAATTATTAACAGTTCATAAACCCGTAATGGTTTATTACAGGACATAGGCCCTTGAGGCACACCACGACACTCTGTCCTCGGCCTTTATAATAATAATTCAATTATTGCAGAGAATTACAATCCATACAACAATGAGACTCAAAATCTAAATCAAATATATTTACATATTTAAACACTTAGGGCCACTTGCAGAAACATATTAAATCTAGATTTAGTGTTAAATCTCGATTTAGTGTCAAATTTTATATGGACTGACGTTTCTTAAATCGAGAAATGACACTAAATCTAGATTTAATATGTTTGTGCAAGTGGGGCTTAGAATTTAAGACTAAGCCGCAGATTTATCTAGCGACTATGGTTTAAGGTGAAAATTGGCGGGCGATGAGATAGCAGCAGATCATTTATACATAGGTAGGTAGTTAACTTCCTTCCCCTCAGCCTATCGCACTACCTATCAGTATTCAGTCCGAACACTTTCTCCACAACACTTTACTGGTTGACTGGAAGAGAATGCTATTACCATTAAGTTCGCCTATGTACAAATTGGCAAATGTGCAATAAAGAATTTAGTAATAATAATAGCATGGTGGAAAGGCAGCCTTAGGGTCAATTTATACTAGTACAGAGTCGAAGCGCATCGAAGCGTCTATTCAATACTGAACATTACAAATACAACATTAGCTCCACAGCATAACGCACACATTGCTACTGAGATTTTAAAAAGTCGCGCGCATTCTTCGCGATTCGTGCGTCTACGCGTGACCAACGCAACCAACCATTCGTGCGGCTTTGCTTTAGTTGTGAAGAATTTGGCGCTTCGCTGCGCTTCGACTCTGCCCCAGTATAAATTGACCCTTAGGGTGTCCGGTAAAACGAATAGTAGTATTATTGTTAAAATTACTTTTTATCTATCACCCACATCCAGCGACCTTCGTGACGATAACGAATCGATAAAAACGTCGATAAAAAATTATCTACATATTAGTGTGTTGTTTGAGGTCGTTTACCACTAGGCGCGCGTCCTCAAATGTCACACAATCTATTCTATAATTAACCCATATTTTTATAATTAACACGAGATAAAATATAGTTTATAAATTAATGACCCGACCGAATTAAAAAGTCGCCCCGAATACGTCAGATCCGCTGGATCCGGTTTACGTGGAAAGGTTTTCCGCAGGGATTCTGGGATAAAAACTTATGATTAACAATATACAAAAAAAATTACCCTCCTCCTTCGGCAGTCGGGTAACAAGATGGGGTGTCACATCCTAACTAATATTATAAATGCGAAAGTAACTGTGTCCGTCTGTCTGTCTGTCTGTCTGTCTGTTACTCTTTCACGCCAAAACTACTGAACGGATTTGAATGAAATTTGGTACACATACGGTCAAGACCCTGGGAAAGAACTTAGGCTACTTTTTATCCCGGAATTCCCACGGGAAAACTTTTTAAGGCGAAGCGAAGCGCGCGGGAACAGCTTAACTAGCTTAACCTAATGACAGTAAATTCTACCAATGAATAAAGACACAAATCTCCTAACTAAACTATTTCAACTACATGGGCCGTCCGACGGGGCGCCGACCGGTGGGCCGGCCCAGGTACCGCTGGAGTGACGCGGTGGAGGCGGACCTGCGCGAGCTACAAGTCCTTGACTGGCGGGAGACTGCACTGGACCGTCAGAAGTGGCGATCTCTTGTATCGGAGGCCAAGACTCACTTTGGCTCGCTGAGCCAGCGGAGTAAGTAAGTAAGTAAACTATTTCAAAATAAGAGCTCAGTGGTAGATATGTGGGGTGTTATTTGTCGAGACTGTGTAGTTTTACATAATTTGACACGTAGAGGTTACAATAAGTGCAATAACGATAATAGCAATATGCTCTATCGTTGTGCAATAACATATCACTATGCTGGTAGTAAGTGTATAACGCGTGCGATATCTTGAATACAAAGTTTAATGGCTGGAATAAGTTGCATTATAATTATTATAATTATGTGTATGTATTTATAAATAATTATGTTTAATACGTTGAGAACATTATCTCTTGCATTTCTCTGGTTATGTGTTAGTTTTTAACTTGATATATATAAATACTGTTTCGGATGGCAAGTTTAGAAATTGAAAAGAAATTGTTTTGACGGTCTTGGGAGCGTGTGCGGGCACCCTTAATACCCCGATTGCACCTACCGAGTAGAGTGGCGAGACAGTATTGCCGATAATGCCCGCCACTCTACTCGTTAAGTAGAAGCGCCCGTAGTCGAGCTAGCTTCAGAGATCGTTACTGATCACTGAGGTTAAGCAACACATGGCACGGTCAGCCATTGGATGGGTGACCGTTTTCAAGTGGTTGTTTTCTGGACGCTTCGGACGGCACGTTAAGCCGTGGGTCCCGGTTGCTGTTTCGGCAGCAGTCACTAAGCCTAGTCAGAGGCCTTTAATCAGGCAGCTTGAAAAACATCTGACAGTCTGTTTGCTCACTTACCCGACAACTCTCTCAGCACAAGCTTGCTTGTGTTGGGGTCCACCAACCCGCACTTGGCCAGCGTGGTGGACTAGGCCTAAACCCTTCATTCCTTGGAAGCAGACCCGTGCCCCAGCAGTGGGGACGTGATGGGTCGTAATGATTATGATTCATTACACATCAGTTAGTTTCAGAAGCACGTTTTAACGTACGTCTTTATTTTTCATGAGTTTATGAAACGTAAATCTACGCAGTAACACAAAGAAAAGCTGTAGCCATTTATAGTTCAATAAACTCAATTAAAAGAGCACGCTTCGTTGTAAAACTCACTCTTTTCCCCAACAGTAGTGGATAAATATCTGAATTTATCTGTAAGTCAGTCCTATTAAACGTTTGTCACGCGAAGAAATACCTAATTACGATTGGTTAAGAGCATTATTGTGTTGTACGCGGTCAAACCTCAGAATACGCTTTCGAAAACACGGAACTAAAATGCGTCGAATTAAATAACTTGAAACTATTTTGATCCGCGCGAATGTTGATATACAAATGTCCATCTCTTTCACTCTTGTGTGCCGTGTGTAGTGTTGTCCCGTTCGCTCCAAGATGGCGAATGATGTGACAGTTGATTTTGATTGTCTTTGGTTGTGTTGTTTTTTAAGGTTGGTGTTTACAAAACAAACACATTCAAGAATTTTTTGTATTACGTTTAAGATTCAGTAACGAAATTCTATCATAATCATAATATTATGCAATGGGAATTTGTATTAAGTAGGTATGCTAAGAAGAAGGCATTTGCCTTCTTAGTTAAAGCGACATCAACTCGACACGTGAAGTTCGAAATTAACTCTTAATGCGCACAGATTAAAGACGGCTTTATGTCCAAGGTGTTGAGGTGTTCAAGGCCCCTACTGTACCTTCTTCCACGTGTTAAGAATAGTATCATACATCTGTTATTTCATTCATTTCATATTCACAGCACATTTTGATTGCGTTTTTTGTTTACTACCGGTAATTATTATAGTAATGGCGAAAACTGATTATTATTCTCCTAAAAAGCAAGCTTTGTAGTAAGATTTTAGTTTTTATCATCATCACCAACCGGGACCCACGGCTTAACGTGCCGTCCGAAGCGTCCAGAAAACAACCACTTGAAAACGGTCACCCATCCAATGGCTCACCGTGCCATGTGTTGCTTAACCTCAGTGATCAGTAACGATCTCTGAAGCTAGCTCGACTACGGGCGCTTCTACTTAACGAGTAGAGCGGCAGTACTGTCTCGCCACTCTACTCGGTGGGTGCAATCGGGGTATTAAGGGTGCCCGCACACGCTCCCAAGACCGTCAAAACAATGTCAATTCAAGAATCAGCACAGTGATAACCTCGCCTCGCTATAATTAGATCGTTATTAATGTGAAGTAGGTGACATTTTGCAGACAACTCTTATCAGAGCCAGTCGTCTAGCGGTCCTGAGGAATTGATTAAAAAACTTCCGGCTTTGGCATAACAACTACTCGGTGTATACTTAAAAAAACAACCGAAACGTTTCTCAGATTACCCGAAATGAAGCTATGGGGTCACCACCGAATACTAGCAATTAAAAATCTTCAAGCAGCGTCAACGTAACTTCTATTCTTGTATGAATCTGACAGATGTTTGACAGGCGAGCGGTGAGCGACGCTGCTTATGGATTGTTTAGGCCCGGGTCTCCTATTACGCGCCGTAGGTCGCGTCCAGCGTCACGCCGTAGCCCGCGTCACGATGCTCACTATAGAAATGTACTGATGCGGTCTCCCTCACACGCCGACGTTGGCGCGTAGACGTAGTGAGCATCGTGACGCGGCCTACGGCGTGACGCTGGACGCAACCTACGACGAGAAATAGGAGACCCCGGCCTTATGGATTGTTTATTGCATGTGTGGCGTTGGTGGTAAGGTAGATGGTCAAATCCAGTCAGGGACGCATCGAATACTCATTCGACATCATTTATAAACAAACAAACACGATGTTTACGTTTCACATATTCTTGAATACGAAATAAGTGAAGCAGCATAAAATAGCATATTTATAAGTTTATAACGTTACGAATGAATCCCAACAACGACAGTGTATGGGAATATTTATAGAATGCATTATGTATGTAGGTTACAAATGTTTGGGACATGTATAAAAAATATATAAATTATCAAGTAAAAATGCATCGAAATCGATCTATCAAAGAGGGTCAGGTTTATTGTGCAGGCCACTGTACATTTCACGATGTTAGAACAAAATTACATAATAATGCACTTCAAACAGAAGAATATGATAATATTATTAAGTGTCATTCGGTATTACTCAACATATTACTAATTTACTACTAACAGACACATATTACGCAGTAAGTTTAATTAATTTCATAAGTACCTATGTATGTACAAAAATGAAACTGCTATATATGTAGAAGGTATAAAATATAAAACTGAAAACGTTTAGACCAAAATTCAGGGAAGTTTTTCATAACATGTTATTTAAACGTTTGTATTGAAGGCACAAGTGAGTTTTTTTAGGAAAAGCTCAATCAAACTACCAGGAAATCATAGGAACATGCAAATGCTACAAAAGTACATACACACTAATAATAAAAACGCCAGATTGTATGTAAATATTAACCTTGCTACTCGCCAACGAACCAATACCAAACCCAATCTAACCTCTAATACCAACGCAACAGATTCTAATATCAAACATGCATTATTGCGACCTTCCGTCATTGGATTACCAATACAAGGTGATATAAAAACGCCAATGGATTATAATCTCTACACCGCCTATATAAGGTTGGGGCTGCAAATGGGAATCGAAAGGGACAGATGCACTGTGGCGTAACTCCGTCCCGCTCTGCCCTTCTGACATAGTTTTTCGCTGTTGCTAACTGGAAAACGCTGCGAGGTCACACGTGTGTGCTGCATGTATATGCATAGCTATGCATGTGTGTGTGTGCAGGTAAGTGGTTAGCTTCTAGCGTTCATTATATCCTGGTACTTTATTCGCCGCGGCTAACAAAGAAAAGTATGGATACTGCGCGAAAAGTCGTGGAAATACTTGGAAAATTGGGAAATTTATAATCAAGTCAAGGTTTATTTTGTTTTCCTGTTGAGCCATACTTCCTTAAAGGAAAAGCTGTTACATAACAGTATCTTTGTACATAGATACTTCGATAAGTATACAGTACACACTGTGATAGAACTAAGAAACAATACTTATTCGCCAATGTATAAAACAAATAAATAAGTACCATGGATTTCTCGAGTTTTTCTGTATTACCCACTACTGAAAAATATGAGTTTTTTTATAAGTTTAGCCTGTCTATCTCTGGCCAAATAGCAGACCGAAAGAAGCAATTAATATTTTCATATAAGTTACTTATTTGTATCAAATAATAAATTATAAAGTCCCTTATGCTATCCAAGTAAAAGGTACATATAAAATACGTCTATACTTGAGATAGAACAGCTCAAAACCGTGTCAAGGCTAAACGAAAGCTCACAAACAGGGTGTTCAAAGTTCTAAACGTCAAACTTTCAAAAGCTCTGAGCTTATTTCCCAAGTGAGCAGGTTATTAGCGATTGCATAACCCCCTTCCGTCGCCGTTGTTAACGCAACGCAGGCGTCTTGTGGTCTAGTCTTGTTCTAGATTCTGAAAGGTAGGGTTTGATTGAGTGGTGGCGCTAGTAGCGGTATATGTTTTGATGAAAGTATTTGATTTGTTAACACACACACACACACGCACTCACGCCTTGTACTAATGTACTCCCTTGCGGGGTAGGCAGAGGTGCATTGCTGCACCCACTTTTCGCCAGAGTGTTATGTTAGTCCCAATGTAATAGGGGGCGGGCCTATTGCCATTTTTTCGGGCACATCCAAGACCCGAGAACAAATATCTGTGTTTAAACAAATATCTGCCCCAGCCGGGAATCGAACCCGGGACCATCGGCTCAGTAGTCAGGTCACTAACCACTACGCCATTCGGTCGTCTAACTGAGGACCGCTGGGGCAGAAGAGTTTACGATTTCAGTTAACGAACAGGCAAACTTACTGTGGGAAACCCTTCTAGGGACCGATAACTAAAGTGTTTGATGAGGAAGACCGAGGATAGAGTGTTTTGAAGCATCTTAGGTGAAGCCTATATCCAGGAGTGGAGGATTACAGGCTGATGATGATTTATATTATTATGAAGTACAAAGTTTAATGGAAATTGAGGGCATCCAGCAGGATATGCACAAAGGTTCCATTTGAGAACATCTGAGTTTGCAGGTACTTACACGGCTTACACCCCCACGGAGGATAGGATAAGAGATCCTCCAACATTTTAACTCTAACCTAAACCCCATTCTCTTCACATTTAGTTCCTAATCCATCCGTAAACGCCGCTAAAACACTAGTCCAACCTGTACCTAACAGACTAATACACCGCGTGTGTCGCAACTACACCTTGGCACCGATACGACCACGGTATTGACGTTGCTAGCGTTAAAAACGTGCGTTTTAATTCAATTAACCACGAGCGAAAAAGAGGGGTGTTGTTTAGTAACAATGTCTGGCAGATACGAGGCTCCATCGCCTCATAAGCAGTCAAAAATTATTAAGCAGCGTCGCTTGTGTGTCAAACATCTGTCACATCCATGCCAGTTACGTCGGATTTGACAGATAAGCGACGCTGCCGCCGATTGCTATGTGTTTTTCATAAAGCTTTTTAAAAACTTCATGCCTAATAGGTTAAAAATTTACGTTGTAATATACGAATTTTCTCCAGCTCTGACCAGGTAGACCCGTACAGAGCTGGAGAAGGTCCGTGGAGGCGGAAATGAAGAGGGCAGGTCTATCGTGGGCCCAAGTGAAGGAGGCGGCTCAAGATAGGGAAGCGTGGCGAAGAATGTCTGTAGCCCTAAGCTCCACAGGGGAGTAACAGGACTATAAGTAAGTAAAGTAAGTATACGAATTTTAACTTTTTGAGTGACGTAACGAGACGTTTCAGACAATTTTGAGCTAGTTGTAAATTTTCAATATGGTGTATGAATTTGAGGTCTAGTGTTTGTCACCGACACGCTAAGAAGAAGAAGAAGAACGCATTTTTAGCTGCACACGATTCCACTTCCAACCAGCGGCCTGTCTAAATTTAAACCACATTTAAACCAAGATCTCTCGTTTCCGCATAGCTGTAAAACCGGCTACGGGGTCACTCCATCTTCACACAAACCTAAACGAGAGCTGTCACGCAAACAGTGCCTCTAGTACGGGTTTCGAAATTTACGTAAACGAAAAAAGTTTTGGTTTTCTTCTGCCACCTGCATACATTATGTGTCAAAAGTTTCATGATAGTTTCCATTAGAGGCGCCACTTAGTATGCGAGAAAACGTCAACTTTTATAGTTTTCGTCAATCTATCAAACCTGTACTAGACCTAGTGTTTTATTTAACATTTGAGATAGACTCGTGGTTAGTGCAGCAGATATTGCGATGTTTGCTGCGGTAACTACGACTCTATATCGTTGCATTAAACGTATAGATTGCATGGCAGATGTCTAAAGAGTTTGTATTTCGTTCTAGAGTTTAGTGACGAAATCTCTGCAACTCCTTGCCGTCTCAAAACAAATGTTTTGATGGAATAGCTCTCACTTTTATGTAATGACTAGCTGTTCCCGCGCGCTTCGCTTCGCCTTTAAAAGTTTTCCCGTGGGAATTCCGGGATAAAAAGTAGCCTATGTTCTTTCCCAGGGTCTAGACCGTATGTATACCAAATTTCATTCAAATCCGTTCAGTAGTTTTTGCGTGAAAGAGTAACAGACAGACAGACAGACAGACAGACAGACAGACACAGTTACTTTCGCATTTATAATATTAGTTAGGATTATGCCTTCCTGTTGTAGGTACACACACGAGCAATGAAAAAGTTCCACTCACAAGATGTCGACACCAAAGAACGTAATATTTTAAAAACATTTTTAATTTAGATAATAATATATACTGTACTACCACAAAAAACTTTAAACACTGTTTTACTTACACTTTAACCCCCTTATTCATAGAAAAGTTACAATACGTTTTAACTAATAAACTGTTTTGTCCCTCTCTGTCAAAGAACAAATTGTACTTTGTCGGAGAGGGACAAAACAGTTTATTAGTTAAAACGTTCTGTAACTTCTCTATGAATAAGGGGGTAAGTGTTTAAAATGAAATTTTAAAGATTTTGTAGGCGATTGACAGCGCTAAACACCTGTTAAATACTGTTTAAACTTTTGTGGTAAGGCCCTTACGTTTTTAGTTGGTAGGTAATATTCTGATGCACTGTTAAATGTAATTAAATATTGCAGACGGCTTTAATAAGTTAGCCTTTTCTGTTTAGGATTAATTTGGTGCTATTGTTGTCTAGATTCTAGATGTGTATCCTAAGTGCATTGTACTTATTCCAAAAACGGCGATATGGTTCGCAACCTATCACGTGAGTACAAATGTGCTGCGAAAAGTGGGTGGCTCGCTTGTGAGCCACCTCTGACTACCCCTTCGGGGATTACAGTCGTAAGTGCATATTTAGGTACTAGCTGTTCCCGCGCGCTTCGCTTCGCCTTAAAAAGTTTTCCCGTGGGAATTCCGAGATAAAAAGTAGCCTATGTTCTTTCCCAGGCTATAGACCGTATGTATACCAAATTTCATTCAAATCCGTTCAGTAGTTTTGGCGTGAAAGAGTAACAGACAGACAGACAGACACAGTTACTTTCGCATTTATAATATAAGTTAGGAAGTTAGGATGTATGTATTGTCACTGGAACTTTTTCATTGCTCGTAAGTATAGTTTTACTCGTTTACTTTGTACAAAATAAATAATTTATGGTTGAAAACCATACGGCCTTGTAATATATTATGTATTGTGTTTAATTTATGTATTTGTTCTAGTTACATGTCATTGTGTAATTATTGTTGTTGTTCGGTAGAAAATGGACATATTATGAGATATTTTAAAGTAGATATTTTTAATAAATCTGATAATGTGATGCCTTCTTTTTATTTCATTTGATTGTGTAGACTTGATCATGACCTATAATATTAGCAAACCCACTTTAAATCCAATCTAAAAATGAAATTAAAATAAGTATGTTAAAGAACGACAAAATTCCCTAAGGGGACAAAATAGGCTATAACCACGACCTTTTATGGCGAAACGAAGATTTCTTGTATACTGATACCTTATTTCCTGAGCAAAAAAGCCCATTTTGCCAGTTCCAACAGTCTTAGGCCCGGGTCTCCTATTTACTCCGTAGGTCGCGTCCAGTGTCACTCCGTAGGCCGCGTCACAATGCTCATTATGTCTACGCGCCAACGTCGGCGTGTGAGGGAGACCGCATCAGTACATTTCTATAGTGAGCATCGTGACGCGGCCTACGGCGTGACGCTAGACGCGACCCGCGGCGCAAATAGTAGACCAAGGCCTTACTTTACAATGTAACGCATAGCAACTTGTACCGATCTACTTTCACTTTGACACAGATCAATACGATTACCCGCTGCGGTGATGTTCATAATCTTTGCGAACTTAGATTTACAATGTAAGAAGTAGATGGAGTGTCATCGACGATAATATATGAACTAGATATAGTAACAAAGTCAAACTATTTTAAGTTTAACCTAATGACAACCATTGTACCAATAGTTATATATAAATAGCTATATTTAAAGCATTGAACTTATTTGCTTCTATGATATAAACACGACACGATAAAAAACCCCAATTTATAAAAGACCACAGTTTTAAAGTGTGTGCATATAATATATTTCTCTTTCGCTTTGAATTAGTAAGGTCAGTCAAAGAACGCGTAGCATGGTGCGAGACAAGGTTTTGTCATATCGCGCGACATAAACCATTTATCTTATCTTGCGCGCCATGCTACGGCATCTGTTGACACGATAAACTCACGTTTTCAGGAACATCTTCAGTAGCGACGAGCTTTTGGCACTCACCTGAAATCAAATAAATAAATATTAAATATTTTGTTTCGTAAAGAACTTTATTGCCTATTTTTATTAACCCCCCATGAAAAAGAGTAAGTCTTATAAGTCTGTAAAATATAGCAAAGAACACTCTTTGTAAAATTACCTATGACCTAAAAAACCAAATCCAGAAACACAAATACGCTAAACTTATATTATAACACTCCTCTCTGAAGGGGGTTAATTTTTTTTGTGTATGTTTTTATTAAAACCAGAATAAGTGGATAAACTGTTAATAACTGTCGAAAGTTACTTTACTTAAAATATAATTTTAAAATAACGTAAATAAAACCAGTCACGGATTTCAACTAGCATTTGATCCAACCTTGGTACAAATTCGGTATGTTAAGTAAAAAAAAAATATGCCAATTCCAAAACCGTTTCGAGATATTATCTTCTTAATAAGTGTCTCATTCTTAAAAATATAAAATATTCAAGGATTCCGATTATTTTATCAAAAATGAAAATATAATTTGTCCTTCAAGACGCTGCGCAAGGTTAAAGTTTCAACCAAAGAGAATAAAAATGTTCAATTGTTAAATGTCACTTCTGTCAATCTAAAGTGTAAATATTCACAGAGTTACGATCTTGATGACGTCAGCGGCTGCATCGTAGCGAATGACGTCATAAAATCGTCGAAGAGCCGATCTTTAATTATTTTTTATTAAATTAACGAGAGCAGTAAAATAAAAAATATTGAAACTATTGTCTCAAATTCCAACATACTTCAATTTAAAATTATAAAAACAATCACCATAAAATTACTTAACATACCGAATTGGAGCCAACCTTGATACGAATTAGGTAGGGCTATGTGGGCAGAAATACCTAAAGTAGCCTTAGATTAACAATAAACGAACTAGATGATGTGTCACAGACGAAAGAAAGGCAAAAAACTGTCAGCTTTTTGTTAACTGTCAAACCGTTTTAAGTTCAACCTAATGATAACCATTGTACAGTAAGGTGCAGAGAAACCTGACCCCCCTCAGAAGCATTGTTACTATGAGAGGGGGGTCAGGTTTCTCTGCACCTGACCGTACCAATGAATTTGCACTGACACTGAATCTTGTTTCTATATTGTTAATCTAAGGAACCATATTTTCATAATAAACCTTAAAATTGTTTTTGGTAAGTAAACATTTTATATACTATTGTTCAGAGCTGACAAAAATTGCACTTTTGTAATAAACTTAGAAAAACGTAAATTTTTCACGATTTTTGTATGTGTTTTGTAAGTACCTATGTCTGTTTGCAGTTTACATTGGAAGTTTCTAGACCCTCGTCTAAGGGGGGTGAGGGGGTCGTCTAGACGGGACTCGAACCTGGGTCAATGAGTAGTCAAACGTATGGTATGCCCTTAATCATAACTGTAGAAATGTAGGTATTTTAAATAACCCCCCCGAAGACTAAGATCATTTCAAAAAAATAATCATTTTATTTTATTTTAATAGAACCAATTATCAGCCATGAAGCCATCTTCAAATACCTCCATAAACATATCTATTTATCTCAATAACAAATTTCAGTTATTTTCAATTCAAAAGAAAATTTCCTACAAGGAAACTAAACAATAACAAAGGCAGACCCAGCCTAGTCTAGATAAAGGCAATGCCTGAGTCTAGACTCCAGCAAGACCTAGGTCAACGTGCAGACGACAAAGCGGTACCGAACTGAAAGGGCGTTGAACTCTTATTTAGATGCTTCCTGAAAACATAGATGCATTTTCAAAAACAAAATACATAAATTTGTACTCACGTGATAGGTTGCGAGCCGTATCGCCAACAAAATAATATAATTTATATTACAAAATAATATAATTTTTCAATATATTATTATAAATAATAATTATTAATACATATTATATAAATATATAAAAATATAAACACTCACACCTTGTACTAATGTATTCCCTTGCGGGGTAGGCAGAGGTGCATTGCTGCACCCACTTTTCGCCAGTGTTTATGTTAGTCCCAATGTAATAGGGGGCGGGCCTATTGCCATTATACGGGCACATCCAAGACCCGAGAACAAATATCTGTGTTTTAAACAAATATCTGCCCCGGCCGGAAATCGAACCCGGGACTTTCGACACAAGAGTTAGCTTTGCTAACCGCTCGCTGCGCCATCCGGTCGCCTTATTAATACATAAATTATATTGAAAAACAGACAATATAAATTACATTACGAAGTAACAGTAAGCACAATAGGCCTCTTCCAGGCAACCTTTGGGTGAATGAAAGACTTATGTAATAATAAATGATGGAAGGCAAAATAAATAAAACTACGGGATGCAAAGGACAGTTGAATATTAGCGAAAATTGTGATAAATATGCAGCTTAACCAATTTTGATGAAACACTAGCTGGGAACACTCTGGCTAAAGTAGCTGTATCGCTGATTTATAGACAAAGAAAAATAAATTCGGCTTGGAGAGGTGACGACTTGCAAACGGTTGGATGGGATGGAAGGATAAAAGTTGGATGACTGGATGGATTGACCTTAAGATTGCATCCAGTGGCGTGCTTTGGGAGGGGTCTATCGAGTAGCGGACTGCTATAGGCAGAAGAAGAAAGAAGATACGGGTTTCTTGGTCCGAATACATTAAAGTAACCTTCATCATCACATCCCCACTGTTGGGGCACGGGTCTCCTTCCAATGAAGGAAGGGTTTCTGCATCTAGTCCACCACGCTGGCCTAGCGCGGGTTGGTGGACCCCAACACAAGCAAGCTTGTGCTGAGAGAGTTGTCGGGTAAGTGAAATAACCATATTTATAATTTTATAAATAAAATAAATATACTTACTGCCAAACAGACAAAACATGCTGCTTGATTTTGAAAACAAAAGATTTTCGAGAAAATACGCTACGGACAACATTTATTATATTTCCCCCTTTTTCCAAATTAGTGTGAAAACTAATCAGACCATAATGAATACTTGTCACTTAAAATATAATTTAGAACCTAGGTTTTGAACGATTTAAATCTAACTCACAACTAAATTAAAATACCAAAGAGCCTGAACCCCAACAGAAGTATAAAGAAAAGAAAATTTTAAATTTCGAATTCCGGCGAAAACGGCCGAATACTCCCGAACCGCGTCAACGACTGAAGCACAGCTGTTCGCCAGACCTAGGTAACCTGTTGGGTCTAGACTTAGGTCCAGACTGCAGACAGGGGGTGGGACCTACCTAATAGGATGCTTGAATCTTGCCTGAATCAAGGAAGACAGGGTAATGAACTTTGGATGGGGAAAAACGGAAAAATCGCAAGCGAATGATTTTTCTTTACGAGTTACAAAAAGGATATGACAAGACAAGAATGATCAGAGAATAAAGGTGGCGTCTGGCATTGATTTTTCGATCGAAAATATATGCAGAGATATTTGCTCGAGCTGTATTGTACAGTAGCTTATAGCTGTTCGGCTGTTTCATTAAAAAAACACTGCCCTGGCCGGGGATCGAACCCGGCACCACAGTCAGACACTAACCACTGCGCCATCCGGTCGCCATACCCCCCTCTGAATGTTGAATAACGTTGGATAATGAAGTAATGATAGTGCCTTCTAAGTGACGTATTTATTGCAAAATACCTTCCGCAGTTTGCAACATTGTAAAAGACAGTTTTATGCCGCCTCTACACATAGGCCAAGCCACTGGCTCAGTATGTAAACTGCAAAGTCTGTTTTTTAATCTCAGATACTAAATTGACAGATTATGAAATCCTCCAATTTCACAATAGTCGGTTAAATCGTAACCAGGGAAAGGTTGATCAATTAAACGTCATCTCCATATAAAATTCTTGACAGATGTGTCAGAAGTCAACCATACATACCTGGTTATGCTCTAACCGACAATGGAGAAATTGGCACTTAGTATCTCAGACTAAAAAACAGAGTTTAGAACGGTTTTTGGACGCTAGGTACGGTACACTCACAAGAAATTAAAAGCATGTACATTTCAGAACGACCTTCTGGATGTGTGGATTACCCACAATCGCTTAAAGGTCACAACTCACAACACATAATTATAAGCGTAACGAAAAAGGATCGCCTTTCTTTTCTACTGTCAAGCAGGCGTTCGTGAGCTCGCTACAAGAAATGAAAGTCTATCCGTTTACGTTAAGCTTACGCTTATATGTGCTGTGACCATTACCTAGCGTAGCGCACCGCCATAATACCTAAGTGTAGAGGCGGCATTACACACAGACAAGTGTAATTTTATCGATGTGAAAGCGAATTGAGTTGTGGTTAAGTATTGTCTTTCGTTTGAGGGGTCGTGGGTTCAAATCCTGGCGAACATCTCACAGCACGTATATACTTTGTAAAATATAGCATGAGCTCTAACTTTAATTACCAGAGATACGCATTATTCACTCGCGGGCAATGAAAAGGTTCTACTGAGAAAATCACAAAATTACTCCTAAACGGAAAAGGCTAGCTTAATGACGCTTCTGCAACATTGAAGTACATTTAACCGAGCATCAAGGTATTACCAACTAAATACGATAATATTTAGTTCAAATTTTAAATAAAATATTTGAAAAAATTGGGGTTGTTTGGTGTCGGCATTTTGTGAGTGGAACTTTTTTATTGCCCGTGAGTGTATATCTGTCAATCAAACGTCATAGGATCCATGGTATATTTTACAAAGTTTACAAGTTTCCCTACTAGGAACGCAGCTTAAAGGCAAATGTTAGTGTGTGTGTGTGTGTGTGTGTGTGTGTGTGTGTGTGTGTGTGTGTGTGTGTGTGTGTGTGTGTGTGTGTGTGTGTGTGTGTGTTATACTGCGACTTAACATAGGGTTAATTGAACCGATTTCTAAGTTCAGGGTTAAAATCCGGCGGCCAGTGACCCCAAATCCGCCACATGCCAATGTCCTTTCAAGGTTAGGATTTTTTACTGGTGGACACTCTTCAAGATGATTTTTTCAAAGTCTGCCATGTCAATCATGCCATATCTGTATATTCTACTAATATTATAAATGGGAAAGTTTGTTAGTATGTGTGTAGGTATGTATGTATATGTGTGTATGTTGGTTACTTTTTCACATCAAAACGGCTTAACCGATTTCAATGAAATTTGGTACTCATAGAGTTAGCTGACACCCTGGATTAACGCATAGGCTATCCCGGAATTCCCACGAGAAAAAACGTCTCGACAAATAATAAAACCCCACTTCTATCAGTTAGCTTAGTTCGGTTAGAAGATTTGTGGCCTTATTCAATGGTAAAATGGTTGTGAACAGGTTGAACTGAAAACCCTTTTACAGTAAACAAAATGCAGTGCTTTGTTTTTGTACGTGACACAACCATATTGTTCGTACATATTTTTAATCTATGCTTAGTGCTTATTAAGTACTAGCTGTTCCCGCGAGCTTCGCTTCGCCTTAAAAAGTTTTCCCGTGGGAATTCCGGGATAAAAAGTAACCTATGTTCTTTCCCAGGGTCTAGACCGTATGTATACCAAATTTCATTCAAATCCGTTCAGTAGTTTTGGCGTGTAAGAGTAACAGACAGACAGACAGACAGACACAGTTACTTTCGCATTTATAATATTAGTTAGGATACTATGTACTTGCATATTTGTACGAAATCCCCATTTACTTTCTAAATTTCTCCTTCAACCTAAGGTTGGTGGCCTGGAAGAGATCGCTTTTAGCAATGACCGCACACGGGATATTCCCTCAAGTTAAATGACTAATGTAATTGTTTTGAAACATAAATTTCAAGGTAACAAAAAAAAATGGAGATCTGCCAATTTTCGTTAGTTATGACGAGTAGTATATTTAAAACAAGGAACATTAAATAAATACTTCTCTAACGATAATTTAAACTAAAAACTGTTTAAACTATAAACTGTTTACGCTTACGAAACAAAGCCACGACGCTCGGTAGGTACTCAACGTAGTATTAAGTATTAAATTAAAATTTACTCTTTGGCTACAGTCAAATTTATCCTTCCTAACTAATATTATAAATGCGAAAGTATCTGTGTCGTCTGTCTATCTGTTATTCTTTCACGCCAAAACTAATAAACGAATTTGAATGAAATTTGGTATACAGATGGTCTAAACCTTGAGAAAGAACATAGGCTACTTTTTATCCCGGTATTCCGACGGGAAAACTTTTTGAGGCGAACTTTTGAGCGAACAGCTAGTACGTCATAAAACTAAATGACAGATAGGTAGAACGATTATTTCCCGATTTTTCCGTAAGACTTCCGTGGTGGCGCGGTCTCTACATCTTGAAACCTTGTCAATGTAAACTCTTGGTTGACTCATAGTTCAAAGGTTAAAGAAAATGGATGTAGGCGTTGCTTTTGTTTATGTGAACTTTATTTAATTCAGTTTTTACTTGACGTCATTATTGCAACATGTTTATTTATTTATTTATTTATTGTTTAGAAAAACCAACAGCGTTTCACAAAATATAGTCTTAATTAGGTAAGTATTCTTAAATAAGGCCAATAACAGGTTTCTACGAAAAATAAGTGATCTTAATTACATGATAGCAAGCAAACAAACATATTTTTTAAAGGAAAAAATAAATAAAATTAAGTTAAATTACTCAGTTATAGTAGTAGTTACATGGATGGGGAAAACATATTATATAAGTAAGTATTTAAAAATAGCTAACTGATAACAGAATTTACAGAATTTATAGATGCTAACGTTCTGTTAATTAAGATTTCAAATTTTATTGATGTGATTGCAATGTATCGCTCTCCTTCTAATACTAATGTTAATAATTTTCTTCAATATCTAGAACGAATTCTAAATATATGCAAAAGTACACCGAATATTGTTATAGCGGGAGATATTAACATAAATATTTTAGCAGAATCAGATGATAACCGTAAAGACGAATACCTGTGTACACTTGCTGAGCACGGCCTTGTTCCGGCTATAACACTACCTACTAGACAAAAGTCATGTCTTGATCATATTTGTTTAAAAACAAAATACGAAACTGTAGGAATTGTCTGTAAAACATCTGTAACAGATCATGATCTTTGTTTAGTAGCTCTTAAGACCCTGTCCCGTACCAAACCACAACAAAGGCAAATAAGTAAAGTAAATTATTCTGAAGTTGCAGCCGATCTTAAAAAAACTGATTGGTCTGAAGTGATATCACAAACAGATGTAACTGCAGCTCTCAACATATTTACAACAACACTTAACGATTCCATCACTAAACACACACAAAAAATAACAATCGCTAAATCACAACACACCATGAAACCCTGGATCACACCTGGCTTAATAAGATGCATGAAGCATAGGGATAAACTACATCTTAAATGTCGACGGTATCCGAAAGATACTGAAACGCGACTCGTTTATAATAGATACCGGAATTTTTGCATTAACATTTTACACCAAGTTAAAACAGAATACGAAAACAAAATATTATCAGAAGGTAAGAGCGATACAAAGAAACTCTGGAATGCTATTCGTGAAGTTTGTGACTTCTCGAAATCCAAAGCCACCTCTTCAACCGAACTACTTAACTCTTGTCCAACCCCTAAAGAGTCGGCTAATAAATGTAATGAGTACTTCACTACTATAGGGGCTAAGTTAGCAAACGATATCCTAGAAAAACAAAATGAAACCGAAATTAACCTTGCTAATTTAGCCAAATCACACATTACACCATCACATTCCTTCTTCATGCTCCCTACTGATGAAACTGAAATCTTAGACTACATCAGACAACTTAAAAATGACAGTGCACCTGGTCTTGACGGTCACAAAAACACTTTAATAAAACATTTAGCCCCTTACATATTGAAACCCTTTGCACACATCTGCAATCTCAGCCTTTCAACTGGAATATTCCCAAAGATCTGGAAAATGGCAGCTGTTACACCAATACATAAAGCTGGTAATAAAGAGAACCCTTCTAACTATAGGCCTATTTCTTTGCTCTCTGTTCTATCAAAACTACTCGAAAAAATCGTTAACTTTAGACTTGTAAAATATTTGGAATCTCACAATATTCTCTCTCACACTCAGTTTGGTTTCCGTCATGGAAAATCAGCCGAAGATGCAGTATCTCTCCTAATTAATTCTGTCTCCCAACATCTAGATAAAGGAAACTGCTGCGTAGGAGCCTTCCTTGACTTGGCCAAAGCTTTTGATACCGTTTCTAGTAAAATTCTTCTACAAAAACTTCAAAATGTTGGTATCAGAGGCGTGGCCTTAGACTGGTTTTCGAGTTATTTATCTGACAGAGAACAAGTCACAAAAATTGGTGAAGTTGTCAGCAATCCCATGGAAATTAAATACGGAGTACCACAGGGCAGTATACTGGGTCCTACACTCTTTCTAGTCTATCTCAATGATATTTCGACAGCTCTTCCTTCAAATGTTGAGGCCGACATCATTTGCTATGCAGACGATACTGCAATCATATTTAACGGTGTTTCTTGGAAGTCTGCTTTAACACGAACTTCAACAGGATTATCCGAAATATCTAAATGGCTCTCTAAAAATTTGCTTACCCTCAACACAGACAAAACCAAATATCTTTGCTTTCATAAAACTGCTGCTTCTCAACTTGACCTTCACATCCCAATCCATATTCATAACTGTGATCACGTCTCACCTCTCTCAACCTCTTGTTCTTGTCCAACCATAGATAAAGCTGAATCCATTAAATATTTAGGAATCATAATTGATGACAGACTTTCATTTCAAAAACACATTCAAAGTCTCTCTGGCAGAGGACGCAGACTTATAAACATCATGCGCTTACTTCGGAATTCGGCGACTAAAGATACCTTGCAGCTAGTATATACCAGTTTATGCCAATCAATACTCTCATATTGCATTAGATGCTGGGGAGGTTCACATAAAACTAACATGATTGCTTTAGAAAGAGCGCAAAGATCAATTTTAAAAGTAATGCTTAAGAAACCTTTTCGATACCCTACCAAGGCCCTTTACAAAGAAATCAATGTCCTAACTATCAGAAAACTATTTATCTTCCAAGTATCACTTTCCCAACACCAACAAATTATGAACTTGCCAACCTACAGCCAGATGACAAGCCAAAGAGTATTTAGATTAGTTCCTATCACCGCTAGAACAGTCTTCGCTCAAAGATTCGCACCTTTCCTACATCCCTATATATACAACAAAATATATAAACAGTGCAACCTGAAAGACCTCAATAAGAAAGAAGCAAAAATAACTATTATTAACTGGCTACTTACTCTAGATTACGAAGAAACAGAAAACATTCTATGCATCCCTAAATAGTTACCTACATAAGAATATATTAAGTATTATATTTAAGTATTTGTACATTTTCAACTTATTTATTAATATTATATATACTGATATTTATGTATATTTTTCATTTTTCTTCTTAGTAGGTATATATTTCAACACTACACTATTATACAAAGAACTTTATATTCTACCTATTTCATAGGATCTACATACTTATAGGTATTTTATACTATTTTATAAAATTACATTGTTTTTGTTAACCATTGACGGATTTTATGTTATGTTTAAATTTTATTTAACTTAGTTATTTAAGTTATTTTAGTTTGGTTTTTACTTAATATTCATTTTCTACCGTATGATTTGTATCTTAAATGCTAACCAAATATACTACTTTCACCCTAATCTTACTCAAAATGTTGACAACAAGCCACCTGTTCTCAAATGTTACTGTCTGCCTACTGGTTACTCACGGCACAGGCTTAGCCTAGTGTGAGAACCCCAGCTACCATAGTTTTTTTAATCTGGTCCAAATAATTTATAACTGTTTTATATTCATAATATTTATTAAGATAACCTGTGTAAATTTTTTGGTTAAATAAACATTTTTCATTTTCATTTTCAACTGTTACAAATAAATTATATACTTAATTAGTCTATATATTAAATCCACTTATAATATAATATTTTATGCATAATATTATTACACAATCCTATTAAATAAAGCCACAAACATAATCAATTTATTACAATTTCGATATTTATTTATTACTTCACTGAAAGGGAGTTGTTGAGCATACTTATCATGCATCTATCCACCTACCTACTACTAAACGAATTTGAATGAAATTTGGTATACAGGTGGTCTAAACCTTGAGAAAGAACATAGGCTAAATTTTATCCCGTTATTCCGACGGGAAAACTTTTTGAGGCGAAGCGAAGCACGCGGGAACAGCTAGTACGTCATAAAATTAAATGACAGATAGGTAGAACGATTATTTCCCGATTTTTCCGTAAGACTTCAGTGGTGGCGCGGTCTCTACATCTTGAAACCTTGTCAATGTAAACTCTTGGTTGACTCATAGTTCAAAGGTTAAAGAAAATGGATGTAGGCGTTGCTATGACAAGGGTGTTTTTGACGTCATCGTAGGTTTATGTGAACTTTATTTAATTCAGTTTTTACTTGACGTCATTATTGCAACATGTTGCTATGGTTGCTGTATGACTAATAGTTAATACTATAACTACACGTGACTAGGTATTGATTGTGTGCTAGGCTCGACATTAGGTCTGTTATATACCGGTTACCTTTATATTCTAATAACGAAATACCGGTATTTTAAAAAGTGTTCACGGTACCAAAAGTAATACCTACCAAGTGATACCTAATTGATGTTCAAAATGGTAAAACCAGTTATTAACGGTATAAAAATATATCTAAACTTATATTATCAGGATATTTTTAATCTGGTCCCTTATCAGGATATTTTTATTATACCAAAATAGGTTTTTCAGTTCAATTTTATCGACGAAATGCTAAAAAATACATGGAACAAAGGACGCAAATCATAAAAATAGTAATATCAATTTCGATATTGAATAAATTTGCTAGCCAGATAGAATGAGTAAGTTAGAAGTCTTTGAACCTAAGCTTGGAATAGCAAGCACAAAAAATGCATAGAGATCTAAAAATCCGGAAGGATAGATCATTGACCCCAAAGCTATTCAATTTGGGTAGCTATCTAGGTGTTATCGTTTTCATAAATTCGATTCAGTGGGGTTACCACCACCGTCCTATCCTCAAGCACGTAGCAAGACGTAACTGGTCATCTGATCTGCCAGATATTTGACAGGCGAGATACTCTGCTTAATAACTGTTAATTGTTAGTGTTCGGTGGTGGTAATTCTGTTCAGGCCTTTTATCAGGCCTTATTTTCAAAGTGGAGTCCCTAGTTCTGTTATTCAATAGCGAAACACCACTCCACTCTTCAACAATTGGCTAGTACCCCGCAATTATTGACGGCTAATATATCTCATAAAGTATTATTAGTCTTCAAAACTATAAATAATCACGCCCCATGTTTGCTGACCTCATCGTTCTGTCACTTATTATAAAACGTTACCACGCTGGTAATGCCAAAAAGAGCAGCCATTTTGTTTTTTTCACGCTCTCTCAGACAACTTGGCGTCTGACTGTCTTTTGTTTTGCTCGTATCCTTGACTTTTACCTGGTGATCGCATTACGCCCTGTTAGCGCGCAGAATTAAGTGGTGAATGTACGAGTACTAACTGGATGCTGAAACCTATCGCATAAAGAACCTTGATACTGTGTTCTTCATGCTATAGGTTTCAGCATATACTATGTAGCGTCCTTTTTGAACACAGTGCCTAGAAGGATGCCGCTGACTCGATTGAATAGGTCTTGTGTGCGAGTTCTGGCACATTAAAAGTACTACGTGGTGGTATCATACGGCGAAGGAGGCATAATCAGGAAACAAGCTCTAAATTTTTAACGCTTTACGTATGTGCATTGTCCTAGATATCCAAAACGGTGACATGGTTCGCAACCTCTCGTCTTGTCTTGCGTGCATACATTTGCAGCGGAATGCGTTATCATTGCGAGTCAGTTGTGGCAACCCCTTACGGGGAAAACAGTCCTGAATGTTGAGTCGACGTCTGTCATTTCAACGCATCGTGTGGCATGGTCTTAGGCCTGGGTCTTCTATTTTATGCTATATGCGGCGTCCGACTTTGGCGTAAACGTTTCGATCAACGTCCTACGGCCTACCTACGGCGTCTACGCGCCAACGTCGGCGTGTGAGGGAGACCGCATCAGTACATTTCTATAGTGAGCATCGTGACGCGGCCTACGGCGTGACGCTGGGCGCGACCTACGGCGTAAATAGGAGACCCAGGCCTTAGATTTTGACGTATGACTACACGGCGTCACCACTCAGTCGACCCAGCTTTAACGCAACACACACAACACTTAGTACTTATAAGACATGGTATTATGAAGGAGAGGAGTCACCTGGCACCGGCATTTCAGGCTTAAAAGGTGATTCCATACATTACTGTTGAATTTGCCCAAACATTGTTAAAGAAATAAAGATTCTTTTCATATTTTCACAATGCTCGTGTCGCATCGCTCTCAGAGGTATTAGGTAAGTACTTGCACATTGCACAGGTAAATTATAGATACCCTGCTACATTATGTGTATGGCCGGGGTCTCCTATTTCTCGTCGTAGGTTGCGTCCAGCGTCACGCCGTATGCCGCGTCACGATGCTCACTACGTCTACGCGCCAACGTCGGCGTGTGAGGGAGACCGTATCAGTACATTTCTATAGTGAGCATCTTGACGCGGCCTACGGCGCGACGCTGGACGCGATATACGGCGTAAATAGGAGACCCGGGCCTATGAAAGCAAGCCCATGAATCATTTCATGTGGCATGCGGCATGCTGGCCGACCTTATTCTCAAGTGTACGCTATAGTAGCAACAGTTCTGAATTACAAGGTTTACTAATGCAGTGCCAATGCACTGAGTCCCCTATAAAACATTATGAGAATAGCGGAAGGACTCATACCAAATCGCCCTATTCGTAGGTCTGTCAGCAGGTCTACTACAGGTTTGATAGTTTGTCGAAAACTATAAAAGTTTACGTTTACTCGCGTACGTGGCGCCTCTAATGGAAACTATCATGGAACTTTTGACAGATAATGTATGCAGATGACAGGAGAAAACGTAAACTTTTTTCGTTTCTATAAATAGCAAAACCCGTACTATAGAGGGTCAATAATCAGTATTGCTTCCTTCCTACTTGCAGTTAGGTACGTAACGGACCATTTTGATATTGTTCCTTTATTTGAGGGAGTAATAATACTAATAAACATAGACGGATGCTCTCCTAACTACCACAAGAGCCTCTTAATCTTAATTCCTGCTCAACTTTCTACCAACTGATGAATAAATGAGACCAAGCCCCTATAATAAAAACAATAAAAAAACGTTTTAATACGCGTTTGACCTATTTGCGTCCGAGATGTTTGTTTCTGTAATTTCATTGTTACTGCTACATGTCGTATATTTTTCTAATTTCATTCTTATTGCAACTGGGACGGGCGACGCTTTAGTGCCAATTTCTCCATCGTCGGTTAGAGCATAACCAGGTATTAGTAGTTGACTTTTGACACATATGTCAAGAATTTTATATGGTGATGACGTTTAATTTATAAATCAATCCCTGTCGGTTAGATAACCGACTATGGAGAAATTGGCACTTAATCTATGTCTAGCTATCAGTGGCTTTGTGAGGAAAGCTGAGGACAGAGTTGAAGTTTTTGGGAAACATCTATTTAGCAGTAGTAGGAAAAAATGTGACTGCGTTGGATATAAAGGCTTTCAAAACCGGTTTCTTCTCATACAAAAACCGTTACTCTTTTTTGTTCTTTTTTATGAAATGAATTGCGGTTTTTACAAGCTATCCCCAGAAATATATTGATTGGTATTTTAGAGGACGCGGACGGTACAAGTACTTTCAACACTTGTTTTGGTATTTATTTATAAATGGTTTAATGTTTTATTAAACATCTTTAAAAGCTAAAACTGCTATTTCAGTTCTTAGAGACCCTACTAGGTATAAATAGGAAAGTATAAAACAGTATAATTCATTACGTAACGATTACCTATTTGTTAAACACAGTTCATTTCTTTCTGTGAATGTTACCGTTTTTGTTCACAATTTCTGCACTAATCACACAGAACAATGGCTAATTGTTTTGCCCGCATCGCCTAAAGACATTAGAAAGTATAGAAGTTCTTTACCTGCTAAATTATTACGTGCAGTGGGAGACACGCTAAGAGGAACACTTTTGGCTTTTCACGGATCTTAATTCCCGCTTCATAAGAGTTAAATTTCAACGATCGTTTAGTAATTCATTACCAAATTGCTTGTGGTTAGCTCTCTGACAAATTATGTAGAAATATCCATATTTTTCCTTTAAATCCTCGATAACAATGGGCTACTGGGTTCCGCTCATCTCGCATAATCTTTATTGACCAAAACTCATTTCGCATAACTCGTATGGTCTAAACTTTTTTGGCCGAACCATCACTTTGCCAAGACTTATGTGGCATAAGGCTCGTTTCGTCTAAAACTCTTTAGGCACAATCTTTAAACACCTAAGTTTCGTTTGCTCAAATTTATGTTCGTCTATACCTATGTATAATCTTGTTTCTCCTCATGTTATCTTAATAAATAATATATTAAGTATGTAGTAAATGTACAAATTGTGGTATTTTTCTCCTACATCCCGAAAAAAAATCTTATGCCAAAAAGTTAGAACCTGGGCTACTTTACTAGTTGCTAGCCTTGGTGACTAATTATTAGAACCACAAAATATCGGTTTTTAATTGATGATTACTTTTTACTAATTGGATAGTTACAGATAACATTCTAAACTGATTGAGAGACTGGCTTGATAAAATTCAAACTTCAAAGTACTTAACAACATCGTTTAGACTTGGAGTTTATAGTTTTACGGTTGTGTGTTATCTCGGAACTATTCTAACTATTTCATAAGCGTATTGTATTGTATAGCAAGTATTTTCTTTTGGATGGTACTTACCCTTATATTCCAAACCTATTTTTCTACAGTGGCTGTTATATTTATTCTAACGTTAGGCATCTCTTTAATATCAGGAAGTAAATATCAAATATGGTAAGTTAAGTACCCATCAATTTCTTAATTACTATCATTGTTAGTACTACATACTTAATCCCTGGCTTTATTCATTCGTCCATTACTGGAATTTCGACCTTTTTTAACCCCAACCACCATTATTGTGATCTTTCAACAGCGTAGGAGTACATTACTGAAGTGTGCACAGTGCACACAGCTAACTGTCTGTTCTAAGAAGTTTCATACTCTTGACGTAACCTCATAGGACTGATGCTGATGATGACAGATTGTCACGAGGAGTACGATCGACAGGTTTAAACTTGTAGCCATAACCGTTTATCGAAGACCGGATGGTGCAGTGGTTAGTGACCCTTACTGCTGTACCGAGGGTCCAGGTTCAATCAAAACACGGTCGGAGTAGTTATTTGTTTAAACTCAGATATTTTGCTCCCGGGTCTAGGGCATCACATGTTTATGTGTTGCGATGGCTGCAACGCGCCGTGGTCTATTTACGGGCTTTGTGTCTGTGTTAATCAATCTAACATCGTAAGTCCAGCGGCCCTAAAATTCTACACTACAGGATGTCCCACTCGTGCCTGAAATTACGAGAAATCAGAGCGGAAAATACGGACAAAATAAACTCGACCAGTAGCCGTAGCACAGGGCGCTAATAAGACGTGACAAAAGTTCTCCGTCGCGCTTACTCATAAGGCTGCGCTATGTGAGTGACGGCGATGCAAAACTTTTATCACGTCTTAAATGCGCCCCATACTAGCTAGCCAGGGTTCACAAAACGAGGAGAGCGGTCGCAGACCTCTTCACTTTGCAAGCGCTCGACTTTTTTCTTTATTCTTTTGTTTATGTATTCGCGTGATGGGCGGGTGACGCAGGGCGGGATACCGGTATTGGAATAGGTACTGGGACTGTTATTGCATAACTTGTGTTTCCATAGGCCGTAATGGAAATGTAATGATTCAATACGAATAAATGAGTAAGCTAATGCAGTGATAGGAAGTTACGCAAGTAAATAGCAATAGACACTTCAGTGTTAATTAATATGTTGAAGTGGATTTCCAGTTCCTAGATAGGTAGCTACTTCAAAAACTGTACATAAATCGTAATTAATGATTCCTTATTTCCAAATGATAATGAGCAAAGAGCAATTCATTAGATTAATGTTAATGACATCTTTTCCCAACCAATCCAAGGTTGGCTGGAAGAAATAATAGATAGCTTTTTACATTTTAATTAACTAACTTAGTTTTTTTATGTAAGTAAGTACCTAATTAAGTTAGTTATTTAGATACTGCTCTCCTTACCTATGATAAAATAAATACCTACTTTCTAAGTGTGTGCTTAAGATGTCCGTAGGGTGGCGTCGAAAGCCATAATACAGGGTTTACCTAGTTTGGTTTTCGATGTGTATTGCGTTAGGTTAACATTTATGCTCGTTCACACTATTATAGTTGCCCCTACTTTAAAATTGACGTTGTATACCTACTACCGATGTTTGTAAATGAATAAAGATATTTCTATTACTATTAAAATAAATTTCTGAAGTGTTCATAATTAAATATTATTATTTTAGAAAATTCCTGTTATAACTATCAGATAGTACCTATCTAAAACCGATATTATTTCGGTACAGGAACGTGTATTTAAGATGAAGATAGTCAGTCAGTTTTATAAGTAGGCACAGTATTACACTTACTCGTATTGTACCTTTTCCGACTTACACAGACGTTGAATTATACTGTACGTACTCTAATATAATGCTCACAGGCCGCCTTTTATTTATTAAAAATTAGTTGGACAAATTACAAAAATGTTTAGCTACGTACCTGAAGCTGACCGAACCCATACCGTTATAAAGAACGAAACCGTTTCGACGAAACGTCCAACCCTTTAGATCCGGTTTTGCGTCGATCAAAAGGGACCACTGTACCATAAAATAAATAGGTATTACTCTACCTGCTTTATTCCGTTATAATAAAAGTCAAGTTGTTCCTTTAGGGAATAATAAAATAGCAATGAAAAGTTTACTTTTACGTTCTAAATAAGTAAGAAATCGCTTGTAATGAACGATACAAAAGCAAGAATGGCGTCGAAGCCCCAGAACAGCTGATTTTTATTTTGCTTACAAATTCGAACGACACCAAACATGGCGTTGTGTTTATGCTAGTTTATAGCGTGAAACAGTTACAGACAATCAGAACGATAAATTAAATCGTTCGATATCATTAATTATGCAGCCTATACAGCCCATTTACGCTGGACTCAAAATGTTACGGTACCCATCCAATATGGTCACACCTCACTTTGGTCGAGTTTACTTCGCTCAACTTTCTAATTATACGTAGAAATATATCCGCAACACAAAGATACATACTTAACGTCGCCTCCCCAAGCTGTAATTAACACGAAATCCTACGCAATTCCTCAACATATGGACGGAAAAAATTACACGTAAATTGCTCACCTTTTTGTTAGAAAACCAGAACGATCACTGCACTCCCTTACAGCGCATACGCTATAATATTACACTGCAATAATAGTGTCTTTTTCTTCTAAAATGCATTATTACCACTTGGAAAGCAAGTTCAGACTCTTTAGAGCCGTTCAAAGGGGAATATTCGAAATTTCACTTCACGATATCGCCACGAGCAAATGCTCGCACAAGCTCCCGTAGAGAACTAAAATGTCAGCCATTCTCTGGACAGTCAGCTGAGTATGCGGCCTTCTCATTGGTTAATCGATCGGAGGTTACGCCTCATTCGCCGCTATGGACACGAATTTTTATACCTCTCTTCTTCTACTGTTTGCCCTCTCTTTTACGCACGGTAAGAGTCAACCGACCTTGATCAATTTTGACTGCAGTAGCAACTGAATTTTCATGTTTTTTTTGATAAAACTGCTGTTTTATATTATAAGTCATACGAATTTCTACAGTAATTCTTTGCAAATGCTTCTATTTTGAAGAAATGAATCATATGGCAAACAAAGCAATGTGTCAACAATTTCGTGCAGTATCCATACCTTGAGTTGCACTGTCTATTGACATTTAGAAGTCGACTGTGATTGGCTGCAGCACAGCTGTTTTTGACGCACACATGTTGTTCAATTGTAAATCATAGATGTCACTGCAATCACATCTGCATTTTAGTCAAGTTTTATCTAATTATTTTTATTGGTAGCCGTAGAATCAGTAATGAATAGCATAGGCTTTAAATTTATTTCATAGTTAGAAATTAATATTCTTGTGTTATTTTTTTATTGATTAATCTTTAGAAAAAAATCATGATAAAAATAATAAGTCCCTTTTTGATATGTAGGTTACCTTTTCTACACCGGAATCACTGTTTTATAACTTCTTTGACAGTTTTGACACTGTTGCCATGGCTACCAAGATGCTGTCATATGTGCTTATACGACCAAATTCAATAGGTTATTCGTTACTACTGTTTTCGTAACATAGTAGACATTTTAGTAAAATTGCATTATTTATAAACAGATGCAGTTCATGCAGTAACATTGAATTGAATTAAATACTGAAAAGTTTTACTAAGATCGTATTAATTCGGTACAATCATGGATTCTGTGGACTTGTTAGCTCGTGAGGAAGAGTTTAGAAAACTAAACAAACAACTGGAGAAGAAAACTATCAGTTTGATGAAAGAAATTGAGAATTCCATGGTAACTAACCTTTTATCATTTTTATTATCATTGATTTTAACAATAAAATTATTGTATATATCCACGTTTCCACGTCCGGAGCAACTGACGCTGGACCACGGTGGCCAATTCTAGTCTAGCTCTTTAGTTTGTCACCAGTAGTCACCATCACCACACGTTAACAAGAATATCAGGGATTATATTCGCCCTATGTATTAACTCTATATGAAACCATTTAAGTATTACATATAGAGGATGGAATTTTATATATATTTTTACCATTTCATAATTATTACCTGTTATTATAATCTCAATATGTCTATTGGCATGGCAACAGGAAGGCTACTGATTATATGCTGCCCTGTATAATGATCATCAGCCTATAGCAGTCCACTGCTGGACGTAGGCCTCTCCCAAAGCATGCCACTGGATGTGACATATAGCTTTCCTGTCATCATCACAACCTATCATGTCCCCACTGCTGCGGCACGGATCTTGTTCCAATGAAGGAAGGTTTTTAGGCCCAGTCCATTCTTACCTCTTTGGATATTTTCAGCAAAAGCAGGACATATTCTCCACCTACTCGCCGAGCAGAAGTGTTAACCGTCAAAGACAGTCCTCCTATGACACATCAAAAAGCAATACACCGGAGTCTACACCGAAGAAAGGAGTTAAAACCACACAGAGACCAAATAAAATACTTTCCAAAGAGAATACAAACGCTATCAATATAAAAAAATCTAATTTAGAAGCTGCAGACAACCTTTCAAGTGAAAAGATCATTAGTAGCACAGTTTGTGATTGCGCAAAGTATGATATTGAATCAGATTTGGAGTTTTTGTATGCATTTGTCTCTGTAAATGTACAAATGGGAGTGCTACCGCAGACATTTCTTAAAGGTAACTTATTCTTATAAATTCGGTACTAATGAATTCGGTACTTGAAAAATTGGTGAGTATGTGACTCTGTGGCACTAGGTAGTTTTTTAAGTGTAAAAGATACAACTACCTACACACTAACCACTAAATACAATATCTAAATCTCTGCTAATCTAAAACCTGAGCCCCAGCAGTAGGGACGTGATGAGTCGAGATGAATGTAAAACTCAAATCTTTCTTGACATTTCCAGATAAGCTGAATGTGGAGAGTGTGTGCAAGTTTTTGGCTTCCAAAGTCAAGTTGATGCAGGAGCAGCTCGCCACTCTGCAGACCAGCATTGACAGGAAGGTTATAATATAATGTTATAATATAATGTTATAATACAGGGTGTTGCAAATCAGAATTTCAAAATTCGCGAATTTCAGTTACGGGCTTAGATATAACATGCTGCACATGCTGGTTTAGGCCTAGTATACCCTTTTTTCAACACCCTGTATACAGGGACACATACAGGGTGTTTATAAATGGGTAAAATAAGCGGAAAAGGGGATGACTTTTGAAAAATCTACTTTTTCAATACCTATGGTACACTTTTGCAATACCTTGGGAATTACATAATATATGTCCAGCGCACCAGGGTAGTCAGCTAGTCCAAAAAAATATATACTCTATGAGCTAGTCTGACTGACGAATCAGACCCCTTAGCATGAATTTACATCGTGAATGTGAAGTAAAATTGCTCGATGAATTTTGTAGGAAAATTTTAGTTCTGCTACCGACCCCCAGGGGCGCTGTTCATATTTTCATTCAAAATTACTCGATGAATTCTACTTCACGATCACGATGAAAATTCATGCTAAAGGATCTGTTAGCGAATGTGACAAACCCTACTAAGTTTTAGTGTTTTTACCGATATTTGAATTATAATATTTCGACCTTCAATACTTACCTAGGTAATACACTTTTTACTAATACCTAATGTTTTCCAACCCACAGGTATCTCAGTGTGAGAACCACTTAACTCAAATAGCGGAACATGAGAGTGCAAGACTGAAATTGTTGAATAAAACTAATAATTTGAGTGCTGAAGCGGCTGACTTGAGGGCCAAGTGCATGGCACTTCAAAATAGACTGAATGTAAGTATGTGCTAAGGTTCAATTTCATTTGATACTTAATGAATTTGTTTTAATAATGTTAGGTTTATTCAGTTTATTTTGCATAGAATAACTTATAAATAAATAAATATGTGGGGACACGGCCATCCGACCCCAAGCTAGGCAGAGCCTGTGTTATGGGTATCGGACAGCTGATATATCTACACAAATACATAGATAAATCAACACCCAAGACCCGAGTACAAATATCTGTCTTTAAACAAATATCTGCCCCAGCCGGGAATCGAACCCGGGACCTTCGGCATAGCAGTCAGGGCCACTAACCACTACGCCATTCAACCGTCTATCTTTCCAAAAAAATCCAAACTTCCTTAACAAACCAATAGATGGCCTTGCTAACCCGAACCAAAGCAGTCAACACAAACCATTGACAAAGGAATAAAGAGAGGACATGGCATATCCACGAAAAAAATGCGCCTACCTAAACTTTGGTGTCAATTAAAATGGCTGCTTTTTTCTTGAAAAATGTAAACAAACAAATTTTTTGACAGCTGAAGTACCTTGTGTTTGGATGTCAATAAAAATGGCGACCGGTCGCAATGTTGTAATTTTAGGCAAAGACAAAACTACTGTTGTCCTTTTTTACGTAGGATAACACCAATAAGTTAAAAAGAGACGACGATATATTTTTAAGTACCGATTTTTATGCCAGGTCCTCTCTTTATTCCTTTGTCATTGACACAAACCTTCATCCATCTCTTTCCCTCTCAGGAGAAAGACCGACTCTACAAGGAGCAAAGAAGCGAGACAGACAAACTACGAAGTGAAGTGAAAAGGCTGAGGACTCAAAACGCATCGGTTGAGGCGAAATGTGTCACTAGAGAAGAAGAAATAGATAGATTGAAGTTACAAGTGGAAGCCTTGAAAAATACTGAAAAGGTAATGTATCATGTTGCTGTTTCGGCAGCAGTGGTGAAGCCTAGTCAGGGCCTTCGGGCGGCTTGAAAACATCTGACAGTCGGGTTGCCCTCTTACCCGACAACTCTCTCAGCACAAGCTCGCTTGTGTTGGGGTCCACCAACTCGCACTTGGCCAGCGTGGTGGACTAGGCGTAACCCTTCCTTCATTGGAAGGAGACCCGTGCCCCAGCAGTGGGGACGTGATGGGTTGTGATAATGATAATGATATAAATGTAGATATTATAATTTAAGTAAATATCATTTTACAGGAATTCCGAGCGTCAACGCGCAGTTTATCCGCGTCACACACTAACGCCATCTCGCGGCTAGAAACGAAAACCAAACTGCTGCTCTCTACCATAGACAAACAGAAGAGTCTCATAGAGAACCTAAAGCAACAGAACTCTATATTGTCTGTGGGCAACAGCTTGAAGGCCTTCGAAAAGGAATATGAACAGTTTTTGACTCAAGATTTCTGAATAAAGGTTTTGTATAAAGTTTTTTTGGTTTTCTTTATGTCGAATCGCGAGTGACGATTATCTACGTCGATAAAGGACCCGTGCAGCGGGCACTGGACGTAGACGATGGGGTAGAGTCTGGGCCAAACCAGGCCAACTTTGAACGCTTAGTGCCAATTTCTCCATAGTCGTTATCTAACCGACCGGGATTGGTTTATCAATTATACGTCATCTCCATATAAAATTCTTGACAGATGTGACAAAAGTCAACCACAAATACCTGGTTATGCACTAACCGACTATGGAGAAATTTGCACTTAATTTTTTAATGAGTACCTACGTTACCTAATTAATTATAATGTGATGAGTTCTTTGGACTACATTCGATATAATTACTGATTAATATTTTGGTTTTTATTTAGAGCCCATCCATCGATGTCCCCAAATATGACCCTACTAATAAAAGTATATATATTTTACCGAAGGACCCCTAGGTCCCCTAGATAATATAAAAATTACGAACACCACTAACCTAACTCCATCACTAATAACCTACGTATTCACTAAACTATGGCCTGAATAATAAACCTAATTATGATTCATATTGAATCACGTCACACACACACACACACATTGAGCAATATCTTTGACTGAGATTTCTTAGAACTGTGATTTGTTTACATTTTTAGTACCTACAACTAGGGTGACCATAAATTTTACTTTAATGGGGGCAGAGCTAGTCATAATCTAAGAGCTATCAATATATCGACAAATGGGTGTTCCGTAGATGTACTTATATGGTAATAACTACTATTATAATAGGTGTTTAGCACATCTGCCCTACATGTTTATAGTCCCCATATCATCATCATCATCAACATCAGCCTATAGCAGTCCACTGCTGGACGTAGGCCTCTCCCAAAGCACGCCACTGCTTTAGCTTTCCATATAAGTACCAAATTAAATAAATCTGCTACACTTACTATATACTACGTAACAACACAACTATAGTTTATAGGTATATACCAATAGGAAAAATACTTTTAGTGACAAATAATTTCCCCTTTAAATTAATTTTAGTGGCAAATTCTCCCTTTGCTAGCAGATCATTGCCAATGCAAATTGCGCCCACTATACAACAGTAAACTTGTCCCATTATATTAGTTACCTAAACATGGTCACAACAACATCTGGCCTTACGATAGCGAGATAGCCTTTTGCCTCCACATTCTGTGACCTCTTCTGTACAACTCACACGTATCACAAGCTATTCTAAAGAATAACCAAATAGTTAATTCAAAAATGAAGTCCCTAGTGTTTCTCTCAGTGATTTTAGCGGCAATTTTGTATGGAAATTCGGAACATTTGATAGTGGGAAATGTTGCTGATAGAGTGGTTTTGGCTAATCACACTAAAGTTGAGTACAATGCGTTTCCGTTCATGAAAAGAGTGAAGCAGTATTTCTACTCTGGACCTAAAGTTATTCAGGTGAGTACCTACCTTACTAAATATTATTAGGTACGGGTACGACCGAATGGTGTAGTGGTTAGTGACCCTGACTGCTATGCCGAAGGTCCAGGGCTCGATTCTCGGCCGGGCAGATATTTGTTTAAAAACTGATATTGGATTTGTACTCTGGTGTCGATATATCTGCCTAGTTTGAGGTTGGATGGCCGTTTTTGCAAGAATGAATATTAGCTTGTGAGCTAGCTTCGTCACCATGGTACAAGGGGCCAGTCAGATTTGACGCTAATCTAACTTGCTAGTTTGACAGCCCAGGGTACACCGAACGTAGGCATATAAAGTAAGCAGTTGATAGTTCAACCAAAGATTCCTTACACTCCCGATCTTGTTGAGAATGACATACATACATATACTTAGGGTACCTAAAGATCTAGAATATAGATGTGCATGATTCCTCACGATGTTTTCCTTAACCGTAAGAGCGGTGGTATATCGACATTGTACTTAAATTCCAAAGAACTCATTGGAACATGTCAGCGCCGGCATTCGAGAGTAAATCAGAAAACTAAACATTCCTATCCCCCCACAGGGTATACAAGCGCTAGACCTCCAGCACTCCAAGTCCTCAGTAAACATCACGGCTGGCGGCGTGGGGAGCACTTTCGTGAACCTCCGCTTCAAGAGTGAGAGAGGGGGAGGCCTGGACTATGATGTCGGCATTTACGTCAAACCTGACTTCCTATAGAGGCGGTTAAAGAAAACTAGACGAAAATCGGTTCAGCCGTTTCGAAGCTACGCTAGAATAGAGGAGACACAAATACGCAGACAAGTGAAAGTGATAACACCCCTTTTTTTGAGTCAGCGGTTTATAAGTTTTGCCAGTGCAGTCTGTGCCATGGGAGCTCCGAAACGGATGAACCGATTTTTGTTGAATGTAAAGGTGGTTACATTGAAAGTGATCCAATTATCTAGAAATGTCTATGTTTTAGAAAATTAATCTGTAAAGTTACTTATCTAAGTACATACCCATCTATTTACCTACCAGAGTATACTAATATATTAGCGCGGTATACCGTGATGAAACGTACTGCTATGATTTCAACCTATTTTTTTATACCTACTACAGTTAGTTAGGAAAATGTTACAAACCAATCTTATCTTAACTAAGTATACTGTTAGGTATACATGTAAGTTGTAAGTACTTATAAGTTATAATGTAAATAAATTATTATTTAATCAAATTACTCGTGTGTTTGCGTTGTCATTTTTTATGATAATAAATTAGCGATAAACTGTATTAACTAGAGAAGACCACGAGGAATGAAGAAATCAATCAAGAAAACAGGAAAATAGTATCATACATAACTAAGTAGGTATCAAGTACGCTAATAGTCGAGAACACTAAGTAAGTAAGACGACCGAATGGCGTAGTGGTTAGTGACCTGACTACTGAGCCGATGGTCCCGGGTTCGATTCCCGGCTGGGGCAGATATTTGTTCTCGGGTCTTGGATGTGCCCGTAAAATGGCAATAGGCCCGCCCCCTATTACATTGGGACTAAAACAACACTCTGGCGAAAAGTGGGTGCAGCAATGCACCTCTGCCTACCCCGCAAGGGAGTACATTAGTACAAGGCGTGAGTGCGTGTTTTTTTTTTTTGTTTTTACTAAGTAAGTATAATACTTCGGAACTGCTTTAGGTTATTTATGTATCTATTTATCCGGAAGTAAAAAAGGGTACTTACATTATTACGTAGGTACTAGGTACCTACTTGGTACCTTGACTTGGGTACTCAGTGATAGACGCTAATCTGCCTAATCCCTTTAACCCTGCGTCCGCGGCACGGGTCTGTTATCGACATCGATAAACTCGTACCATGCGCGTTCCTCAAATTACAGTGCCGTATTCATGGCTAAACGCTATAATTATATACGTATTATCTACGTGGATTACGAACCTGTGCAGTGGCAGCTGATAACAAAAGCTAGTCTAGCTCTAGTGTTTAACACCGACAAGCTAAGAAGAAGAAGACTACGAACAATTAAACGTAATATGGGACGCCCTCCAGTCTGCTGGAAACGCGAGCTTAGATAGGTAGCCTTCAGTGGCTAGATGAGGAAGACTGAGGACCAAGGCACATAATTATTTCTCCTGAGGACCTACATGTTCTGGTAGAGTGTTGAGGCGTTTCTTAGGCCTATGTCCAGCAGTGGACGATTGTAGGCTAATGATATCTAGACTTCGGTTGGCAGGAATAATAAATAATACCTACGTGGCAATACGTATTACCACGTAGGTACGGTAGGTTACGGCTACCTATTATCCACCTACCAAGCAAGGATTGTGCCATATTACCGCACCTATACAGACCGGGTTGTGTTTGGTGGATGATGATCTTATTCTGAGGTTCCACATTCCATAAAAAATACAATGAAAACTTTATTTAGGAAAACTCTTTCACTTCTTTTTATTCTTCTAGAAAATTTTAAACGTCATTCGTAAAACTGTCAATTGACAATGCAAAAATAATTGCGACTTATGCCAAAAACGTGATTTTTGACGAAATATAGTGAAAAAGTTGTTTTCTTTAGGGTTTTTATTTGTTTAGCCGCACATTTATGGTATCATGCAAGATTCGGAATCGTTAATACATAGCAAATGTTATTATTCAATTTACTATGGTGAGTACCTTCAAAGTTCCTTTTATCATCAGATTTACGCTCTCCAGCTTAATATACCTATCTTATAAAGTTATTTAAGTACCTACTTAACGAGTGTGTTTTTGAAGTAAATAATTATGTCCGGAAAAAAATAGTTCCAAAATAAATTTCGTTTTTTAAATGTCAAATCATGTCATGTTCAAGTAACGTAGCAGTGAAGAAATAGCACATTTTCGTGGCTTCTTAGTTAATAACCTGTACCTATATAGGTACCTACAAATTTCGTTGGCTTTTCGTATCCTAACATTATTCTTGTAACTGTTGCCAAACAAATCAATACAACGCCTATTAGGTATGTTTACTCTGTGGCCAGGGTACGGGCTTTACCCAATATCTACATCGATAGGAATATTATCCTTCTCTTTGTACACTTTGTGTTTAGGTATTTAGTATGTACCCAAAAACTCATTACCTAGAATGTATCTGAGATCGTTGAGAAGATTTATTTCCTAACATTATTAGGTAGGTAATACCTAATTAAAGGGCTAGCACGGGGCGCATTTAAGATGTGACAAAAGTTCTCTTGAGGCTGCGCGATGTGAGTGAGCGCGATGCAAAACTTTTGTCACGTCTTAAATGCGCCCCGTGCTACTATCCCTGGAAAGAGCCTATATAGGTATTAAATAAGTGTTATATGTATTTGTTATATTTTTATCTTAATCCTTTCATTTTTTTCAGTTTATTTTATCTAATGGTGCTCATTGACAGCCGAACCATAACTAATAGTATTGACAGAAAACGCGCCAATGATATATTTGACAATAGCTTAGACGATTCCAGTGAATACGAAGAAGATGAAGACGGCAGCATTGCACATCACCCAAGAAAACGAGGCGAGGATATGGCAGAGAAAGCGAAAGCGGTACAAAACGAAAAGGCTAACCCCTTAAAGGATGCACTAGCTCAGCATATTAGTATAAATGTTCTTAATGAGAACATTCCAGTGGCTACTACGAATGCACCGCTTCCTGCACCAGATTTTACAGAGGTCCCTCAACCAATAGACAACTCAACTGCATCCAGCACTATCTGCACCAACTGTGAATACGTGGTTGTCGATGACTTCTGGCGAAATATTTACAATAAGTGGGAGCAGCTGAGCAAAAAGAAAATTATTATTAGCAGCCATGATTCTGAATGCCCTGAGGTTGCTAAAGACGCAGCATCAAAAAATGACAAGTTACCAGCGATCCCTTCGAGAGCGAAAATAACTACTTCTGGTTGCGACAACACTCTTTTAAGTTTGCATAAAAGAAAGAAGAGGGTACCGAAAAGAATGAGAGCTAAGATCAAAGATAAAAGAGAGAGGAAAGATAATATCGATTCTGATTACATTGAATTGTCTCGGCTAGCCCCTGAAAAGGAATCATTAATGGATGAACCGCTAAACGTTATGGCGTCGTATGAAAACAATGAAAAAGCACCGCTGCCTCCGTCGAATGACAAAGAGGAAAACATCGACCATTTAGTTGATGAGTTATCACCAGGTGTTTACTATCCCAGAGGCCTTTACTGGTCGGATGGAAAAGAAGGTAAACATCTTTATAAAATGCCCTACTTAACTACTCTACCCTTTCTTATAGATAATTCTCCACCACCAAACACCACTGTGCGTATCACCACAAAAGCCCAGCTCCAACCTTCCAGCAAACTTAACAAAGATTTGCAAACCACAGAAGATCGCACAGAGGAATCTGTGCTAGGATTAGATGAATTAGAGCTTTTCCTGAAAAATATTAAAAGGAAAAACTACCAGACGCTCGCCTACCAATGTCCTAAAGTTTGTGGTATAATAGCTCACACTGTTACAGAGACGACGTTTCAAACTGACCCGTTCTTCAACCGAAAGAGGGATCTTCTGGACTCCGGCCCGACCCTGCTGCAGCGGCCGATGAAGCGACGGTGGAAGAAGAGGAACAACGCACGACAGAAGAACGAGATCACCTGGAAAGGCTTCCTAAACAGTACCGAAGTTTTGACTGACGCCGCTAAATTCGAACAATTCAAACAAAACACCAAAGACAGAATGTTTGAGAAGCTAAAGGAACACATTCGCTTCCAATCCAATGCGAAACCTAAGAATAAAACTACGACGCATGCTACAACCTATGGGACGACCAAATGTCCAACCACCTGCCCGACCACCTGCCCGACCACCTGCCCGACCACTTGCTCGACCACTTGCCCTACAACTTGCCCTACGACTATTTTCACCACATGCCGTAGGACGACCGCTGAACTGACCACCACGTGCGAACCCGCTCCAACTATAACTCCGACAACTTGCCCAACAACTTGCCGGACTACTTGCCCAACTACTTGCCGGACTACTTGCCCAACTACTTGCCGGACTACGTGCCCAACTACTTGCTCAACTACTTGCCCGACTACCTGCCCTACTACCTGCTCAACTACTTGCCCAACTACTTGCCCAACAACTTGCTCAACAACTTGCCCAACTACTTGCCCAACTACTTGTCCAACAACTTGCCCAACAACTTGCCCAACAACTTGCCCGACTACTTGCCCTACAACTTGCTCCTCGACGTGCCCCACTACCGTCACCTGCCCCACGGTTCCCATCCCACCAATCGCATGCGGAAAGACGACAACCTGCGAGCCTCCAGAGGAAACTACCCTTAACACCAAGGACATAAGGAGGACTACGCGAAGGAGGTTCGTCTCGCATCGTAAGAAGCTGCATAAGACGGAGTTCCCACGCACGTACCCCACGACTCCAAAGACCACCACGCGATGCACCAGAAAGTCCACCAAGTCGAAGTGCACCACCACGAAAAAGCCGACGACGACCAAATGCACCACGAAGCGCACCTGCCCGACGACTACCAAGCGGACAACGACCACCACCACTACCACCACGACTACTACTCCTTCCACCACCACCTGCGCCACCACCGTCCCCGACTGCTCACGCACAACCTGCCCCTACGGATTCTCTCGCTTCCCCAAAACCATACGAAACCGAGCCGCCATGCACGCCTGTTGCAACAACAGACGCCCAAATTACCGCACCACTCAAAGGACCACAAATTTTTTTCAAGACAAATGTGACTACGATATTCCTGAAGATCCGACCCCGGAAGAACAGAGCCGCTGCCCCAGCTGCAGATGCAATAACAAGAATATCGCCTGGATACCGGAGCCCTGCAAAAGCAAGCCCATGATAAAATTTATCCCAGATCCGCCGAAACGCGATAATCCAAATAGCTGCTGCAGTAAATGCCACTGCTCAAACGATAAATCTTCGATGCTGGACAAACTTAAGAGTATATGTAGCAGCTGTGGCAGTGGCATCCATCACATAGCTGAAGGTGATAGTAAATGCGGAAATATTAACAAAGATTGCAACAAATGCGGAGGATACGCTAACGGTCCAAACCTTGATGAGATATCAACCATAGACCATGTCAAATGTAGCAAATGTGGCGGTAACAAATTTCCTTTTTCTATTCCCGGAGAAAACGTTAAAGTCCTTAAATGTATCAATTGCGGCCACATGTCAAACGTCCTAGCAGCTGATGAGCCAGTAACGGACAAGTGTGGTCAAGTGTTTCCTCCGGGGTCAGAAAAAGATAAGGACTTGGTTACGAAAGCAAAACTGAAACTACCCACCACTAAGTCTCTAATTGATCCCGAAAATCCGGATAAACCACCAAGAATACCGATGGATAAATGCGGTCAAATGTACCCACCTGGTGATGATAAAGATCTAAGACAACCTAATGATGAAGAAATTGCTGAAGCTATCAGAAAGAAAGGTGTTTGTAATAATTGCGGCCAGTGTTGGCCAATAGACAAGTCAACGGACAAGACAATTGTCCACGACCAAGATCTAGACCCAGATGCGGATATGAGAACATGTGAAGAACCTACAACAACAGTCAAAGTTGATGCCAGTTCAACGGAAAAAGAAAAATGTTGCGACGGTGTTGATTTGCAAGATATTGTTGATAAACTCACGGGCAAAAATAAGAAACAAAAACAAAAAGACAAAAAGGTAGTAGAAGAGAACTGTGACAGCTGTGGCCAGTGTGAGCCTGCCCAGACTAAAGCAGGCAGCGGCGGTGGAAGTGGAGGCAGCGGTGGTGGAGGTGGAGGCAGCGGTGGCGGTGGTGCCAAAAATCTTAAACACACCACGGCAAATTTCTTTACACGGGCTATGGATGAAATCAGAGATCATTTTAAAATGAAGAAGGGTAAAGACTCAAAATTTCATCAGTCATTTGATAGGCCACCTGTAGGTGGTCCTATAAGCTTTGATGAACCAGACACTCAAGAATCACTATCACGGCACATTCCTCTTCAATCAGCAATATCACCGATCAAGCAGCCGCCACTTTATTATAAACAGCAAATAAGAAAATACACTGAAACTCTAAGAAGGCCGTACCGGAATAAAAATGAAAAACTAGATAAAAACGGGCTAAAACTTAAGGCACCTAAAGCTAAAGAATTTGAGGATGATTACCAGATGTTAAGACTTTCTGAAGCATTGCTAGTGAGTCAAAGTGAACAGAATCTGGACCACCTTACCACTGATTCATCTATTGACTACCCATTATTTGTAAAAAAGAAACACGAAAAGAGAGAATGTAATTATCAAACAACTAGTATGGCAGATCAGAAACTTAATTATGAAGATGAATATACAGATGATACCAACGCACCCGAAGTAACAGAAATAGAGAAACTCTGTTCATCCGACATGCCAGAGTCTATCAAAGAAATAAGTGAAAAAATATCGTACAACAACTATGTGAAGGGGTTCAAAGACTACCTCAATGTCACGAGAGATATAGCAAATGATAACTTTCCTGATGCTGTTAAATTCCAAGCTCATATGCATCACAAAGTAGATGATATCGGTAAATACATTGAAGAAAAACTCCCTCAAATACCTTCATTGAAAACCAAATCAAAACGGCTATTTGAAGATATCGAGGCTCCAGACGATCAGGAAATGTCTACCAAAAGTGATGACTCTTGGTTCAAAAAGTACTTTGAATTTTATATTGAAAAAGATTTACCTAAGAAATACAATTCAACACAAGTGGTCGAGCTGAAATCTCCAAAGAATGGACTTGTAAATGGTACTGCATTGAAGAAAGACAGTGATAGAGCAATAGTGGCACTAGCTAATCAAAAAGAAAACTCTGAACTATCTGAAAGTTGTCAGGATATAGACGAAGGCAACAACAGGGAAGTGCGAGAGAGTGAATTAAATCCCACCACAGAAGCTGTAGATCAACTGTCAGCAGAATTATTATCTAACATTACTGAGATCGATGTTTTTATGGGTAAGTTTAAATAAAACAAAGTACAGGCAGTTATATGCTTAGATGTGTCCTTAGAAAAGTTAGGTAGTCATATTATGAATATTTTACAGATGCAGACACAACAACAAATTCAGCTGAAAAGAGATGCGCTCTTGGAAGATATATTGAATCAAATATTATGGATAAATTTTTCGGAAAGGAAAAAACAATTGATAAAAATAATAAAAAAGAAAATAAAGACCATGGTATTGACAAAAAACCAACAACAAAATCTCACAGGGTAAAAAGACGAGTCCAACATAAAACGAAAAATTTCTATGAATATGAAGACAAGCCGTGTTTACATAAAGGAAAGAAATCTCAAATACCAGCACCAATCATCGATTACCATAAAGATACGCCTACTGTAAAACCAATAAAGGCAAGTATGTTCGGTCGAATGATGTCTGGAATCAAAAGTATTGGAAAACATAACAAAACACCGACAGTTAAAAAAAAGCACAGAAATAAAAAACGTAAAGGTAAAAAACACAAGGCTGACAAAAGAAGTGTTCAGTCAGTATGCAGAAGAAACGCTTTTCAGAAAATAAAGGATTTTTTCAAAATGTCAGAATCACTCGAGCCACACAATAAAAGCCAAAATGAAGCTCCTGAATCTGATGATTTAGGGGAAACTAAACCAAATTACTTTAAACCAATCAAGTATAGTAGAATGGACAACATGAATGATATAATGAAAATAATGCCAGATATGCCTCATAGCCAAGAGGACTCATCAGAAAAAAGACATGGATCGGCAAAAAGTGAAAGAGATTATCTAAAGGGTAAGTCCAACAATTACGTATTTAAGCATAATTTTTTTATTTCACATATTATTATTTGTCGTTGGTTTTGTAAAATGGTGATAATCATTATATTTTTTACAGAGTTACCAGAGAAAGAATGGATTGATAACCACAAATTCGGTCCTTTAACAACTGTAGATAATTATTATTCCGTTCAAAGAAGTCAGTTTGATGATAAGCCTGTAATCCAGGACGATGATATAAATAGAGATGACAATATCAGCTTCAATGACAATGTATTAAAATCATCTCGAAGAAATGAGAACAAACCCCTCAATGTACTCGAACTTTACGATGCTGGAAAAATATTGGAACAGTCTCCTGAACCATATGAGTTTAACAAAGATGATGACCAAACGTTTTCTTTCGAATCCAACATTGAAAATAATATTAAGCCGAAGGAAAAAGATCTGAGACCTTTTGAATTTAAAATATTACCGGATGCACCCAACGAGATCCCTTCGGACACTAATCCGACAAATCCTGTCCAACCATCTCGGAGATTCCCTTTTTTTACCGAACGCTTGATAGAAGATGCGCCTTTGAATCATTATGATAATCGACATAAGGATAAAGAAAACAAACCAAAAAGACCACATAATACAAGTCATGATAAATCTGCTTTGAGGAAAGAACCAGAAATATCTTATCATTTGCCAAGTCCACATGAAGTAGCTGATGTCACTGAAGCCGGCAATTCACTAACTAAGACATTAGAAGAGGATAAGCTACATTCGCACAAAAAGAAAATGCATGGAAAACATGGTATTAACAAGGAAAATATTGCCAGAGCCTCTTCCAATCCAGCTGTCTTGATAGTGAATAGTACAGAAATGCCAAAGATAGAAAAAGATAACAAAAATGTCCAGTACGATTATGGAGCAGTTGAAGAGCAAGTAGAGATTCAAAGCATAAGTGCTAGTCCTACGGCCAAGCCAGAACTAAGATTAAGTTCTTATTTCTCACAACGGTCCTATCCCAATGGGGTGACTAAAGAGATGATCCAATGGCAGAGCTACCACCCGAGCAATCTGGTCGTAGATAAACCACATATTTCCACAGTTCATACTGAAAGAAATCCATTATCTAACGTAGCTAAATGTGTCAAAAAGTCAATTAATACTGTCACGAACAATAATATATCCGGTAAGCATTATGGTTATTTTTATGAATCGCTATAAGTAGTATCCCAATTTACTGGCTCATTTCTTTATTCATTATTTTTTTTCAGTAAATGAAAATAAAGATATGCCACAAACAAAATCAGTAAGCGCCTTTGTTGAAAACGCAACGGTAGCCGTTACCACAGATCAAGGAAGCTTAGTTGAAAATAACGACAAGACAGATTACAGTAAGTATTTCTAATAGTCTCCTTTGAAAACATATTTTTTTCATAAATAGGCATATTTATACCTACTACCTCTAAAAGATGTTAAACTTTTACAGGAAAGTCTAGAAGAGGAATAGCTAAGCCTGAAGCCGTACGTTATTTCTATTAAATAATAGATCTATACCTACAATCGTATAGGTTAAAAACTTCCACGAACTATCAATAAATTTGCTCTAGGAAGAAACTAATTAATCACACTTTTTTTCAGAAAGCTCCTGTAACGAGTGTGTCTCCACAACCTGAACATTATTTTAACCCTCCTTTGCCAATGAAAAGCGAGGAATTCGAAAAATTTCTCAAAGAAAACTCACTAGACATTCATTCACTATCAGCGCCGATAAACATAGACGATCTAAGCAAGTGGCTAGACTCCCAAACAGTTAACCATCCCGAAATCAAACAGCACAAGAAAACTAAATTACGGGAACAAGAAATGAACCACAATAATTTAGGAGTATTGGGCAAAACTGAGAACGAATTTGAAAGAAAAAACAAGAACAATAATTACAAGAATAACATAAAACATGGTATTCATAACAAAGCTAATGTTAATGCAGTAACTGATGAGATTGATGCTGAAACAGACCCTAAATACAAAAAACTGTATCTAAAACCTGCGTCCCATAACTTCAGTGAGTAAGTTTAACGATCACATTATTATTTTTTATGTAAGTACAACTATCATTGAGTAAACGTACACCTGCTAGTTTTTTATGTATAGGAATCATCATGTTTACCAAGTAAAACATTTGTAAATGATTAAATTCTGTTAAGGGAATCGGAAGTCTTTGAAAAAAGTGAAATAAATTCGATTTCAAATTCGAAACCAATTTTCATAGATCTACCAACTTATTATGAACCGAACACAGAACCTCTCCTCTCATGTATCACAGCTAAACCAACATCAAACTGGGATGAATTGATGAACTACTTATACGGATTAGATCTTCTAGATAAACTAACCAAACTCGATATCATCAACTTTTTTGAAACAAAACTCTCAGCATATCCCAATTTAGCTACAGTTGAAAACAAAACTGAGAATGAAAGCGCAAAAACTTTAACAAAAATACTTAAAAGTCCTGATTGTACATAAGTTAATTTCATAAAAGTTTTTAGACACTCACGTGAAGTGGAAAACTGTGAAAGAAGGAAGAAGCACATTAACAAACGGGAAGTAGAGTCTACAGGTATTTGGTCACTGATATATTTTGTATGAAATAAGGGTGACATGTACTTGAGATTGTTTAATGTAATTTATGTATGGTACACAGGTACAACAAACCGTATTGCTCGGGCATCTCTTGTATACGATCTCAAAAATACTGGTCCAAGCAAAAAAGGACTTAAGGTTAAACTCAGATTTCTTCCTGGTAAGTACAGAGTCCATAGACACAAGCCACTTGTTCTAGATACTCAATTGAAGTAGATATTTTAGTTCCAGAACACACATGGGGTATATCACATTACTTTACTAAGGCCAATATTGATGAGGCGATTAATACGATCGAACAACCTATAAACATTACAAGCCCAGGTAATGTAAATAAAATTGTTACCTAAATTACCTACTCAGGCTGTTTTTATCAGCATGTGGATTTCATCACGCACACGGATTGCGTGCCATTTTCCCGCGTCTCGCTAATTCAGATACTGAGGCCGAGTTTAAGTTAAAAAAATATTTATTTATTTAAACGGACAGAGTTACGGCTAGCTTATCTAATACAATACTCGACTTAACTAACTTAAGAACAATTTTATTTAATATCTAAGTCAGCTAATTATTTATGACGCACGACCTAGATGGTTTTGCTGGGGTGGCTGGTGCCGTCGTGCTGACAAAGGAGATCTGGCGAGGGTTGGCTACCTTAACTCGTGCCATTTTCGCGCGTCTCGCGTACATATTCTATACGTCAAAATGAATACTCGTATGAACGCTTGCGGGGCAATCCCGCGTGCGTGATAAAATCCGCATGTGGTTAAATACATCCTCAGGACTGATTTTTCAGAAACCAGATTAAAGTTATCTAACGTATTTCGCGTCTACTATTGAGAAATCTGCGTTTAATAAAATTAATGACTTAATCTTCCAGCTAAATATGTTATTTTGGAAATAACTACCGAAAAATTAGACACACAATTGCTTCTCGGATCTAGCCCTATAGATACCAAATTTCAGCCACGCATTATACAAGAAAAGAAAACTGCTTACTCAACGGCAACGACACCTAATATCCCAACAGTAAATGTTGGCCATTTGAAAATATCGTCTACAGACAAAGCTACCCATGCCAACAAAAAATCTGATAATTTAGAAAAAACTACTTTAAATGCAGCTGTATTTGATTACATTAATCTGTTATTGGGAAAAAATATAGCTCGAAGTGCTATTGATGACAGAAGTGTAAATCTAAATCATCATAGGAATATAACTAAAATGTCTGGATTAGTCAATGCTATTAGAAGTGGCATTGCCAAACATAAAATATTTTCATTTGGATCAGCTGAAGAATTGCCCAAGATTAATTCTTCTTTTCCAGTAAGTGAGCCTACACTTACTTTCAATATAAGTAATCAATATGATAGCAACTTGACTGGAAAAATAGATAGGTTTGGAAACGTAGTAATATATGATACGCCACACAAAAAGACATTAAAAGAAAAATGTGATGAACTGCTGCCAAAAGAATCTTGTGAAGATTATATCTGTCATCATGATCAAGCATGTTGTTGCAATAACAAAACTGAAAATGTGAAAATCTTGGAAACTGGAGTAGATACTTCTGATTGCCAAAAGTCTGATCAATGTGACGCAGATTCAAAAAGTATTTATTTAAGTCAACTAAATGAATATGATGTTCAAAAATCTGATTTTAACACTCCAATAGAATGTAATGATGGCTGTTCAAAGAAATATGAAAATAGAAATTTAAATATTACAATGGACCTCAACAACTTCTTTGGTCCATTAAACAGTTCACATCCCAAGAATACCTCTAAAGATGCTACACATACTCGTATTTCTGTTGGTGAAATAATATCTACAAATAAAATTGACGCTGAATTAAAGAACGTTTCTAAGCTATCGGCTTCAAAAAACGTGTGTCTTGAAGAGAGCAAGCAAATTGACACAATACAAGCAAATAAAGGTGGAGAAAGCAAGGTAATAAAATAATATTTATGACTAATGGGTACGAAAATATCCGTAAACTTTATCATATTAGAGTATTTTTTGTATCATTAATAATTGCTTTTATTTTGATTTCAGAACTTGAAGCCAAATATATCTAAGAATAAAACACGATTGAATACGTTAGCTTACCGATATTTACCTTTTGTCATGATGATGAAGGACAAGAATAAACGAAATGACAAGCCCCATATTTCAAGCATTCAAAAAGACTTTAATCCTACATCTGATTTGTATGTTCATACAGAATTTTATAACAAAGCCGTTGTGTCGGAGCCATATAATAATAAAACAGCTAAAATATACACGGCAAAAGATGTTCAACAGTTTGAAGTTATAGTTGAATACCCTGTTGATAAAGATTCAACTGAGCGTACACTAGAGCCATCTAAAATATCAAATAAAGAACAAAATACACAACATAATCAAATGCTAACAGGCAGATTAAAGAAAAGCGGAAATTGTTCTCATGTTAAAAAAATATTTTCAGCTCGTCTGGATAAACCGGTTGATATCACTTACCAATTACTTGATAGTAATCGTGAAGTCGTAAGTGCTGATGTTAAAAAAAGTAATGAAGTAACTACAGAAGGATTGTATTTGTTACTTGCCAACCCAAAAAATGAAAGCATTTTAGAATTAAATCGAGATGCAAGACAATTAAACTCAATTAATATAACCGATGCTATAAATGTATTTCAAAAATCTAGCCCTTCCCCATTGGGACGTATTAATCTCAGCAGAGATATTATAACGGGCATGCTATCGAAACTTATCGAAGAATCATTTACTGAAACCAGTGAAAATCTTGTGGACGCGCAAAACATAAATAATCCAACCAACGTTACACAAAAGCCAAATTATCCTGAGGAAAACTTAATTAACACGCCTGGAACAGAACAAAATAATTTTGCATATAACATTAGTGCAATTTGTAATTCATCATTACTTTTCGTGTTACCGACAGCGACAGTCCAATCAATGAAAGAAAATGAAATCAATGAAACAAATGATGATTTAAGTAATCTTCATGCAACTGGTGAAAGAGTTTTCACGAATCCAACTATTGAAAATAGTGATATTATTCATGAGCTATTTGAATCTATCTTAAAATGTACAAATAAGACAGGTTCCCAAAAAAATACTAAAAAACGTGAAATAAAACCTATTCTGAATGTGCAAATTGAATCACCATTGATAACTGATAGCGGCGGAGATTTCTGGTATAACTATATTCACAAACACTCTTCCCCAAACCCAATATCTGGCAAATCTGCTTCTAATCACGTCGAAGAAAACGAGAGTGATTCATTAAAAATAACGGATGATGAGTTGGCACGACTAATAGATTTACTTATCGTGAAAACTAATGAAAAGATGAAAGTCAATGAAAATTGTACAGTATTGGCGAACACATATAAACTATCAACACATGACAGCAACGATGATAATAATATACCCAGAATATTGGTAAACGTAACTACAGAAGCACTATATGAAGGTTTGCGGGAAACGAGTGAAGCTACCTTAGAAAATACTAATCCTGCTGAAACTTCTACCCATGTGGGTGAGACAAATGTATTTATAGCTAATGGAGACAGTACCATTCAAGGCTATGTTACAAAATTACGTTGGGAACGTGATGATGCAGCAGTAACTATGAGTGAAAAAGCTGATGTTAATAGAAGGGATGTTTTATTTCGCATCTTGAAATTTGAAGCTAATAAATTAGTTCAGGAATTGCTAAAATTTAAAAGTGATTTGTGTATGAATTCTTCAGATTATTCGGTAAATGACTATGATCAGGATAACAAAGATACTAAAAAGAGGTATGAAAGATTATTATTTTTTGTTTGATTGGTTACATCCAATTTTTATGAGTTACTAAATGTTTTATAGTTTTCTGCCTGTTTCAGGTTAGCAGCAACATATTATATTAACAAAAACAACTCTGATAAAATACTTGAAGCATTAACATCATTGCAGGTAGCCCCTGAAAGAAAGTCAGTACTTGACACAATAATGGATACGTTGCATCATAAAGTTGAATTAATACCAACCAAACACGTAAATCATAATGGGAAAGATAGCATACAGTTTTCACCGCTTGGACAAGTCGCTAGGAATATAAGCAAATCATCAACTGAAAATACTCTTAAAGCTGAGGTAGAAAATGAAACACAATCTGATCAATGGAATCATCTTTCATTTGAAAAAAACTCTTTTAATCCAGAGTTCCAAAATCATGTTCCGAAATATAACATTCCAACACACAATCCTGAACAAAAATATAGTCTTCTAGACTGGGACGATAAATATAACAAGCCTTATTATAAACAGGACTATAGTGATTACGCCTACAAATATAAAATTGAAGACATTAATTATAGGTTTAATAATTCTAAAGATGAATTTCAAGACCGCTATGAAAAAGAACCGAACAGTAATGATGATATATATAAATATACCACTTACAAATATAAAGAGTATGAAGGTCACACTAAATCGTACAAAACATCTCATTACAACGATGAAATAGATAATGATTATCTGAATTATGAAGATACTTACAAGAAACCGTATAGTCCGGAAAAATTTGATGCTCTCGATAATAGTCATGATTCAATCGAAACTCCATCTAAAGAAGTTAAGCATGTTTTTAACATAAATAAAATTAAAGGTCCCATACGCCATAAGTATCGACAACCAGGCCACCGCAATAAAATAGAAAGCGTTCACAGGACTGCCCATGAAGATTATAAGAAACCAGTTGCTCACAAATGTCAGGACGATGTGCTGCACCCAACAAGTCATAAACCAAAAAAAAACAAGAGCCATAAGAAAAAGCAGCACCAGTTTAGTCACCCGAAGGACCCTAGTCATAGTCCTCAAGGTGATAGAAATCCACATGCACATCCCTGTATGCACCATTATTCTCACCACAATAGTCCACACGCCTTGTCAAACCCTGGCCTCACATATCTATCTGGTCATCAAAGTGAATTTGGTGCCTCTTCAAGCTTTGCAACCACAAAATTACACCGAACTAAACTATTTCAATTCAAATATTCACCGAAAAATATTATCATGTCAGCATCTGAACCAATGTTGATGAATTATCGAGGAATCACAGATGTTTATCATTCTGCTGAGAATATTGGATCTACAACTCCCACTTTCGAACCAGGTGTTGATAGAACAGCAACATGTGATACCACTGCAAAGCCCCTATGTGCAATAGCTACATCTAATGTTTCTGATACTGAAACATCAGTAAAACCTGATCATGTTAAAACATTGATTGAAAAACCAATCAATTGCAGTACTGTAGTTTTCAATTCATCAATTAATGGTAAGTAAGTGAAGATTTTCTAATATAATGAGTATATAAATATCAAAATAACAGTAATTGTTTGTTCCAAGAGACTGAACACGCTAACAACATTTCACTGGCTGAAAGTAAAGAGGAAGAGCTCTGTGATCTAGAAGCTACTTACATGGAAATCTTAGCAAAATTCCACAATCTGCCGACGAAAAATTTCAGCAATTTCGTGAAAGACCTTCCTTGTTACAAGTATAAGGTAGTGCCGAATTCGTTTTTCCTGGAAATCAAGAGAAATGATTTGAAGAACAGGAATCCATATTTTCTGAAGAACTTAAAACGGCACTGGATAAGACATAAAAGGTTATTAATTTATGATTTATTTATGATCATGCTGTAATAACGACACTGGGGTAGATTTTAGAACTAAAAGTTTTTAATTTTATTAGGTCACTAATGTCAGTGAATGAAGATGGATATACAGAGGATAACGGAATTAACAATCCTTTATCAAAATTCAGAAGAAAAAGAGCACTTGATTTAAAATTACTGACTGAAGGGTTAAGGTGCCTACCCAATTTGTCTGACACACAGGTAACTATCCGTATTTTGAAAGCAAAAGCGCTATACAATCTTAAAAACATGCTGTAATATTTAACTTGTTACGATAAACATACTTACTGGTCATTTCTAGAATGATGTTTACGCAATCCTGGGTGATACGGTCACCATAGGATGCGAAGATGATGATGAGAACAAACTGGCTAAATCTCAAAAACCTTGCCAGTGGACAGCAGAACAAAATGCCATGCTGAATTACGAACACGTGATAGCTGATGACCAAAAGATTGTGTTCAGGGACGTCCAGCCAAGGAATATTGGAGTTTATAACTGTACTAAGGTAAGCAAATACGATGACTTTATTGGTACTTGTCCGTTATGGGTATCAATGTGGACTGTTGCCATCGGCACGGCAAGAAGGATTAGAGGGACCTTTAAACGTAAAGGATGGTCATAAAAGTATGAAGAAAAGACGTCGGCAATGACGATGAAGTCGACGCACTTGCGTGAATTTCTATACAAAGAATACTGAATGCGATGCGACCGTTGCACACGATGCCCAAAGGTGGACGCGCTTACCTTAAAAATATATTGTAGAGTGAATACAGATGACTTTTTTATTTTATTGCAGAACAACAACCTACATCGCAGTGTGAAACTTCATGTGGTCACAATTCCGAGTTTTAACATCGTATCAACACCGGCCTACGATGCTGCCACGGGTTGCCATTACGATGTAAATACCAATTAGTTTGTTCGTGCTATTGTAGCAATGGGGAGGAAAACGCAAAGCTAATTCCAGATGTCGCCACTGTCGAGTAGGCCCGATTCCCCAGTTCTAATTGGTTGGTTCAGTCGCAGTTTTTTCTTCCCAATAATGTGATTGGTAAGAACCTGAAAGGCATACTGGATTGTGTTGCCAAAGTTTCACTTGGTTTCCTTCCCCTTTGTGTCAATCATAAACATAGGTACCAGTATCATGATCAACCCGTCGTCGTCTACTACTGGACATAGGCCTCTAAAGTCCAGCGGATCGACATTAAACGCCTATATCCAGCAGATGTACAGGCGTCCTAGGGCTATACGCCACGTCATAGTCTACACTCGAGCACTTGTTTATCTACTCCGTAAATGTATATCAATTACATAATTAAACAAACATACCTTAAACGCAGTTAACTCAGATAATTCTTCCAGCTGATAAGAAAGTGATTGTAGCTGCAATGTTAAAAGACAATAATTATATTTTTCAGGATTTGAAGGCTTTTCAAGATGGCTTAGCTGCTGAGATGTCGAGGCTCGCTTGTTCTGACGACAGCTTCTGCACAGTCAGAGTCGACGAGCCGGTCTGTGTGAGAGACGAAGTTAGTAACAATAAACTCCTGATGGCCAAAGTACAAACCTCCATTTCAATGTTTAACCGAGTAAGAAGTGCCTCTCCACACTCTTGTATCCGCCAAACTTGGCCAACTTCGCCGCCGAACTGGTGCCCAAAGTAACCCGAAGTTAGTATTAATAGTTATGAGCGTGTTGCTACGCTGATTTGTGTAAGTTAAAGCATTTATTGTGTGACTGCTACAACAAAAAAACGGCGCGGTCTTACTCATTGTCATATTTCACTTGCAATCCTTACCTCCCTACCTCCTCTCCAGAAGCCTGTGCAAACGGCACCTTCGCCCCTTCAGGCGCCACGTCGATAAAATACCTAGACAGCGTTTAGTAGATCCTTTTTACACCTATCGCTGCCGAAAAAAATTAAAACACCAGTAACCAGCTTTCCCCTAACACTACATCTAACCTGCCCAGGAAACGGACAAGGCCTCGTTGCGTATGACGGCGGTGCTGACGCCGACCCGCGTGCCGCTCGCGTGCGGCGCGCAGTGTTCGCGGGATCTGGCGAGCTCGCTGGCTTTGCTGGCTGCTGGCAACGTGCCCGCGCTGCTTAGTGTGCCTGGTAGGTCAAAATATTTAATGCTTACTGCCAAACAAAACATAGATAGACATGTGTAAACAGCTTGAGTCTGAAGGGCTTTATGGAATGCGAAGTTTCGGAGCGCTAAGCAAGATTCTTTCTCGACATAGCGATTGTTAATAGCTCTCGAATTCGTTTGTTTTTTGTAAAGCTAAAGTACCTGGTAGCTTCTAAGGTCATCAGTCCAGTGGCCCTAGATTGTCCCAATGTCCCAGTTTCATAATCTTGGTTCCTATTTATTGTGAACTTATCACTATATCTTTGGTTTGCAGTGACAGTATTCAATGGAGAGAGGAACAGGACATTTACTGCCAGCACCGGAGCAACTGGAGGCGATCAAAAGTGGATTATCACGCATACGTTGAGGAGTAGAGGTATTGGCACCAGTGATCTATCTAAAATCTGGTTATTTTTAATTATTGTATTCTACAAAGACATTTCCCTAAGTTTGGAGAATCTATGTAATACAAAAGGTTTCCTTTCCAGAAATTCCTTTAAAAATGGACTCTCTCGCTCTTCAAATTCTTGACATAAAGGCCTCCATGTCTAGTGTCGTCATTACCATCATCATCAGTCCGTAATCAAAGTCAAAAGCCCTCAGCCTTCCCCATCCGGCTTCAACCATCTACTACTCCTCACATACTGACCCATTTCATCTGTCTGCAGATTCCAACCACCACCACGAGTTCACCTCGCTGACGTCATCCATGATGCCCGGAGACCTGAACGTGGTGGTGCTGTGTCCCGCCGGGTACTATCTGCTGCCTGAGAAGAAGATCTGTGGTTAGCTTTTGTTTCAATCGTCATGACTATCACAAGCAATCGTGGTCCACTGCCAAACAGACTTCTCCAAAAAAAACACCACTATACTTGCTCCTCTTATTATTACAGCAGTTAAACTATTTTTCTGTGCCCCTCGGCTGGGCTTTGGGCCTCTATATACCTATCTCTGTTATCGACTTCCTGCCTCCATTAAAGAAAAAATCTCGTCACAGACTCAGAGCTATATAAAACAAAACGTTGCGACGCCTTTCAGTAGTAACTCTTACCTTCCAACCTCCGTCTCCAGAAGCCTGTCCAAACAACACGTTCGCCCGGTCAGGGGCCACCTCCTGCACCCCGTGTCCCCGCGGCGCCTCCACGGCACAGCCTGCCAGCGCCGAGTGTCATTACCAGCTGCGACGGTATACCAGGTACGATGTACGTATGGTTGTACAACTTTTACCGTGAGGCCCATTGCTGCGGTGTTTTTCTTATATTTTCTAAGGTCATGTCGTAAAAAATATATGGCATACCGCACCGACGCAAATGCGATGGGCCTCGCTTGTTAAATGTTAGGTGAACAAAGCTAAGTTTTGTAAGCTCAAGTGGTAATGGGTCGCCATGATCGGTGGAGTAAACGGGGTCTGAAATGGAGACTACGAAGCTGGACTGATAACGACAAGGCCTACATCTACATTATCCAGCCACTATCGGCTACTTTCATCTCAGATTCTTCAGATCTACCGTAACTTCACATCTTCGTCCTACAAATCAGGGATTGCTCTTTGTCTACAACCATCACTGAAGATTGATCACCAAATGTGATCACATCACAAGGACGCTCTTGAAGACCTCTACTATCTCATCACAACCCATCACGTCCTAACTACGGCACGGGTTTCCTTCCACTAACACAATATTCCTCAACAGCGCAGCCGCTTCGCCTTCATCAGCAAGTATGCTCTGGTGGCTGGTTTACTCCTGTGTCTGTGTGCTGTGGGCGCGCTGTGCACCCGCCCGGCTGTAGGGAGCAGCGAGAATACTGGTGCAGGTACTTTTATTACTTTATAGCCTTAAATAAATCATAGGTAATATAACTAATTGAGTGTGTCCATTGTATTAAATACACGTCCTTTTTCTTCTGCTTCGCCATGGCCAAGTAGCTGAAACAGATGACAAACCATCCAACTACTATCAGCTACCTCTATGCTACATTTGCCTGATCGAGGTCTTCAATTAACAACTGGTAGTAAGCATACGGAGCTATACGATACTATTACTTACACTATATATATATATATATATATAATTATAGCTTCTTATGGGTTCCTGGACAAATATATGACTTGACTAGCTATTCCCGCCAGTTTCGCTTCGCCTTAAAAAAGTTTCCCGTGGGAATACTGCAATAAAAATATAGCCTATTTGTTAATCTAGGGTGTCAGCTAACTCCATACTTACCAAAGTTCGTTAAAATCGGTTCTGACTGACATACTGACAAACTTTCGCATTTATAATATCAGTAGGATTTAATAAACATATTCTGATTGTACGACAGACCAGCCGATGGCGAGCCAGGCGCGCCCTGTGCGGCGGCCGCTGTCGCCGTCGCGCGTCATTCTGGCCCGGCTGTTCCGAGGATCCTCGTCCCGGGCGGCTACTGGTAAGCTACTAAGTACTAAAGACTTTTAGGCTGTTTTAACAGCATGCGGATTTCATCACGCACGCGGGATGGCCGCCATTTTCCCGCGTCTCACGAGCATATTGGTAATTCGTATTCTGTCATTAGTATGACCTCATCATGCAATCTCGCATGCGTGATGAATCCCGCACGCTGTTTTAAACAGCCTTACCAGTAATGGTCAAAATATGGCCGCCATTTTCAACTTTATGCTTTTATCTTGTGCTCCAATGAATGAAAAATTAATGGAAAAACAACGCAGCGCGGTGACGCACCGCAGCAATGGGGCCTCGCCCTTAGAGGGTTAAGTCGAGTACCTCTAGTGAAGTTTGAATGTCGAGTGACTAGAGTCCCAAAGACCTATATCTGGAGGCAATTTTATGTCTATCAAATACCTTGGCGCCTATCATCTGTGCAATTCTGATAAACGTTTTTTTTATTAGTAAAAATGTTAGGTTTACAGTTTGGTCATAGGTAGGTACATAAACAAGCCTTGCAAATCTAGCTGAGCTAAATTGTTTATTTCTTCCACAGTGGCCGAGTCGCAATCTATAAGACTCCAAGATTGTGCGGAGGAGTCCAACCTGCCGCCGCCGCCGCTGCCACCCATAGACTTCGATTATTGACGTTAACCAAGAGTTAACTAATCAAGACTTAATAAAATTATAGCTAAATGGGAAGATAGGGCGAAAAATGGTTTATGTAAACCAGAATCTCATGGACAGCGATTTATAGTGTAGGGTTTTATTTCATAGGACTAAAGATCATAGGATAAATAATTCCAATGGAAATGGATTTTCCTCAATGTCTATCATAAGATTCTGGTTGACATAAAGCGAAATATTATACTTCGTAAATAAATGTTATAGGTCGCGTATTTTTGTAAGTGTATACATTGTCAGTTACTTTTAGATTAGTGTACAAAACATTGTTTAAGTGTGCACACTTGTTATTTAAATTAGTTAATTATTTATTGTAACGTTGTATATTTTCTAAGTGTTATTGTATGTTTGTTATGTCTGTAACTTTCGGTTCGGCAAATAAAAGTTCAGTGTTTGTTTAGTGTATATTTTAATTTGTGTTTTATTTTACTCTAGGTATTAAGTTAAGTGGTTGGGCTTGGTTAGGTTAGGTATTACCCCCGCAGTTAAAAAGAAAAATACAGACTAATTGAGAACCTCCTCCTTTTTTCGAAATCGGTTAAAAATGGCAGAACATGGGTGGAGTCTTGACAATATGAATAGGGCGAAAGAGCATGATCATAATATGCTATCGATGACCGAATAGCGTAGTAGTGATCAGTGACCCTGAAAGCATAACAAAGGTCTCGGGTTCGATCCCCGGCCGGGAAGTTTTTTTTGTTTAAAGTCATATTACTTATTTTATACTCGGGTCTTGGGTGTTTTGTATGTATATGTAGATACATGATATATCAGCTGTCCGATACCCATATTAGCATTTACGCCCCGCGTGGGTAACACGCAATACAATACATAGGTAGTTTTATGAAAATGTGCGTAATGAAATCTGCACCATATTAAAAACACTCTAACTTACTCTCGCTGAGTTGCAGAAAGGAACTTTAAGCTAATGCTGACCTTAAATGTATACCTGCCTTGCTTTGACAGTATACGGACAGAAAGAGACAGACATAGATTTAATGCCGACATTAACTTAAAGATCCTTTCTGCAACTCAGCGTATATGTCTTACTTCTGACGTGGTCCAAGTTAGGAAACAGAGAACTTTTTTTGTAGTATCGCGTTGAATTCTTTTATATGGAGTTTATGAGAAGTTGAGATTATGCGCTAAAATGGTTCAGTGACGATTGGGTAAGTACCTACTTAGTGTTTTTTTGAGGAAGCATGTGATTTAGAATAAAAAACAAAAAATAATACGAACCCGATATATTGCTATAAAATATCAAGAACAACAAAAACCACTTCTATCCACAAAGCTGACATCACAACATTAACAACACTACCACTTGAAGCACCCTTCTCTGCAACATTCAGCAACTCATGCTGCTTGAAGCAAAACTTCACTAACCTTGGTTCTCTTACCTTTCTCCTCACCTCCAAAATAGGCAACGGTGTAGACACTGGAGGAAGACTCATCCCACCAAGCTCTGTAGGAAACTGATTTGTAAAAGCATCTCTGACAGCATAGTAATACGGTAAAGCCAATTTCGCGCCGAACAAAAACCAGAATATCCCTGATGCCACAGCAATGGCCGCTACGTGAGCGAAGGAATTCATGTAGTAGTAATAATAGAAGGGATTAGGACGGCAGCAGTACCCGCATTTACAGAGGCAGTACCTAAAACAGATGAGGTTGAGAAGAGTATGATTGACGTTGTGACAAAGGCTGAAACAGCAGTTGAAGTATCTTGCGCAAGAGAAGCAAGGCCCGTAAAGGTATTGATAGTAACTCTTATAGCATGGATCTTTGGGACCGCAGTAACAAGGTTCATAGTAATTGCAGAAACATCTCTCATTCAATAGCTGATTTTGTTCCTTGGAGCTGCATTTGGTTTCGTGGCAAGAACATGGGTTATATTGGTTTTGCGGGTACGTTTCATGGTTTTGAGAGTTAGATTTGGCACGTGGTTCTTCGGTTTTCGGATAAGAGCATTGGTTTTGAGGATAGAAGTTATCATTGTGTGGTAATTTCAATGCTTTATATGGAGTCTTTTCTTTAGGTTTCTGACATACAATATCTTGGTTATCGTCGTAAGAATATATGTTCTCTATGTACGAGTACTTGTCTTCTGGATAATTCAAATTGCAGTCTTCATAAGATTTGTAGTCACCTTGGTTTTTGTAAGGTGATGGCCTATTTGAAAAATCCATCCTTTCTTTAGCTGGACACTTTTGTTTATAATAAGGGCAATGGGGACCATCGTCGAAACATACTTTCTTTGAATTAAAATTACCGTCGGCCGGACACTTTGTTCTGAAGTAAGGACACCGTTTGCCTTTGTCTTTCGGATTTTTTTCTTTAAAGTATGGACATTTTATTCGTTTTGCTTTTAAAGTATTTTTTTTACCTTTTGAATATGAGTATATTTCTTCTTTATCTTTCGGATGTTTTTCTTTATTAAAGTAGGGACATTTTATTCGCTTGGCTTTTAAAGTTTTTTTTTTACCTTTCCCTTTTGAGTATTTTTCTTTTTTAGAAGATCGTTTATCTTTATAAGGACTGTTGACCACTTCAATAGGACATTTTTCTCTAAAATATGGACATCTCAGTTTTTCTTCATTAGTAAAGTGATTATTATTATATTCATCAAAAGAGCGCTTTTCTTTATTGCAAATTAATTTACTACGTCTTTTGTTTAACGGACTTTCATCTTCGAAATGAGCAGATTCTTTTTCTATACCACAATTTTGTTTAAAATAAGGACACCTTATTTTAGCATCATAGGGTTGCTTTTCATTAATTGAATGTTTTTGTGTTGAATCATAGGACTTCCTTTTTTCTTCATAAGGATACTTCTTGGTAGGGCAAAGACGTTTATTTTCGTTAGACTCTTCCCGATTACTTTCTGGACTTTTATTTCGCTTGTAGAAACAGCTACCATCATCACAAATTAATCTATTTTGTGGTGATGGATTCTTGTCTACTTTAGGAGGAAAATGTTCTTCCGATGTAACTCTTTTGGATGCCTTATTCTTGGCTTTTAAAATAAATTTCTTATCTTTTGTATTTGAGTATTTTTCTTCTTTAAAAGAATGTTTATAAGGACTGTTGACTACTTCAATAGAACCTTTTTCTCTTAAATATGGACATCTTATTTTTTCTTCATTAGTAAAGTGATTATTATTGTATTCATCAAAAGAGTGCTTTTCTTTGTGGCAAATTAATTTACTACGTTTTTTGTCTAACGGACATTCATCTTCAAAATTAACAAGTTTTTTTTCTTTACCACATTTTCGTTTAAAATAAGGACACCTTATTTTAGCATCATAGGATTGCTTTTCATTAATTGAATATTTTTTTGTTGAATCATAGGACTTTCTATTTTCTTCATACTTCGTCGGACAAAGACCTTTATTTTTGGTAGATCCTTCACGATTACTTTGTGGATTTTTATTTCGCTTGTAGGAACAGCAGCCATCATCACAAATTAATATATTTTGTGTTGATGGCTTTTTGTCTACTTTAGTAGAAAAATTTTGTTCGGATATTACTCTTTTGGGTGCCCTATTTGGTGATATATTTCTGGAAACGTCTTTGTGTGTTTCAATATTTTCGTAGAAAGTTAATTTATTACCCTTATGAGGGTGAGTGGATGATATTTTCAAAGGTGGGTTGCTTTTATCACTCTTTTCTGTCTTGTTCCTATAAGGACACTTGATGATTTGGTAATCGACTACTTCCATTATGTCGTTTGTATCTTTGCTAATTAGTTTTCGTCTTCTTTACTTTATAATTTTACAATTAAACTTTAAATTGTTATTTGTTTATTCATTTATCTTACACAGTAATTTTGACGTAAGTAAACTTTTGACAGGGTAATCTTATCACTTATCACTATCACTGTAAAAACCATAGACTGACTAAATAAGAGTTGAAAGAAAAAGAACGATATCAAGAAATGTTCAAGAATAGATCTAAAAAAAATCTACAAATTAGGTAATATAGCTGATTCTTATAGATGATTTTTTTAACCTAGAGAAATACACAATATTAGAATTCGCAAAGAAAAAGCGAGCGGTTGGATACCATTATAAATAATATTATAAACCAGAACAAGGCTCTTGTGTTTGCTATCTTCCTTGATTTCTGGACGTGTCAATAATTTCTGCGTCATATACATACGTCATGTTACAGATATTGCAAAATATCATTTAAATTTTATTGAATTGAATTTTAACGTGCCGGTTTTTCTAAATTTGTCTGTAAACCAACTAACTGACCCTTTAGAAACCTTCAGAACCCCTTCGCTACCAAAATGTGGTATTGGAACAGAGTAACAAGATGCCGCCCCAGAATCGACCCAGTCTACGAAAACTACAGGTTTTACTACCAGCAGGACCTCAGCGAAATATGTTGCGCCCCCTACTACCAATGTGCGAAACTCTGGGACTGCTTAGTCGGCATCTGCAGTGGAGCCAACCAGTTCTTGATCCACGTCCTCATGGTCAACTATGCTATGTGCAAATGCGAAAAATGGTTGCGTCCCAACCCTTTCTATTTCTCTTACTACATCTTCACTTACATCAACTGGTTCATCGTCTTTGGCTGTGCTATCTGCTTCTGGCATTACTACGGTGAGAGGTTCTACTATAAGTACTACAAGCCTTACTATAATCAGTTCATTTATTCGTTGACCATCAACCAGTTTACTAATGAAATGGGTGAGCAGAAATTGCCGTGGATGTCCACTCCTGATGAAAGGTTTTCGTTTGGGAAGAAGAAACATAAGCGAAGCGCACAAGTGTTTACCTTTTGTTTCAATAAGAGTGATGTGATTGGTTCAGCGTTGGGTAATGGTGGGGGGAATAGCCAATCGTCTTGGAGTATAAGTTTGTTGGCTTTGGTGGTAAATTATTGTATTTACGGGGATTTTGATGGATTTGAATTGTAAATTGGTGTATGGAAGACACTTTGGGCTAAATGCTAGCAAAATACTTTCATAGATGTTTTCTGCGAAAGTAAATTATATAGGTAAGTACCCATGAAGTGGGTTTATGTTGCGACATTATTACACTACTAACAATGTGCTTTATACGAGTACTATGTATAAGATAGTGTTTCTTAGTTTTTGATAAACTTATACATTTTGTATATTTTTTATTCAGTTTTGTATATTTTTACAAACTTTATTAAAATAATTGAAAGAAATTATTGAATATCATTGAATCATCAGATCGGTTACTTACAAATTACTTGTTTATTAAATGAAATGATGTGTTTATAAAATATATTTTTATTCATATAGAATTGGAATGATAAAAGGTACAAAATTGGACGGAATGCATTTCCTCTTATTTTAAACTTATGTACAATTAAGAAAACATATAAAATTAAAGCATATTTTGTGATGATAACGTAAAAATATCACATTTTTATAGTAAAAAAGAATTATTTGAGACTCTTAAAATATAAATACAATTTGTAAATGTGTATAGAATGTATAAAAATAATTTTGAATTGCATGAACTGCTTACATAAGTATCCAGTAAACATAGGTAGTAATTTTATGATATTTTACCGAAGTTGACAATCATTTGCCGGGATTCGAACCTGAGACAGTTGAGTCATTACAATTTAAAATACACAAAGTAAAAATGGCAGTGATAAGCTGAAAGTTTCAGTAGTTAAGTAAACGGGTATTTACTTTGGCATACATATTACTTTTACAGCACCTTAATACTTAGTTAATATTATTATTTTAAAATAGGTAACCCTGTATAATACATATCAGTTAACGTCTTGAATACTTATAAAAAATAAGGTGATGGGTAGAATCGATAGAATCGCTAACTTTGCAACGGGTAAAAGATGAAAGATTATTTTTTCTGATAGCACTAATGATTGAATATGAGTAAAACGTACAAAGTCAGTGTCAGAAATGACAAAGAATAATGATTTCTCTAATAAGCTTTAATTTTATTGTTGTAGGCATTTGTTTTCTTTTGCAAAGTTAGCTTTGTACTCCTCTAGTATTTTTTAACACAGCAGTCTCGAAAAAGAGGCTTCTAATAATCAAAGATCAAAATCAGCCAACCTTCTAAAGCAAACGCCAAGAAATATGCACAAAGTAATCAAAATTGAATCGCTTACTAACCCGAGAACACTGCTTTTGGTGAAAAACCATCCGTACTTCACTTTTTTCTTCGTCAACCTTCTTTTGTCTACGCTCAACTTTTTCGGCCAGCTGTCAAAATCAGTCGGGACCTTTTTGCACTGATTAGGAAACCATAGTCTCGCGTCGCCCATAGAGTTTTTCGCTTGGATGCAAATGTCAAAATTGCCGCCTTTTTCCAGTGACGTTTGGAACTCCTTGTCTATGGCGATGGTAATGGAACGCAGGTTGTATGCCACGTCGTTTGAGTAGAATAGTTTGTTTTTGTCGTCTTTTATTGTTATGAAGGTGTCGGCTACGTCTTCTGTTGTTAAAACGAACCAGTGAACGTAGATTGAGGTTTGGGAACTGGAAATTAATAAATTATTGTAAATATAACAAATGAAAACAGAATGCAAAATTACAGTCTATCTATAAAGTTGGGAAAGCGTAAATTGATCCCACCACATTATTTAATCTTGTGTTTTATCGATTAACACGAATTTAACTTTTAATTAATAACTGATAATTACAAAATCGCATTGGAAAAATTGCAATCTTTGTTGTCATGACTTTTATACCTTTAGATGGACTGTAAACTTATCTCTTATTCTGTCGAGATTTTTCTTAAAATTTAAGAATCAAAGTGTACACTTACTACTGAATATCTCTGAATGCCAAATCCGGTTCAGACACAAAATCGAACGCCAAATCTTTGTCAGTGTTGCCATACTCCGTCATTTTGTTCTCCAGTTCAATGTTGCCAGCGCAAACCAGTCTCTCTTCGTCCAGAGTTAGAATATTTTCGCCTTGCAACCCCGGTGGGTCAGTGCAGGTTAGGTTGTATATTTTAGGTATTTTCTCTATGGATATGTGGTTTAGGTAATGCTTTAGAGGGCGAGTGAAGCAATCGCATCTTAGGTAGTTTCCTGGAGAGGTAAAGTTATTTTATTTTTGTATGAATTCTATTGCAAAAGTTTACCTTATGTAATATTCGTCAAAAAATGTACTAGTTCAACAATAATTATTCTTAGCAATTTACAAAAGATTAAATAAAAATGACGAGCCAACATTAATGAAACAGTCACATCACTCTCAATAAAATCATCTCATAAATAAATCAAACCTCAATCGATTCCTACCCAACCTACGTACTCACACACAAACACATCAATCTTTCAACACCCCTCCTTTTCCTTTACGTTTAATCAAAAGTCTTACCTTCAAAATACACCTCCATATTTCGATCCTTCATTCCTTTTACAAATCCAGGGTGGAACTCTCCCAATTGGTTGTTTCTGACGTCTAGAACTCTTAGTCTATGGCTGTGCACTATCTTGTCTATGGGCAGTCGTTGCAACTTGTTGTGTGACAGGTATAGCTCTGTTATGTTCTCTGGGAGTTCCACTTTTGCGTCCGGTGCTGGGGAAAAAGGTTTTATATATAGATTTATTATTATTAAATTCTTTATTGCACATAAATTAATTTGTACATAGGCGAACTTAATGCTAAAGCATTCTCTTCCTTTTAAATTTACACTTTATTGTACATAAAATAGACAAATTACACAACACAGGTTTACAAACAGACTTAAATTATTCGCATACAAAAGCGAGCTTATTGCCAACACACAATATTAGTCTATGCTTATTGCCAAAAAGGTTTTAGGTTTGTTATAATTACATTTTGATATGGATTTTAAGAAGCCAAAATGATTGAACAGGGTCAACTTTTGTCATTGATTAAGGCTAAGTGAAATTCCAAAGTTCACTGCTACTGTAAAATTCTACCTACTCCGTACGGAGAAAACTAAAGAAATACTTACCAGTTCTAGAAATTAAATCGTCTAGATCGTTGTAAGATAAATCCAGCACTTCTAAAGATGTGAGATTGCCAATGACATCTGAAAATAACAGAAATAAGTTTTAATCCCAGGTAGATAATTCAACTTTCGAGTCTAGTGTTAGAATTCTTCTACAGGTTGTTGCAAAAGTGGTAAACTAAGTTTTACTAAGTACCTATATCCAAAAGCTTAATATATTTAGTTTTATAGTCAAAGTGCCAGTTACTGACACATGCCAGTTATACCACGATTTACCCTAATCCGAAGTGACTCAGGGAGACAATATGTACGGCTAATAGAACATTTGTTCTACGACTTCAGAAAATGGAAAATTCGCGAAAAACAATTTTGCTTCACCACAGAAACTTTGTTCATCACGTGACTTTTCGCTACTTATAGGAAACTGATTTTTTTACGAATTTCCAAAAATCGGCTTTGTACACCTTTTTCGCAACACTCTGTATGCTCCTCTAATAATAAACCAAAAGATACTCACTATTCCTCACATCATTAATACTATTATGCGACAGATTCAACCTCTTCAACTTCTTCGTCCCGTGTGTCACATCAAACGTCACTACCGGGAGAGAGTTGTAACTCAAGTCTACTTCTAGAAGCTTGTATGGGATCCACGGGTTTGATGGGAACATCTTCTTAGTGAGGAAACCGAAGTTATTGTGGCTTAGGTTCACCTGTGGAGATAATAATTGTTATTAAATCCTACTTAATATTATAAATGTGAAAGCTTTTTTAAGTATGGATGTTTAAACGGTTTTTCAGAATAATAATCTATTTGCAAATTACCTTTTCAATAGATAAACAGTCGTCCAACACTCCATGCGTTTTGTTATCGATTTTCTCCAGCATGTTTTGTGATAAATCTAACTCCCTGTAAAAAAAGAAAACTGTATACATTTTCGTATTTTTATGAACCTTTACCTTATCTACAGCACATGCTGAGCTGGTGCCTTTTTGTCACTCTGAGCATCCACCATTTATGTTAGTTTTTATTTTTTTAATACGGAACCCTAGGCTTCATTTTTACTCTATGAGATACGGAACCCTAAAACACGTACCTAAGAGCAGTAAGAGACACAAACGTCTGCTGTGGAACAGTATCCAGTAAATTCGCCCTTAACGACAGTGTCTGCAGCTGCTGAAGTCCCTTGAACGACGCGGTCGCGACGGAAGAGATCGCATTGTGCGATAAGTCCAACGTGAATAGAGTGGGCAGGTTGCCGAATGATGAGCGGGTTAGGGCGGTTAGGTTGTTGTGCTGGAAAGAAAATGTAATTTTAATTGATTAAGAATGATAATAATAATATTTTGGGGAAATATTTTCATCCCTATATAGTTTCATGAACTTAAAGTTGACTTGGAAAATAAAAAATATATTTAGCTAGCGACATCTATCGTCACGACGTTGAAAGTACATGAAAATAGATAGATAGAGTACTCTTTATTTCTACACCAAGAAATAATTATCAATTTTACATTTAAATAGGGTACAAAAGGCGGTCTTATCGCTTATAGCGATCTCTTCCAGACAACCTTTGGATGGATGGACTAGAGATAGAAAATAGAGTGTATGCTGTATTGCTTGATGTAATACCAGAGTAAGTCCCATGATAAAGGATAAACACAATTTCGGGTACATTGACCTGTCAACCCTTAGACCGTAACACTGAAAAAAGTCCCACCCTGTATACAACACAAACACTACCAACCTGCATATACAACGTCCTCAAACTGGAAACAGCACTCAAAGCCTCCCACGGCGGTCTATCCAGCCTATTATACGACAGATCCACCTTCTGTAATGTCAGCAGAGGTGTCAGACTGTCAGATGTCAGTTCTGACAGCTGGTTGCCTGTCAGTGTCAGTGACAGCAGAGCGTTCATTGATGGCCACGTGTTCGGCCGGATTTCGGTTAGGTTGTTGTAGGATATGTCTAGCTCTCTGGAAAGATGGGGTTGCGTTAATTAAATAAGCGAAAATAATTATGCGTAACTATACTTTGTACAGTGCCACAAACTTATCTGTTCCGGTGACAGCTCACGTAAATGTGTAATATTTCTTCATTCTATAAGATTTTAAGTTTGCCATTAGTGGTAATTCGCTCTTGTGGTTTCAATAAACCCATTTAATCTATATCAATATATAATTCATTGGTAAATAATGAGATATGCATCAATTTAGTTCGCTCTCACCGGAACAGATAAGTTTGTCGCACTGTAAAATGTAGCATGAGTTCTATGACAGCTGTCAAAGGCATGTTATTTGACATTTGTTCGGTTTTTCGGTTGAAGTACACTTTTGTGCTTTCAAACTAACCAACTGACAATCTTTGTAAGAATGAATAGACGGTTTGTTAGTTTGACAAAGCACAAAAGTGCAATCGCAGCCAACTTCACGAACATTCAAGTTGTTTGGACCGACTTGTACAAATGATAAGCAAATTACGAATGTGAGCTTACTACCAAAAAGAAAAAAAGAAAAACTTTATTTGGCTCTCAACATAGGTAATTAATCTAATATGCTAGTAATAAATCATATTTAATATAATGATTTTACTGTCGTAGGCAAAAAGGTGTCCACTCAGCTAATGCAGCGCCTTTGGCTAGTTCAAAGGACACTAGGAAAAGTTAAAGCAATTTCTTCCGGCCAATAAATACATACAAAGTAAATAAGTATTATAGCAAACTCACCCCAAACTAATAGGTATCTGAAAGATCTTATCCAAGCTATTATAGCTCACATCCAGACGTCTGCAGCTACTGAACTTAGCCAGACTGCCTCGCGATATGTCTCTCAACCGGTTGTGCGATAGATCCAGCTCCAGTACTGTGGGGATCGAGCCGAATGTCGCCGGTTTTATTTGTTCCATCGAGTTGTGGCTTAGGTTTAGGTATCTGGGGAGAAAACATTATTATGAAATTTTATTGAGTTAGAAAAGCCCATTTGTGACATACGGTTGCACGTGTCTAATTTTAATGTCCAAATCTTCAAAACATAGGTAAAACTATCTTAGATAAAAAAGAGCAATGTTTTTCAGTCTAGAGTAGTGTTTTCTGTGGTCTTATTATGGTGGATAATTTCCTTTTTATAAGTGCAGATATTTTTATTTATCTAGCTAGGGTATATTATCCTTTGATAAATTTTATCCTACAGTGTAAATAGTACGATAAACCATTCCCTTCGACAACCAACACCCTTAGATAAATCACAGAAATCGCTCTACCCCACAACCCCGACTCACCTCAAAGAGAACAGATTCTGAAACACAGCATTGGCTATCTCACTCAAATTGTTGTGCGATAAGTCCACTGTATGCAGCTCGTACAGCTTCGGGAAGGCTTTAGGGGGTATCCGCTGTATTTGGTTGTGGGAGGCGTTTAGGACTCGGATACCTGTCATGTTGTGGATTGGTATCTGTGAAGGAATGAGTGAGTGAGTGAGTGAATGAATTAAGTGTTTAAATCAGTAGACACTACACAGGGTGACCATTTTTTTAATATCATTATTTATATGCGAACGTTACACCGGAAAAAATATTCCAAGGTTTTATTGAAACAAAAAATACTTTAGCCATAATTTGTTACAATAAAAAAACATCTCACCTGCCCAAAATCCGTCAAAAAGTTATACTCCAGTCTCAATTCTCCAGGATAACTGGTCCCATCCATGGCATTACCAGGCAACCCCGTCAGCAGATTATGACTCAAGTCTAGAACTGTCAGATTGTTGCAGTTGACAAACGACTGAGCCTCTATTTTTTCCAGGCGGTTATGTGATATGTTGACCACAGCTAGGTATAGGTCTGTGAACGCTTGTGTTTCGATTTTCGTTATGTTGTTTTCGGCTAGGTTTATTATCTGGAAAAAAATGTGGTGGCATTGATAACATTATGACATAAATACTCACGCCTTATATTTTACTACTAAAGTTCTACTCTCAAGAGGCAAACAAATAAAACGTGACGTGAATACGAAGTTAAATTTTTAGATGAATAAGTATAGTTATTTGTGAACTAATATTAATTAGGGTACCTACTTGGCACCATAAACCTTGACTACATAATTATTTCTTATAGAAACTTCGACTCATAAAAATTAAAAAAATAAATACAAAAAAAAATACAAAATATTTATTCAGGGTATGCTGGATTGAGATGTATGGCCTCGCTTCGCTCGGCTCTTTACACTTTAGGGAATCCCGATTATGTTTGAGCTGCCTCGCTCGGCACACTAGGTTTTAAGAAATACGGGGTTAGTGTGAATGGCCTCGCTACGCTCGGCTCTTTAAGGTTTAGGACATCTTTCTCTTTGATCTCACTTTCTAAAATCCTAGAAAGAGTGATCAATACTGCTCTAGTCAGTTTCCTTGAAAACAATTCCCTTCTGTCTAAAAATCAATTTGGTTTCAGAAAGAGTCTTTCGACGGAAGATGCAGTATTATCACTTACTGACTTTCTAGTTAATAAAATTGACGACAAGTATAAGTGTCTTGGTATCTTCCTTGACTTATCCAAGGCTTTTGACACGGTGTCTGTCCCACTATTGATAAAAAAACTAGAAAAGTTTGGTGTCAGGGGCATTGCCCTGGATCTTCTAATTGATTACCTAACCGATAGAACCCAATTTATAAAAATTGACTCTCATATCAGTGATACACTTTCAGTTAACTATGGCGTGCCCCAGGGTAGCATCCTGGGTCCAACCCTCTTCCTCATCTATGTTAATGAGCTCTGCAATATAACAGCAAATCAATCCAGCATCTTCGCCTATGCTGATGACACGGCAATTATCGCTTATGGACGGACCTGGGAGGAAACCATTGCAATTGCAGAAAGTGTTCTTTCTCTGGTTATGACGTGGCTCACAAATAACCTTTTGACTTTAAATATACTAAAAACTAAATATTTAACATTTGCGATTAGACCATGCGACCACCCTCAAGAATTAAGTATTCATGCTCACACATGTCAGAATCCGCCGGTGCAGTGCTCCTGTCTTGCCTTAAGTAGGGTCAAATCAATAAAATATTTGGGAGTCGTTCTAGATTGCTGTCTCAACTGGTATGAACATCTTAATTATCTAATGAACAGAACCAGGAAACTAATATTCATCTTTAAAAAACTCAGAAATTCTGCTGACAATGAAACTTTAAGAATGGCCTACACGGCACTCTGTGAGTCGATCCTTACTTACTGTATCCCTGCCTGGGGAGGTTCATCGAAGACTACTTTTATAGATCTGGAAAGGTCGCAGAGAGCAGTGCTCAAAGTTTTATTTCGAAAACCTTTCCGGTATCCTACAAAACAATTATACAGCGAACTCTCCCTTCTAACCGTCAGACAGCTATATATTCTTCGTGCTACTCTCCGTAGACATGCCTCTGCTCCAACCCGAACTAAGGACGCTGCTCGAAGAAGACCTAAACCTCCCTTCCACAACTTTGATGTGCGTACAACATTTGCTAAAAAACAATTCAGCTACCAAAGCTCTAAACTATATAACTATATTAATAACTCCCTCGATCTTATATCTTCCACTAAGTACAAATGTAAAAATAAATTAAAAATCTGGCTCTTAACCTTAGACTACGATAGCACTGAATCCATAATAAAATAACTTATATCTTGCCACTTTTCCGTAAATCAACTAAATAATCATTTCATTCATTCTTTCGTAATCAAATCACAAACACAACATCTTATACAAACGTACACACACACACAAAACACACACACACACAAACACACACACACACCCACACTCAAACAGACACAAGCATTCAATCCAATCGAGATGTACAAATAGAAATACCTATGTTATTTGTATTAACTACTATAGTAATACTCTAGCTTTGTAAATTGTTAAACTTAAACTAAAATCTTTTACTTAATTAGATTTTAAAGTTAAAAACCCTAAACAATGTTATTTTGATAAGTTACTAACTACTTTTGTGTACTAGGTATATCGGTGAGTGACCACTGATCCTCATCTTACAGGTTTTTACCTAGTTTGAGTATCAGGGGACATATTATTCATGCATATATATAGCTTACATCTATGCTTGTTAACTTTGTTTTTGTAATTAAGTTTAAGTTTGGCTATGAAATAAATTATTATTATTTATTTTTATTATTATATCGGGTAAGTATGTATTGACTCGCTTCGCTCGGCTCTCAAGGGTTTAGGAATGCGGGATTGGTTTATATGGCCTCGCTTCGCTCGGCTCTTCATGGTTTAGAAAATGCCGATAAGGTTAGGCTTTAGGGAATGCTGGGTTGAGATATATGGCCTCGCTTCGCTCGGCTCTTTAAGGTTTAGGAAATGCCGGTAAAGTATGTATTGCCTCGCTTCGCTCGGCTCTCAAGGGTTTAGGAATGCGGGATTGGTTTATATGGCCTCGCTTCGCTCGGCTCATTACGGTTTAGGAAATACCGGTTAAGTACGAATTGCCTCGCTTCGCTCGGTTCTCAAAGCTTGAGAGTATTTAGGGTTGAGATGTATGGCCTCGCTTCGCTCGGCACTCTAGGTTTTAGGAAATACGGGGTCGGTTTGAATGGCCTCGCTTCGCTCGGCTCTTTAGGGTTAAGAAAATGCCGACAAGGTCAGGCTTTGGGGAATACCGGGTTGAAGTGTATTACCGTGGATCCCTTAAAATAATATACTGTCGGTTTAATATTAATAATATATATCCTCACCTCAGCATACTTGCTCTGCTGGAACATCTGGTAGTGCACAGCCGTTATCTGGTTGCGCGCGAGGTCCACTGTGCCGATGCGGGTCACTGAGGCGAAGGTGCCCACGCCTATTGAGGATATCTGGTTGTCTTGTAGGTAGAGGCGTCTGGGGGAGGAGTTGAGGAGAAAATTAGGAAAAAAAAGACATAAGTAATGGTAAAATTGTAAAAGGAAAATGTTGAAAGCTTTGTCAATTTGGCCAGATGAAAGTTTTGTGGGGAATAGTTCTGATGCTGTTGCATCTGAATGTTCGTATTAGACAGTGACAAAAACAAATGTATTCCTCAAGATAACATTTATCTCACTATTGAAAAATCTGCTATATATTTTAACTTATATTGTAAAGTTCTGTGTGTCCTGTATTCTTACGCATAAAGAAAGAAAAGGCAACTGTTACAAAAATAGGTATAGAAAGGAATATTAGCAGACATATGAAAAAAGCGAGATAGAATGAATCCGTCCAAATATACCAATGAATACATACCTTAAAAACCTCATTCCTCTGAAGCTATTTGTGTCCAATTTCTTTATTTTATTATTGTCCAAGTGGACCACCTTGATAACTGTGTTCCTTGCAAACATTCCCCTGAAAAAAACAAGTTTAGTTATGAAAATACACATTAAATCATGAAAGTAAAAAAAGTGGGAAATTAAATTAAAAAAACCTAACTATGTTACACAATGGTTAAAAAATACGTTAGCCGTTTTTCCATACAAAAGAATTCAACGCTTTAGAACTTATTTTTCTACTTTTCACTAACGATAATTTAGTAATAGTTACCTGGGTATTTCGCCTATATTATTATGACTAGCGTTGCACCATCCCAGCTTTGTTAGGTCCCCTATATGAGACCCGTCCAGTTTTGTTATATTGTTGTAACTGAAAAGCAGAGATAAAATTATGTGAGTAAATAACCATTACTTAGCTAAATCGATGATAACGGTGGTAGCTCAGTCGGGTATGCGCCCGCTTCTTATGCGGGTTCGAATCCCGGCGCTGACATCTACCAATGTATTCTTTGGAATTTAAGTACAAGGTATACCATCGTTCTTATGGTGAAGAAAAACATCGCGAGGAAACTGCACATCTTGATCTAGAAATCTAGATGTGTACCAGTGTACCCTAAGTAAAAAAGGAGATATGGCTCGGGACTATATTTAAAGTAATCTCGGCATAGATATAGAATAAACAGACTTCATCCGTTCAATGGATTTTCAGTAGATAATCATGTGATATCACAAACCTCAAGTCCAGCACCTCGGTGTCCCGGAGTCCCTTGAACTGGCTCCGCTTCAGCGTCGCCAGCCGGTTGCCGTGCAGGTCTAGAGTCTTCAGCTTCTTCAGGTTCTGGAAGGAAACGAAATTTATGTTTAAACACAAAGCAACAATACATATAATATAGGCAAAAACTAGAATTTCTATTATTTGAAGATTCCATTCGCATTATTGAAAAAGGTTCTAGCTCTAACGCTATGGCGAGTGGCAGGCAACAGGCCAATGCCATCACGTAACAGACAGATTTAAGGGTAAATTTTACCAAACGCTAACATATTTAAGGGCTGATTTTTCAATAGTCAGATAAATGTTATCCAAGGAATAAAATGGTTGCTGTCACTGTCTAATACAAACATTCAGACGCGATAGCATCAGAATTATTCTCCAGATAACTCTTATCTGGCTATTGAAAAATCAGCCCTAAATCAATTTTGTACTGCCAGACGTTTGACAGGCGACTAAATACGTTTAACGTATGGTGAAATTCCACTTAAGATTAAGTTTAATCAGTAACAAAACCCGCTGCCGGGTTCCCCTCATCTCGCCTAATCTTTGTTGCCCAAAACTCGTTTCGCATAACTCGCGAATGCGAAATAACTTTTTACTAAACGAGATTTATGCCATACGATTTTCGGCGAAACGAGACTTTGACCAAACGTTACTATGCAATACTAGATCAGGCAAATAAATGTTAGGCCAAAAAAGGTAGAACCCCCGCTGCTGTACCTCGGTGTATCCATAAATAACGTCGCTTGCCTGTTAAACATCTGTCAGATCCATACAATTAACGACAGATTTGACAAGCAAGCGACGCTGGTGGTAACTGGATTAGGGTCCTTAGAACTCCAAAAATGTCTAATCATAAGATGGTCAGAGGGCGTCCCACACCCCGTGTTTACCTGAAAAGCATCAGCAGCCACGTCAGACACCAATCCCTCGGCTATATGCAGCCGTTCCAACCGCCCCGCCGCCTCGCTGCCGCTGAATATGTCCTTGCCCAGGGTGGTTATGCGGTGGCCCACGAGACGCAGGGTGGTTAGGTTGCCTAGGATCTGTGGGGTGGAATGTGAGTTTAGTTGATGGGAATATTAGTCAGTTCTATGATATTTATAATTGTAAAGCCCGCTCCATACTCTCTAGTAGCTTTAAGTGAATTTGCAGTGCCCACTATGGGTATCAAGTTGTAAGTACTATTTTATTATAAGATTATTAATGTACATTTGATGGCAATAAAATATTTGATTTGATTTAGTCTCTTGTCTCTGTTTAACTATTCACTATTAAAACTACTGGAGAGCTCTGCCGAAAAGTGCCTCTACCCTCTCGTATTTGCAGCATCTCGTGTAGTTTTGTCGAAAGTCGCCCTTGGCTATTTATGTTAAAAACGTTTTTGTAACTGAAATGGTGAAAGAAGATACAGGACAGTCTGACACAGACATAGCAAACTTATCAATTGAATTATAATGTACTAATCTATTAGTCATTATATTTATATTGCACTCTAGGAGTGCTATGCCATATCTTCCTCAATGTTACCTTAAATGCCTCCTTGGGAAATTCTGTAAGTTTTGTATTATACATAGACAATTCCTGTAAGGTCCTGTTTACTCCGGCAAAAGTGTACATGTCTATAGACGTTATAGGAGAGCCTTCAATATGTATGACTCTTATTGTTGACTTGTGGAACAATGATCCGTATAGTCGAGCTGAAAAAAAGATAATTTTATTATTAGAGGATCCTTTATTATTTAATAATGTCAAAATAATCAATCATCATAAGTTACTGATGATAAATATTGAAATACTTACATATTTTACAATCTCTTAATGTCAATTTCTCAATTGGCAACCCTAAGCCGGCTACATTCCCTATGCCAACACTGATTGCGGCCAATCCCGTGTTTTCACACAAAAGATGGATGCCTGTGTCTGTCCCTTTCTCACACACACACGGGAATAGGAGATGCGTATCTGCCTCTTTCGGGCATGTGTAGGCGGGGCCGGGCGGAATGTATTCCATATTTGAAATCTGAATGAGGGCTGCCAGTGCAAGAAAGAGTTTGAATGCCATGGTTGTATGGGTGTCCTGAAAAGAGGTTTGCTGTCAATTTTCATGCTTAATACTTTCTGAATGTACAGTCAAACTATAAAGTCCTGAAAACAGCACAGCACTGGTTCCTAACTAATTGTTAAAGATAGTATTTAATTGATCTGCTATATTTATTAAAGGACAAATCCGTTACAAATACATAATTAATCGGTATTTAATTTTTAAAATGTATGTTAAAGTAAGACCTGACAATCATAAAAAGTCTTAGCAAAATCACACTCTTTATTGTCAGGACCAGGACTTTATAGTTTGACTGCACCTATACCTTATCTCATAGGTATGAAATTTAAAATATCAAAATAACTGCTGCAAGCTTAATATTAAAATTAATTCATTTGCAGTGCCTATTAGGTTTATTAGCTTTCTTTGCTTAGAGACGAATGGTGGAGGTGTGTAATTAATATCATATATTTTTTATATGAATTAAATTTGTAAGAGTCACTTCTTCCAGCAATGTTAACTGGTGATGATGATGATCATTATATAAAAGCTAAACAGATAAAAGCCTTTATTCTAATTTAACTATTACAATCCTAAAGCATGGGTCCATGGGAGACACAATACTATTTAAATTTTATCTGATTTATGGAATTCAAGTGTATATTCAATGAAATTTAACTTGGGCAATGTTTGTGAGAAACATACCATATTTCTTTATCAATAAGCACCTAATTTTAACAGTAGAATAGAGACACATAATATTTATTTGTTCGGTACATGTTTATTTAGTTATCCAGCTTGAATTTGTTTTTGGGAACTAAGTAAATCAGTTATATCTGGTACTTACCAGGTGACTCATATAAGGGTGACACATAGTGACCATTCATTAAATCCTGTTAATATTAATCCTACAATTTATTACATATTTCACTGTGTATTGTAATATACATTAATGTGTATAATAATGCAAATAATTAATTTCCTAATTCAATAATATTAATAAATATTAAACCTTGTATCTTTAGCTTAAGTAGAAGCTCATTATAATTAGTGAAGGAAAACGCAAAAGATAAAAATGTCGTATAAGACAAGTGGAAGGTCGCCATACAAAAAAGTACGAAAAAATATGCTTAGATCTATAAAACAACTCAGAAAACTTGCTTTATATCAATAACAACATATAAATAGTCGAGCAGTATCCAGTAGCAAACTATAAACATTGCGAAATGTGAAAAAACTGCGACAAAAGTGTAGGACAACTTTCACTTTTTAAATGCAACAATAAAACTACATACCTGACTTCAATTAGGACTATTTATGAAGCGTAAGCAAATTTTTGGTAAGTTTTGCTTGTCTCACGAATAATAGCATAGTTTTTTTTAGGTTTTAACAAAACAAAAATGTTGATTTTAAATTTTAAAACTTTTTGGCTAAACTTTGGCACCCACACAAACAAACACATTCACGTCAAAGGAAAGATTTGACATTGACATTGACAGCATCACAAGAGTGTTTGACACTTTTTTTTTCATAACAAGAGTGACGGAATGAACACAGAGTCACAATACCCAATACATATTCTATGGAGTAAGGTCTACTCCGGTTTTACGATTACTTGTCCCGTTCGCCGCTGCCGCGCCGCCGCCACTCATGTAATCTTGAAAATGTTTATTCTACATTCTATATAATAATAATAATAATAATAATAATAAATTCTTTATATCTTATAACTATAGATGTAAACAATTTTTTTTTCTATACTTATTCGTATAGTGCACGTCTATTCTATTTTATTCTCTGTGGGGGTGTAAGTACCTGCACCTGGCTCTCTCGAGTGGAACCATAGTGTATATCCCCAAGTTCTAAACTGTTTTGGACCATTTTCCACCACGCTGGACCGCTGCGGATTGGTGGGTTCACATATCTAATGTGCTTAATCGAACCCGCATCTCTGGCGTGAGAAGCGGGCGCTTACCCGACTGAGCTACCACCGCTCCTTGATATAGTGCACGTCAAACCAATCAAAAATCTAAATTATTGTTTAGAAGGTTGGGAATGAGCAACAACCTTCGGTGCGTCTTTGTCCAATCATTTTTTTAATTTGTAGTAGCGGAGGTGGCGCTGCTACTGCTTTTCGTCTGGCGCAGTAACCCGACTTTAAAAATCATTTTGGTATATTTTTTTTGTTATAGTCTGGTATTACCGAAATAATATTTCATTATCTGGGAGTTTTTCTTCATTAAGCAGTTAACACCGAACAATGGCGAAAGGTTGAAGTGTGTCAGTGTCAATTTAATTTCATAATTTTTAATTTAAAAATTAAATAGTTCCGTGGATCTACTGTTTCTTCACATGATTGAAAGTGTAAAGAGACTCAAACTCTACTTGTTCCTCCACACAAATTGCTGGTAAGTCATCGTTTAGTACAAATTTCACCTACTTCAAAAAAGTGAAACTACTCATATTATCATTTTAATTTTCCGAACTTAATACCATGTAAAAGTTGCTTATATTATTCAGGTTTACGAGCTTAACGATCTCAAAATTATTTAAAATACCCCCTTCGTTAGTTGTCGTGAAACTGCTGTTTTTTTTGCGATTCTGAATTGCGTGCGTTTTTTAGCGAAAAACTTGGTGTGCCGTGTTGAATATAGTTTTTATTGATGAATAGCCTCACGATAGTGTAGTTTACTCGTACTTTTATTATTTCCGTTTGTTTATCGTCTTAAACAAGTGTGTTATAGGACATAGCAATTTAATTTAAGCTTGGCCTACTTAAATGTCCCACTTTCTAAGAGCTATAGGCTGTGGCCACTTAAATACATGTTTAAGAGCTTGTCTGTATTGCCAAGTATCTAAAACCACTGAAATTCCTTTCTGTCAAGGAGTTTCTTGCCTATGTTCTTCTCTTAAGACAGATAGAGCCCCTTATCCGAACAGAGAGTACCTAGTTTGTAAAAATTATGTTCATCAGAAAATTTTATATTTATACTATGAATAAAAACATTTGACTTTGACTTCAACACATTATATTGTCTTCTATACTATTGATACATATTATGGTAATAGTATTTTTGACCATGATAAAGACCAGCTAGTATATTTTAGTGCTATGCTAACACAGGCAATCTGGCTAGGCCAGATGTAATGTACATTTTCATCTTTATAATGTAGCCCTGGCCATAGGCTACTCTATTTACATGAGCGCAAAACTCAACTTATTAAACTTTTGGAAATATTTTTAAAAGCTTTTTATCTCTGCAATAAGTTTGCAGTAGTTTAAATACTAAAAAAGTTGCAGATTTGTTAGGCTTGGTAAATAACATACAACTTGAATTGAACAAATTGGCCAGTAGACTGGTCATTATCCAGTAACCACTGCAATGTGGTAGATCTCTAGCTGGCTGGTTTAAGCATTTTCAAAGACTAATGCCTGGATTATGTAAAGCAATAAACATGTGCAGAGTGTTGTGGCTATCATTATCAGAGAGCTTTTGGTCAACTAAACTTCATTCCACAGGGAAAGACATCTGATACAAACAAAAGCTACCCTTATTCTGTCAGATGTCTTTCCCCATGAAATGTGATATAGGCATTTGCAAGCACACATACTACTGATTGATAGAAGAAAAATAGGTGATCCCTTTATGTTACCGTTATATGTGTGGTGCCTTGATCTCACTAGCCAATCCTCACACCACAGCAGCAAAACCTAGTCCAGGTAGACTAATCTATTGTGGGTAAGCCTTTTTAGGTTTACATAATCAAAGGGTTTTACCCATTACAATATACACAATACAATCAATACATTATGTAAACATAACATCAGCTGTAAGAACTATTGAATTATTCTGTTTACATACATTGTTAAGGGGAAGAAGTAAACATTATGATTTAAATATATGATGTATAAAGATGCCCAATGCCCATATTTCGATCATGTGTATTTTTTCAAAATCCCTAATATTGTATTGAATGGATGAATAACAAAGTTGTTTTATGTATACTATAAACTTTATATTTAAAAAATAAAACAGATCTACAGCACAGGGTTAACAAAACTAAATGATTGTATACTTATAAAGTTGTTGTACTTATTGCCAAAATACTATTGTTACAGCCAACCTTTGATGTTTAGAAATACAAGATTTATGAAACAGTATTCTTTAATTTATTATGTTTATCTGTGTATTTTATGTTAAGAGGCAAATCATTTCAAAGTTCCTAATTATGATAACAATTAGCATAATTACTACTCACCGAATCTTTATTTCATAAAACCAAATTAGCTTCGTTTTTTCCACTAATATATTATCTGTGAGCAAACAAAAACAGTATTGAATAAGTGATTTGTTAATGAATTTTGACTGACTTGCTTGTAAAAAGCATATACAGTCAGCAAAAGAAACATGTATGCCACCCGTAAACAGTTTGATTGTGAGATGATTTGATTATGGGTGGATGATAGATGAATCAAGATGAAACATAATATTTTATCATACATATACATATGCACTCACGACTGTAATCCTCGAAGGGGTAGTCAGAGGTGGCTCACAAGCGAGCCACCCACTTTTCGCAGCACATTTGTACTCACGTGATAGGTTGCGAACGATATCGCCATTTTGGAATAAGTACAATGCACTTAGGATACACATCTAGAATCTAGATGTGCAGGTTTCCTCACGATGTTTTCCATCACCGTAAGAGCACGTGGTATTATTGTACTTAAACTCCTTAATTGAAAACACAATAGAAAGAATTCATTGGTACATGCCAGGATTTGAACCCACGGCCTCTCGATTGAGAGGACGAGGCCTTATCCATTACGCCTCCACCGCTCTTTTCTTATTAAGTATTTGCGCTGGGGGGGCAACATATCTCTTTTACAGAATATACATGTGTATTGTGCATGCACTTTGGGGTAATGAGCTAGTGTCCTTAAAGCTTAGATTCGCTTGAAGCGTGTCCACGTGTTTACTACAAACACACTCGAACGCATGACGAGTTGCGCACGGGATATTGTTTTAAAACGACACCTTACGTTTTCCCCTGATAATAATAATTATCATCAGCCAATAATAATCCACTGCTGGACATAGGCCTCTCCCAAGTAGCGCCACTGCACTCGGTCCTTGGCCGTCCTCGTCCAGGCACTACCGGCGACCCGCCTAAGGTCGTCGGCCCATTGGGCAGCAGGGCATCTCACACTGCGTTGGCGTGTTCGTAGTCTTACCTCGAAAACTCGTCTACCCCAACGGTTATCGGTATTTGGGCAGATATTATGACCAGCCCACCTGATGCCCCCTTAAAAATCTTTTTTTTTACTTCGGGTAATTCGGTCACAGTAATTCGGGCTTCAGATTAATTAAGGCGAGATGACTCATAACGGGAAAACCGACTTCCATACTAACAACTTGTGTAAACAAAAAATAGCGCTTCCCCTTAAGTGCGTTTGACGTAAAGCGATTCCCAGATCAGTTAAGAGGCAGGTGTATGTGTATACACTTCCTTCTATTTACAGTACACAATAGAATAATTGTACTGATTAGGAATCGAAGCATGCCCCAAGCTAGATTTTGTTGAGTTTTCATGGCATGGTTTCTTAGATTAACGATATAAGTACAAGATGGAGGGTCAGTGCAAAAGAAACGTGTCCACAAAATAAGAAATTTTTAATTAGTTCGGCTATTAGATTTGTAACTTTATTCATTGGTACAATGGTTATCATTAGGTTGAACTCAAAACGGTTTGACAGTAAACAAAATGCGGACAGTTTTTTTGCTTTTCACTTGTATATGACACACTATCTTGGTCGTATATTGTTCATCTAAGCATAGTTTCGCTCAGATCGCTGAACGGTGCACCGGTTGCTACGCTGTCTAAGGGAGAGGCCCCATTGGTGCGTTGCGTCGTCGCTGCCATATTTTTTGTATGACTGTTTATATTTTTATTTAATCGTTTTTCTATATTTTATATACAAATATGGAGAACAACTTGGTTCTAGAAAGCTCAGTCTAGATTTATTTTTTCCGGGGTCGTTACGAGAACAATTTTATTGCACTCAATTTGTTCAATTGATTGACATCTATTGATCTGTTTGTCTTTCAATGTGATCTTATTACCAAAGGCGTCATTTAGTATTATAGAAGCTATAATAGAGTGTATGACACTCCATAGCTATAGTTAAATACTAGTTGGACAAGCGAACTTCATGCCGTCTCTTACCCTACTCTACCCTACCCTACTTACCTTTTAAACCTTCCCTGGACTTCCACGAATATTTCAAGATCAAAATTAGCCAAATCGGTTCAGCTGTTTTCTAGTTTTATGCAGACTAAGGGACATCAATTCATTTTTATTTATATAGATAGATAAAATAAATTAAACACAACCAAAAAAGTAAACTTAATATTAAAAAATCTCATGAATCTCTTATTCATCACACAATAAGAAAATCTGTGTGATTTTTGCGTAAAAACTACTCGAATGCGTCGCTATATCACGGTGACCTCTAAAAACCGCAAAATGTTACGCAATGTTTACATACACTGTTTAATATTCGATGCTAATATTTACGTCCATTACCCCATTTATCAGGAGAGGCTCGACTTTACAGCGCAATGTTTTAGACGATCGCGAGCAATGAAAAAGTTCCACTGAGAAGAGGTAGGTTGCTGCAAGGACAATCTCTGCAAGTGGGGCTATACGGTTGGTACAGTAAGGGGCAGATAAACCTGACCCCCCTCAGAAGCATTGTTAGTATGAGACGGGGGTCAGGTTTCTTTGCACCTGACCGTACCAACCTATGCGACTGTGGTACCGCCACCCAGACTATGGAACATTTTACTCTCCTGTCCCCTGTGCCCTTCCACCTGCACTCGGGAAGACTTACTCCAGGCCAACCAGAATGCTATCAAATTTGCTTCTTTTTGTTCTGGACAAATTTAATTAGCATGTTCACTGACACGAAAGAAGAAGAAGAAGTGAGAAAAGCACCAAACTACTTAAACGGAAGAAGGTTGCTTAGTGACGTCTACAATATTGAATTACATTAACAGCGCATCAGGATATTACCAAGTAAAATTGGTAATATTTTGTTCAGATTTTAAATTAAATGTTTGAAAATATTGGGATCGTTTGGTGGCGGAATATTGAGAGTGGAATTTTTTCATTGCCGTGAGTGTACTTTAATATTAATTTAATACGTAATCCCGTCTGGAATTACTATTTGTACCACCTCCTAACGTTAACTTACGAGTTTTCCTGTACCTATATTGCCTAAGGGCCTAAAGCATACCAGAGGGTGTCCCACGCTTGCCTAACCGTAGTCGCGAATCTATGTAAAGTTGGTTTCGTCAAATAATTCACGCGTTTTACGTATAAAACATGCGTAGCTGTTGAATTGCATGTTTCGCCATACTGCCTAGCTTGATTACAAAACCACGACCGGTTTAGTAAGATTAACCTTAACTTGTTGATATACTTATCGACACTATGGCTACGATCCCAGTAGGCAAACATTATCAATTTATTGGAAGGCACTGGAAGAGAATGGTATTAGCATAAAGTTCGAATGTGTACAAATCATATCCTGCTAATAGTATAAAGGCGAAAGTGAGTGTGTATGTTTGTTACTTCTCACGTCAAAACGGCTGAACCGATTTTAATGAAATTTGGTATGGAGTTAACTAAGACCCTGGATTAATAGGTAATAGGCTACTTTTTATCGCGGAATTCCCACGGGAAATCTTTTTAAGGCAAAGCGAAGCTCGCGGGAACAGCTAGTTTATTTATAATTGTGCAATTAATTATTCCCACCGCCACGAAAACCTTTTAAGGTGAAGTGAAACTCGCGGGAAATCTGATTGCTTGACTATTTATTGATGACATGTCTTGGCTAAAGTATATGGTTCAAAATTCATCCTTACGGATCTCGAATTAAGAACGGTACAACATGTTCAGCCTAGCGCCATCGCACTTAAATGGTGATTGGTTATAAAGCATCTATTTTTAACATGGCAACAAAACGAGTCTAATGCATCGATTCTTTGTAAAGTCGTTATTGTGGGACTATTATTAGAACACCTCTGTTTTAGAGAGGTCACCGGTTTGACACGTTTTTGGGACATGATCTAAAACTCTCTTTTTTGTTCAACGAAAATGATTTTGGTTTGTCCTTTAGTGATTATGCAATAGATTACGTAACGAAGTATCAAAGGTAGATTTATAAACCTCGCCCAATTATTAGTTATCATAAGAAAAGTATCGCCGCATATATTAATAGGATGCAGGCAGCGCCTACCTAATGTGGCGCTTATATTTATTTCCCAATCTGTTATAATTATTATACTACCCCAGCTATTGATTTGTGAAATAAGTACAAGTATGTGTTAGGTTATAGTTAGATATGTTTATTTAAATTTGGATTAGGTTACACTTGATTGTCTCTGTGTATACAGTAGTTTTATTTAATTTTAAGAGTTATAGGCTTACTTTTATTTCCACACCATAAAGGTTGACTGGAAGAAATCGCGTTTAGGCGATAAGTCCGCCTTTGTATATATATACTTGTATTGTTCTTTCTTGTACTTGTTAACTTTTACTTTAAACTGTGTAATTTGTGTATACATACAATAAAGTGTTTAAATAAATATCTAGCCACCTGTCTAACCGATCTTTCTCCATCTTTCCAGATATCAGCTGTCACACAGCTACATAGCAGTAACCCTGACACAAGGATGCAGGTTTGGGGCGCCCATGGAGAATTCTGCGCGCGGCACCAATGGGAGGTTATAGTGGCCACACTAGCTCTGCTGGCTTGCGCAGCGAGTGTGGAGCGGCATGGCGTCGGCAACGGAGCTGAGAGGTGCGCCGGCTGGGCTAGAGCCTGCCCAGGCCTCGAGGCAGAGTACCAAGCGGCAGACGCAGTCATCATGACCATAGTCCGATGCGCTGCCCTCCTATACGCCTACTACCAAGTGATGAACCTACATAAAATCGCGTCCAAATACCTGCTGATCATAGCTGGCATGTTTTCCACCTTCGCCAGTTTTGTATTCACTTCAGCCTTGGCCAATTTGTTCTGGAGCGAGCTCGCCAGCATAAAGGATGCGCCTTTTCTATTCCTTCTAGTCGCAGATGTGGCTAGAGGGGCGAGGATGGCGCGGGCTGGGTGGGCCGCTGGCGAGGATCAAGGGAAGAGGGTCGGGAAAGCCTTGGCCCTGTTGGGACCTACGGCTACTTTGGACACGCTCCTCGCGATCCTATTGGTCGGAGTTGGAGCGTTGTCTGGGGTACCTCGGTTGGAACATATGTGCACATTTGCCTGCATAGCTTTACTGGTGGATTATGTGGTTTTTGTGTCGTTCTACCCGGCGTGCTTGTCGCTGGTGGCGGATTTCACGTCTGGAAGAAAGGACGCGACGTCTGACCATCCGTTCTCTGAAGTAGCTTTGAAGCCCAACCCTGTGGTGCAGAGAGTTAAGATGATAATGGCAGCGGGACTCCTCTGTGTGCACTTAACCAGCCGATGGCCGTGGAGCAACGATATCTCAAACATTGAGGGTCCCATGAATGACACTTCGACACCTATGGATGGTGAGAACGTCCTTCTAAATTCGTACGTCAAGTGGTTCTCGGTGAGTGCAGACTACATTGTCATAGCCACACTGCTCATTGCTCTCATTATCAAGTTTATTTTCTTCGAAGAACCAAGGAACCTCATTATCGATATGAACGACATGACCGTTAAAGAAGTGACCAAACATAAAAGAGAAAAATCTTCATCGTCCACCAATCTGGCGCCTGGCAGACGACCACTGTTCTCTGTAGGAGACGATGCTAACAGCGAGGTTTCCACGCAAACTGAAGACTCAGTGCCGAACATAGATGATTCTGATTGGCCGGTACTGTCGCCCAGTTCATCTGCCTCCAAACTCAACGCCAAGAAACGACCAATGGCAGAATGCCTCGAAATCTACCGCTCTGAAGGTGGCTGCGTGTCTCTGAGTGACGAAGAAGTGGTGATGCTGGTGGAACAGTCGCACATTCCTCTTCACAGACTTGAATCAGTTCTCGGCGATCCTCTGAGAGGAGTGCGACTGCGCCGCAGAGTCGTGTCAGCACGTTTCCAAACCGAAGATGCCGTCAAACAGCTTCCATACCTGAACTACGATTACAGCAAAGTCCTGAACGCTTGCTGCGAAAACGTCATCGGCTTCATCGGAGTGCCAGTAGGATACGCCGGTCCTTTATACGTCGACGGCAAACCGTACATGATCCCAATGGCTACGACAGAAGGGGCTTTAGTAGCGTCGACCAACAGAGGGGCCAAAGCGATTGGAACGAGAGGAGTGATATCAGTAGTGGAAGATGTCGGCATGACGCGAGCACCCGCTGTCAGATTCCCCAATGTAGTCCGTGCACATGAGGTCAGGCAGTGGCTAGACAACGCGGCTAACTATGCCATCATCAAGGATGCTTTCGACTCCACATCCCGATTTGCAAGACTCCAAGAAGTCCACATAGGAGTTGACGGTGCTACCTTATATCTTCGCTTTAGAGCGACTACAGGTGACGCTATGGGCATGAACATGGTATCCAAGGGTGCTGAAAACGCCCTGAAACTCCTGAAAACCTACTTCCCAGACATGGAAGTTATCAGTCTGTCCGGAAACTACTGTTCGGATAAGAAAGCGGCTGCTATTAACTGGGTGAAAGGCCGAGGTAAAAGAGTGGTTTGCGAAACGACAATCACTAACGAAGCGCTCAGAAATGTCTTCAAAACCGACGCCAGAACTTTGGCCAGATGCAACAAGATCAAGAACCTATCTGGCTCGGCTCTAGCGGGATCTATTGGTGGCAACAACGCACACGCAGCCAACATGGTGACAGCTATATTCATAGCCACAGGGCAAGATCCAGCCCAGAATGTCACAAGCAGCCAATGTTCCACCAGCATGGAACCATGCGGCGAACACGGGGAAGACTTATACGTGACCTGTACCATGCCTTGTCTGGAAGTGGGCACAGTTGGCGGTGGAACAGTCCTGTCAGGCCAAGGGGCTTGTCTCGAGATCTTGGGCGTCAAAGGTGCGGGTAAACGCCCAGCTGAAAATAGCGCTAGGCTAGCTTCTTTGATCTGCGCGACGGTGTTAGCTGGAGAGCTTAGCTTGATGGCTGCTCTGGTCAATTCTGATCTGGTCAAGAGTCACATGCGTCATAACAGATCTACGGTTAATGTTCAACAAGCAACATTCACAGATCCGATTGGTTTCACCTTAACTGTGCCTCAGAAGTTATAACACGAAGCGTTCAGTAGAATGCTGATGGAAGGTTTTGATGTCTCTTGGGGACAGAAGTGGTGTAAGATGGTATCGAATATAGGTGCGTTTCTACTTTTACTGTGAGTAGAGCATGTTGTTTTGTGTGTGTGTTTTAGAAAATGGTGATATTGTTGTTATCTGAAAGGTTTAACGCTTTAGATTTATGTTTTGAGTTTAAATGTTTAAAGTATAACAACAAAAAAATACTGTAAAATTACTCGAAAAATATCAACAATAAATCAGTTATCTGTTACAAGTGAATGCTAAATTTCAATGGATATCAGTGAAACCATAAACTATTCTGGAGGCTTAATATTATAGAGACTATTTATTTTAGGATATTCTTATATGGTGCGGGCTATAGATTTCTTATTATGTCGGGTACTGTAGTACTCGTATGTATTCAGTACCTATACATGAATATACATAAAAAACAGTAATTGTTAATATCATATATCTTGAATCTTGACATTTATACATTTATGGAAAGGAAGGTAATTTGGTATAATATTGTAATGATATTAAATGACACCATTTTTATATTTTCATTAAAATGGATATGTACCTACTGGTCCATATACACACCTAAGTATATTGTTATTTGTTTTGCTTCTAAAGTTAATAAAAAAGTATCGGATTAATAGAGATCATAATATATTATGTTGTTTTTTTTGTTATAGAAATAATAGATGAAGTTATTTGTTTTCGAATGAAACTAATAATTATAGTTGATAACTAGACGAGCTAGCATGTGATTGTCTTATGAAGAACCTATAATAAATTAAGTAATCAATTAAAAAAACATTTGTTTATTGAATTCATTAAACATCCCTAAAACGTATTTGTCTATCAAAAATATTGATGAATTATGCGCAATTCATTCAACACATTTCTTTTATATTCTGTAAAATCAACTAGTCATCTTTTAGCTAAACCAATACCTACCTAATGTTCTTTATATGATTATGAAATAGGTATAAGTACATACTTACCTAAACATCCACAGTACTGTGTATAAGATGTATGTACCTTGACTATCAGTAAATATTTATAAATACGGATTCTAAAACCACTTCCTTTGCGTCCGATTCGCACAATTTACTATTATTATGCGTGTATAATTAACTAATTTAAAATATAATGTGTACTTAATAGTAATAATTTTCAGCTAAGAACGGTAGAGTAAAATCTGTTGCTTTTTATAACAAACTACCTTTTTATGTTTACTGACTTATATTTTATCGAATGTTTTGGAGGGATTCATAGAGATTTAGTTTGATTTAAAATTCTGGTTTGAATGAACTAAAATTTAAAAAAAATATGAAATGGGCTATTAATTTACTAAGTGCATTCAATATTTACCCTACCCTTACTAGCTGAAAAGGAGTATTTTATTTATTGATGATGTAAACTTCTTATGATTAGTTATGATAGTCGAACGAATATTGTTTAGTGTTTATGTAAAATCTTGTGATTAGCTAAAGGGTTTGAAGGTAATTCTGTATTTGAATTTTATTATATTGTAAACAATTATTTATAAAATAAATCGAAAAATTAAAAACATAAGTAAAAAAGTTAAAACTGAGATTCCGATGTAAGTAATATTATATACTTACCTACATTTAATTTTAGATTGTTTTAAGCTAAATAAGCTTAGATGTGTTTAATTCTAAATATTTAATGTTTTACTGCCAATTTATAGCTTTTAGTTACAATAGCAGTATTCTTTTACCTTTATGATTTTGAAGAAAACGCATCATTAAAAAATAATTTCATTAATTAGAAGTTAGTGTTGCTACACTCATGAGCTATCATCTTTATATTGCTTCTACAGCAGGAAATATTGTAAAATGAACGTACTGTTATGAGGTTCGTTCAAAATGCCGCATGCATGTGGGAACAGTGCGACAAACTTATCTGTTCCGGTAAGAGCAAACTAAATTGATTAATATCTCATTACTTACTAATGAATTGTATATTGTTAAAGATTAGATGGGTTTGATAACACCGCAAGGGCGAATTTCTACTATGGGAAATCTTAAAATCTTATAGAATGAATAAATATCAGACATTTACGTGAGCTCTCACCGGAACAGATAAGTTTGTGGCACTATAAAAACCGTTGTTTATCTACTTTTAGGGCCTTAAAAATCATGGCTGTAGTAAATAGCTATAGAACATAAGACTTGACATTAAAAATACACCTTTTTTGTATACCGCGAAACGACTTACAAGCTCCATCGAATAACCGAAAAAGTTGTATTCTAAACTCGTGTGTGGGTATGTAAAATCTTCCGCCATCCTCAAGCCTACATTCCCGATGGAAACTTTAAGTCCTGTCGTAGGTACATTATTCTAAACTTGTGTCGTCTTCCATATCATTGTTAATCAAGAATAAATGAAGCTTAGTTTGTAATGAAGAAATATATTTTATTTTTAAACTAACACATGTACTTTCTATTTATAAACCCTCTGCCACGGTGATCTATTTAGGTACCTAGGAAAGTATCTATACCTACCAATAGGTCCCTACTTAAATTGGTATCTTCATCTGAAATCTAGATCTAACTTACGTTACGGTATTGATCGAATAACGGAAGTATACCTACTTAATAAGGAAAACTACGTCATGCGTGAATACACCATAACTGTAATGTGAGTATATCGACAGAGGTCTATCCTCCTATCCTAGTGTGGTGCCCTTACAGAGAAAACCAAGTGAAGGGAGACATCCTACAAATATCAAAAGTGAAAGGTGAAAGGATGGACTAAAATCTTTGTTACTCTTTCACGGGGATGGAGCTATTTTGTTGTGTCTGGTAAGTAGGTATTCGGAAAGCTGACAGGCGACTTTGTATCCCGGAATTCCCACGGACAAACCATTCTCGCGGGAACAGCTAGTCATAAATATTAGGAGCGCTTGCTAAGCAAACTTGGAGGCTACGTATGGGTTGCAGTAATTTAACCCGGTGACCTTAAAACACTGACCAAGTGACAGCCTGGACCGGTTTGACGACTATTTGGAGCTTCTGAGAGACAGATATTGCAAAGCCCACTTAACGTCTTCGTCACGTTTGAGTTTGGCAAGAATAATACCAAGTCACATTTTTGGACTTGCTAAGGGTGCCCGCACACGACCGACTTTTAGATTTTTCTTTCTCCACATTTGTATAATATTTATGCCCGGTTCTTTGTTGGACGTGTGCGTTCACCAAAACGCTCTACTGCAAGCGGGTCGTGTGCGGACACTCTAAATGCTATCGAACTCAGTTCTAAACACGTGGTTTAGAACAAGCAAAACCGACAGATAATTAGTTCAAAAACCTGGTTTAAACATTGCTGACGCTAGGATGTCTATAGCTCTAGTGTTATTTCACCAACACTCCAGAGAAGTAGTGAATCATGAAATAAATTGTCATAATAAAATTATTCTTCATACTACATGCCATACCTCCTGTATTTATTGAGTAGCTAGATCAAGTATGCTTAGAAATAAAACCTTGTAGTCCCGGGTACTTTTGAGTTTATAAAATTAAACCAAAAGTATTAATCAACAACAACTTTATTAGTATTATTATGCTTTAAGAATCATTTTGAATCACAACACAACATACAGAAAAATAAGTAGGTAAATGTATACATAATACTAAGTAGAAAATAAGGAAGTACACTATGAAGAAGTATACAACTAAACATGGAAAATATAACATTTGTACCTACTTAATTTTTTTTTAAAACAAGTGTAAGTATAAGTACCTTGAATTAGATTAAGAATCTTTAAAAGGTCAAAGACCAAAAACAATTTTAGTATCTTGTAGCAAGTATTCCATTTAGTTAAACCAAAATTAATCTCATAATTAATTGCATATTTCAAGGCACTTAATCTTTACAAGAAACGACATAAGTACTTATATTTAATTTGTGATAGAGGTATATAAATATAAAAACTATTAAAAAACAACAACGTATTTTAGTGGACGCAAAGTACATAGAATGCAAAATAATTGGAATGGTATTGTGCCAAATGGCTACGTACGCAAACATAAGTCATATGAGGGCACACGACCGACGCCCTCCCCAGCCGTAACAGTCGCCGTGACCGAATCCGGTCGGACAGAATCAGAATCACTTAATTAAAACCCCGAATCAGAAATATAGACTAACAGCATATTTTTATTGTCATGACATTATAAGAAATACAGAAAAGAAAGAGTAGAATCCTGTATTCCTTACCCTCCACAAAAAATTTACACAATTAAAAGGCATTGGAAGGCCGAGGACCGAGTGTTGTGGCGCTCCTTGGGAGAGGCCTATGTCCAGCAGTGGATGATTATTGGCTGATGATGATGACGATGAAAAGGCATTTGACAGCGCTAATCTTCTGTTAAAACTATATATTATGTTTTTGTGGTACCTACATATAAAGTCCATTTATGTTTCTTTTGTAGTAAATCTACTACTTAAGTTGGCACATTTTTGTCAATAGATGGCAGCACAGGTATATTCGTATCGAAAAAATACTGAGCATTTTACAAAATATCATTTTCGTATCAATTTGGATTCATGAAAACTGTTGGTTTGTGACCGTAAATATTAAATTATTTTACTGTTTCAAAAAGTAGGACACAAACTAACAAATAAGACCATTTCCATTGACACTCACAGAACATTCTGCATGCCTACCCATTTTACCTTTAAAAAACCTAATCTCACTTTTTAAACACGCATGTATCTCATCAACTCATCATTTATTACTATCTTCCAAAGTGGTAGGAGATAAAGGAACTCCATTTACTGAGTTATTTCGCACTCACTATGGTTTCATTACATACAGTAGACAATACATTATAATACGCCACCGTCGAATGTGACTTATTATAACGATCATTTCTACAATGATGTCGATTCTGAAGGCACAAAATTTATTTTAGCTATATCAAACTATAAATGTTGTCAGTCGAAAATCGAAAAAGATATGCGGCAACACTCACAGTGTCGAATATTTAACAAAGAAGTAAGAGTTTCGCTAGTTTTCAATTAATATTTTGTGTCTTCAGAATTAATTTCAAATTATGGACGTTATTTACAGTTCTTCATGTTCTGCCGATTCATCATCCTCGTCTTCCATTGGCGGCATCCCCCCGAAATCTCCCATTCCTCCCATACCTCCCATGCCTCCCATCCCTCCCATGCCGCCTCCGAAACCGTAGGGGTCCGGACCGTGGATCTGAAAGAGAATAAAATCATTTTAATCTCGTACAAAAGATTAGGTGCTAAAGATCCAAAGACGGGAAAGTCTGCTTTCATCTCGCTTTCATCTGTCATCTGTCAGTGACATGAATTATCTTTCGAAAGTTTCCTAATATCTTCCGCTAGGGGCGCCACATTGTATGCGTGAAAAGTTAACTCTTTTCGGTTTACCAAAACCTGCATTTATATTGCTAAAAATACCTACCCAAGTGACGTATTATCTGTACTTTATATACTACTTCCGTTGCACTCTCAACGAATGAAGCTACTTAGATTGGCTAATCCTTTAAATACGGTAGCAAACCCTAGACCAGCTCAAGTTTTTATCAAACACACGCTAAGAAGATTAGCTGGGGGGTATACATATCTCTTTTGTTAACCATCATCATCATCAGCCTATAGCAGCCCACTGCTGGACGTAGGCCTCTCCCAAAGCACGCCACTGGATGCGATCTAAAGCTTTCCTTATCCAATCATTACTTTCGCGAGGGCGACCTACACTCATCATCACAACCCTACACGTCCCCACTGCTGGGGCACGGGTCTCCTTCCAATGAAGGAAGGGTTTATGCCTAGTCCACCACGCTGGCCTAGTGCGGGTTGGTGGACCCCAACATAAGCAAGCCAGTTCTGAGAGAGTTGCCGGGTAAGTGGGCAAACCGACTGTCAGATATTTTCAAGTTAATAAATAAATAAACATGTGGGGACATCTCACACACGGCCATCCGACCCCAAGCTAGGCAGACCCTGTGTTATGGGTGTCGGACAGCTGATCTACACAAATACATAGATAGATAGATACTAAATATAAATATCAAGACCCGAGTAAAAATATCTGTCTTTAAACAAATATCTGTCCCAGCCGGGAATCGAACCCGGGACCTTCGGCTCAGTAGTCAGGGTCACTAACCTCTACGCCATTCGGTCGTCAAAGCTGCCCGAAGGCCTCTGACTAGGCTTAACGACTGTTGTTGTAGACTGTAGACCATACCTTGACATATTCCGCCTCCATCTCCGGGGTCCAGGTGGTGTCCTGCTCGTCGGGCAGCATCCACTCCTCGCAGTAGTTGGTCTGCTTGAAGCATATCTGGAATAGAGAACGGGGTGTTGTTAGGTTCGGGTGGTCTTGTGGCGTGCAAAGGCACGAATTATTGTAAAATTGCTTTACTTTTACTTATAAATAGAATAGAATAGAATAGAATAGAATAGAATAGAATAGAAATCATTTATTTGACACACAGCAAAAAAAATGAAAAAACAAAAATACAGTAACTTTCAAAAACAGCTAAGTACTTATATATAAAGAACTTAAGTAATAATTAAATCAAACAAAAAAAAAAAAATATATGTACCAGTACAAAACATTGGACAATATGCTGCGTGTCAAAAAGGCACATCCACTCAGCTATTGCTGCGCCTTAGAGGAACTCGAAGGACACAGCACTGGTGTTTCAATAGAATGTTGAAAAATTGTTTTTGTTATTGCCAAAGGGAAAGGGACGAAAATGTGACTTCCGAAAAATAAGTACTGACTCAGGTACTACACTCACGGGCAATGAAAAAGTTCCAGTGAGAAAATTGGCAATTTACTCCTAAACGGATAAAACTAACTTAATGACGCTTTCTGCAATATTTAAGTATATATAACGGTGCATCTCCGAAGTTGTTTACACTGGTGCTTGAGGATATCTTTAAGTTGTTAAAGTGGGAAAATCGGGGTCTTAACATAGCAGGAACCAGACTGAATAACCTAAGATTCGCTGATGACATTGTCTTGTTCTCGGACAACCCACATGACCTTGAGACCATGATACAAGAACTTAGCGATGCTTCAGGGCGGTTTGGGCTTAAGATGAACTTGGATAAAACCAAAGTCATGACGAACTGTCCCAACAACACCATGGACATCAGAATAAACGAAACCGTCATAGAAAGGGTAGAGAAGTACGTTTATCTTGGTCAAGAAGTCGTCATGGGAAAGAAAAACCAGACCAATGAAATTGATCGGCGCATAAGACTAGCGTGGGCAGCCTACTCCAAAATTGAATTCGCTCTAAAGATGAACATCACGGCTGAGCAGAAAGCTCGTATACATGACCAGTGTATCCTACCTGTGCTTACATACGGGGCCGAAACCTGGGTTTTTACAAAAGAGATTCTCTCTAAGCTCAGAGTGGCACAAAGAGCAATTGAGCGCAAGATGGTAGGAGTGACACTGAGGGACCGAAAGAGAAATGAATGGCTCAGAGAACATAGCAAAGTCACTGACGTCATCAAACGTGTAGCGAACCTGAAGTGGCAATGGGCTGGTCACGTCGCCAGAAAACATGGCTCGTGGTGCAAAACGCTGCTGGAATGGAGACCGTATGGTGAGACACGCCCCGGTGGTCGTCCACAAATGCGATGGACCGACGATATAAGGAAAACATCTGGTAGCAAATGGATAGAGATAGCCCAAGATCGAGACGAGTGGCATAGACTGAAGGAGGCCTACACCTTTGAGGTTGAAAACGGCTAAGAAGAAGATAACGGTGCATCAGAATATTACCAACTAAAAACATGAATATTTTGATCAAATATCCCATGAAATGTTTTAAAAAATGGGGGCAATTGGTGTCAGAATTTTGTAAGTAACTGTTTCTTTGCACGTGAGTGTTTTTGTGCAAAATGTATGAAACGTTTTTTATACATGTAGAACCGTTTCTTTATTTGCAGAGCTGTATCCGCAAAGCCATTATGCCTTTGGAAAGTTTGCTGAAGATATTACATCCTGTGTTTTCATATTGCTAAGATGATGATGACAGCATATTATTTACGTCTTCAGCAGCATCTATGTTTGTGTTTTACGTTAAAACTGCACAACGGATTTTTATGATATTTTGTAAGCAGAAAGCTGATACCCTGGATCAATATAATATAGGCTACTTTTTATCCCGGTTTGCCCACGGAAAAAACCATTAATATATACCTCTTGAGCAGAATCAGGCATGATATCGTCATCGGGGCGATTCTTGTACAGCGCTATGATCTCATCCTCGTTCTCTTCAAACATTCGCTCGCACTGGAAGCAAAAGAAACATAGATTTAGATGTAAATAAAAGAGATTACAAATTAGTTTTCCATACTACTCTCGCTCTCTCACATTGAACACCTGCAGGGCTAGTACGGGGCGCATTTAAGACATGACAAGAGTTTTGCATCGCGCTCACTCACATCGCGCAGCTTCAAGATCGAGCGCGACGGAGAACTTTTGTCACGTCTTAATGACGCGCCGTGCTACATGGCCTGCGACTGACGCGACGTCATATCCTGTTTATGTGTGGGAGGTGGGAGCCCTTAACCAGTAGACAAGTGCAAGGACTGGGCTTGACAGAAGCCAGGCAGGGCACGTGGGGTTACCACCACATTTTCTATCAATTATAATATTTATTTAATGCATGATAGTGATAGTACAGTTTTAAATATCCAATGGCAACTATTGCCAAAAGACCTTCGAACTATCTGATAGTCCAGAAAGATAACATAATCCATTGATCCATGCTGTTGATTATATTGAATATTCGGCAAAATCTGAACTTTAAAAAGATTAAAACCTTTAACTCAATTTCTACAATAAATAGAATCACTTGAGCCTTATAGTTTTGGAGGAGGTCCAATCATATTCTGTAGAGAATCATTACAGGCTATGCTACAGGGTGTCCGACTAAATACTCACATAGTACTCCAGACTCTTGTTCAGGTCATCATCAGTGACAAACTTGGTCTTGGAGAAGTCGGGGTTCATGCCGCCGGAGGGCGACATCAGCTGCATGAGAGCCAGCTTGCCCGTCGACTTGAAGTAGACTCGGACGTAGTCGTCCATCTTTTTACCTGTTTGGGATAAAATATTTATGTATTAATACAATATTTACACTCTACTTGAAAAATATAACAACAAAAATACAAGAATACAAAAATGGCCTTAATACTTTTAGCAGACAACCAGACAAACTTTGGATAGAAGAAAGTGAGTTTAAAAACTGAGGTAGCTATGGTGCAAGGATCCTGTGGTTATTTGGGGATATAAAGTATATTATTTGCATAGTGACATAATTATAACTGTAGGCACTGTGCCCTGGGCTATGAGCAACTAACACAAATCTAACTGGTGAATCCCATCACAATAATGACTAACTTTAGTCTAGCCCTAGTGCTTGTCACCAGCACCCTAAGGGCCTGTTCCACAGTCTCTGAATAATGGCTACCTGTGGAACTAAAGACATGGTGTCACAGTCTAAAACCAAGTTACAGAGAGTGATAGCATGTATTTTATCCCACAGGTAGCCATTGTGAAACAGACATTGGGAAACACAAACATTCATCATCACAACCTATCACATCCTCACTGCTGGGAAACCAGTCTCCTTCCAATGAAGGAAGGGTTTTAGGCCTAGTCCACCACGCTGGCCTAGTGCGAGTTGGTGAAAATGATAATAGAGTGTTTTATTTAAAGTGTACTCACAAATGCCGTCAACAAGTTCAGAGATGTAGACAGCAGAGCGGTGGGCCGGCACGCGCTCCTGCATTGTGTTGCCGGACGCATCCATCCTGAAGTTACCCACCTGAAAATATATAGGTAGGGGTTTGAGGCAAATTAGGCATACATTTGCAACTAGATTACTGTGTAATACTGATAGTTGGAACCACTTCCAGAAGATGATGATGATGATGATGCTAAAATAAATTAACAAATATTATTGATTTGTCAGTTGTTTGCAAATTAAATGTGCTGCTTAGGGCTTGCTAATGTGTGGTAATAGCATACGTACCAGTGTGCTGAAAAAATTGTATTGTATGCCAAAACACAACTAGTCAATCTGAACAACTTTTGTAGAAAAGAAATACATATTTTATAATAATTATGGTCTGACTTAAGGAAGAGATTATTTCAAGCATACATTGCCAATTTGCCATTAAATACTCACATCAATTTTCTTCCATTTTTCAGTTTTCTGAATGGCAGCATTGAGCTCATCAAAGGTTTTGTGACAAACTGCAATCAATTTTATCATATAACTATACTTAATTACAAAAACAAAACAAAAATGACTTATTTAATATCAATGGAGGAAAGCCAAAATAAAAAATAGAAAAGTACATAAAAGTTAATAATCTCATTAATAAGTGTACTACCTTCCGCAGTCGGACACACAGATATTCACGTAAAACCTATAACACCTCTCTTTTTGGTCGGAGCTTAAGTGTGGACTGCAAAATGTGATAAAACAACAACTTACCCAAACATTTCAAGTTTCTGGGGTCAATTTTCGCCGACACTACTGCAAAAGTGGCCAGGAGAACCACGCACAGTATTCTAGCGTGCATTTTGTTAGAAGCTTCTTATAATTAACTATTTGAAAAACACCGAAATGTGTAATTTCAGTGAAAATCTCTTAGAAAATGTTCGTAAATTCGCTCGACGTGGATAAAGTTTATCTTTTCCTGTCAAAATACTCGATAAACACGAACTTGTTTGTGATTGGTTGATTAATTTGACAGATATCTTTTTTAAAACGGTTTCGGATTAGACCTAAATTTTAACAGCCCATAGTTTTTTATTGTGGTTCAAAAAACACGATTTTAACTTATAAATGAATGTATTTGAGAACATCATGATCTCATAGACTTTTCAAATAGCAAGCTTCATTGTAAAATGTCAAAATATAATAAAAAACTGCCTTTGAACTGCTTTGAACGAAGCGCGAAGCTGTTATTATTCTGAGTTACAAACTGTGTCATCAACAAGTTGGTATTACTGTATTACCAACATACAGAATTTATAATATTTGGCGTCATATGAGCAACTTTCTTAATTTCAAATTACTTATTATACCATTTTAGAAACATACATGTATGAAATTAAACATATAAATTTATTGCAAAACACTTTAGTGTCTTTTAACTTGATAAATCTAGCTTTTGAATTATTAATATCTTCGCTCCCTCATAACCCTGCTTTCCGGTTTTCCGCCCGCGGCCCCCTCCTATCAACCGACCTAAACTAAACCAACAGTTCGCATCCGTGCCGTTTGCGTGGTGGACGTTTGCTTTATGGAATGTATAATTTTATTGTGCATATCAAATCGTTTAAAATCCTTAAAATACCTTAATTTCCTTGTTTATCTCTTCGAGAAGTGAAGTTCCCGTGAATATCGTGAAGAAACAGCCAGATTTCAAGTAAAAATCGAGGTAAGTGCTGCGTTGACAGACTGCGTCTTTTTCCATTCTCAGCTTTTGTATCATATTTTACCCAATATTCATTGCTTTTATCATCACAAATTGCTGTTTTATTAGTAGAATTGTTTATTTCCATAAATCATTACTGTTTATACATGTCTGCACCTGTTTGTTAGGCTACGTTACACGTAGTAAAAAGCGAATCAGACCACACTTTTACATCATATTGGAATAATGCTTATCTAGGCTCCGATTGCAAGCAGAAAATCTGAATTTCCTAATGATACGCGACGTCTATTATACCTAGCTAGCGTAGTGCAAACGACTTGGCAACGCGCGTTCTAGATAAAACTAAAGAAATCCTGAAATTGCATCAAAAGTTAAACTTTTTCACTGTGGCCGGTGTCTGTCTTTGTTTTCCGTGTAGAAACGGCCCTTTGTCCTTCGCCAGGGCCCGCTGGGCGCACCATGGCACAGGATTTTCGCCTCTAGAAAAGTGCCATAATGTAGGTAATGATATGATAGTATACATTCATTCGGTACAGCTTCGCCCGTCGCGTCGTTTCAGTCGCGGCTGTGTTAGTACGTAGCTACGTGGATCGTGTCTATGTATTCGTACGGCAGTTTGTTTATAGTGCGAGCCGCTGTAAAATGAGCCGTAAACGCTGTGCCGTAAGGTCTGTTTTGTTGCGTAGGTCGGTGTCCTCGCGAGTGTTTGTCTATCGATCTCAGCGGTGGCCAATAGCATATGGCGGACTTGCGCGGCGGCCGCGCCTCGCCCGCGCTCGGAGAAAGCCGGTCCTATACATTCATTATATTATTATGATGTGGTGAATGCCAAAGCGTCACGGCTCCTACTCGAATCTTTTGTCCGATTCCGCAGCCGACTAGATTGCTAGATATGAAGTTTCAGCTATGTTCTCTCACTCAAAGCGCTATAATCGAGTCATGTTTTGTGGAGCGATGTTTGCTGACCTCCGGTAGAGCGTCATCAAAGAGAGGGGGGAGGGATCCGCTCGAAATAGAAGTGCGGATTGGAAACGAGCGACGTGGCAACGTCGCGCCGCGCGTTTCTCCCTCAGTGTCGGTTCAAAATGGCGTCTGTGCGTGATCGATACTGTGGAATTTGCGTAAAAATGACTGAATTTGTGATGTACCGAGTTGTGGGTCTGTCCGAGCGTATCCCTGGGAGCACAGGGCTTGCGTTCCTCAGCAGGCACCATCTTGCGAAGTACGTATTTCAACCATATTGCGCCGACACTAGTCCTATAAGTAGCTATGGATATACACCTGACAGTATGATTCTATGATAGCTCGATGATTCTCGACTTAGCCTGCATATCCATAACTTCTTATAACCCAGATGCCATGACACTCTAGAAGATAGATGAAATAAAGAATGTAATGCTGCTATGCGCGCATGAAAGTGGATTTCTCCATTTCAGGTATTACGTAACATTAACCTTTGATAGGTTATGAAAACGCATTGGATCAATAAAAGACAGACTCAAATGGCTCTTGAACGGAGAAATAGTAATCATAAGTAACTGGTTAACGGTGAATAGGAGCAAAAACTTATTATGTAGGTTGACCCGATCATAAGCAGTTGCATTGCATCTCCGGACTGATAGACAGATGAAAAACAAAATGGCGGATAACACTTGTAAAATTAAGACGCAGTAGCGCGCGCGGAATGTTGGCAACGTCGCGTTTCGCTGTATCGCTCAGTAGCGCCGTCACTTGTTCGATAAGAACTTTCAAGGCTATACAATGTGGCTATACATTTCGTATCCTCGATGCTTCAACAATGGATAAATTTAATACGTGACTCGCTGTAATTTGTTTTTATGCCGGGCGTTCTACTTATCACTTAAGTTATGGGCGATTATTATCGAAATGTTTGTCTTAAATAGGTGCGTATCTTCTAAACAAATAACTCATGTACTTACTGTGAATTTGTATTTACCTCTTAAAAAATGCAATCTGTATATTATTAATTTTTATCAGATGTATTCAATGTGAGTACATCAAAGTCACGCGTTGCTGAAATTATTACCTTGTATTATGGGTACATAAACAAAACTTACGTCATCACCAGCCACGTTTCTTTTGAAGTAAACACATAAGCGTTTGAGAATAATGTATGATTATAAAGCCATTATTTAAGCTGTTGTTACACTGTACAATTATTTATCGTAGGATATCCTGTTTTGCACGTTTATGAATCGTAGATAGCGTGATAAATTCAAAGACCCCGCAACAACTTTGAAGACGCTCAATAGATGGCGCCAGTAGGTGCAAAAGTTGGTAGTTTTCTTACAAGATTCATCGATGTTGTTATAAAGCAAAGTTATAGAATGTTTAGAAAAAACTCAAACAGAATTTCAATTGACTGGACTGATTTTAAAACATCTCGTTATGAAGACAATAACATATTTTTGTGGTATGGGCTCGAACATGTCTATAATAATAAATAAGTCTGCAAGAATTCACACCATAAACTTAGTGGGGAAACAAAATCTACCGTAGGGCATTTGATAATTTTTGGAAACCTGTTATTATTTGATGTCTTGAAATTAAGAAGATGAAAGATAGCCAATAATAGAATATAATATAGCGAATAAAAGAGACATTCGAAGTGGAACATTTTCAGTTTCCAAGCTCAACTGACTAATGTGAAACTTAAAAAGGGCTGGACGCTTTCCGAATAGAGACTCCAATTCTAATTTAACTCTTAACTCCCACAAAACTACGAATTTGACACTATAGTTACTAATGCTCTGATTAACATGTGGTTTGTAGTCTTATTGTTAACTGCAAAATGTGCTTATATCAATAGACAACCTATCCCATGTCACAAAAAGCTAATCCTCTATGTAAGTCAAAGAAGTTTTACAGTCTAGTCCATCAGACATTTGTTACTTAGGTCGTCCATGGCGCTTAGTTTCTTCAGTGTAGTTATTATTTTACTGAGCTACAAAGCAAGCAAGCAAAGCTGGAAAAATCCAATGCTCCACCACTCTAGCAGTGCTAATAGAAGCCTTCTCTACCTCTATCGGCCTGACTACACTATTAGCTGAGTCGTAATCTGGAGGATTCTGCCACTACAAATAATTCTTCTGCATTCGATGTGAGCGTATGTCCCATCGTTTCAGGATATCCCTTGTCCATATAAAAGCAGTCTGATTTTCTTCAGCTATTGAACTGAAATTCTGTCATAAATCTGGAAGAATCCATTCCGAATCCATTCCCTCCCAGTCACGTGATCGCAATCGTGCCTCTTGTTCATTCCAGTTTTGCTTTCAGTCTCTGCTTAAATTCACTGTTTGGTAGTTGTCCTTCCCTTTTGCCAGGGTTGCAGGGTTGTATCAGGATATAAATAATACCGACTGACATAGGTAATACGTATTGATATTCACTAAAGTTATGAAATTAAATAAAATTGTACTGGTGGTGTAAAATGTGCCAGAAAAAGGATTACACCTATATTTTTTCTAAATATCCATAGCTTTTGGTGAAAGAGAGACTGATTCTTAGTTATTGAAAAACCAGCTATTTCAGACGTTATTATATTTATGATATTTTGAATGCTTGTTTGGTATTATAATTATAGCCCACATAGGTAAATATTTTCATTATTTTATGAGATTCTGCATAAAATATCTCTACAATGGTATGAAAGAGCGGTATAGACTCTACGAATATTGAAGTATTTTATTTTATAAAGGGTTTATAAGTTTAAAATATAAATAATGTTTCATAAATTACTCCAGATATGTTTCATTAAATAAATTTGCTAACGAAATATTGCACTTACTGATGCCCAAACATTTTAAAACTTCATGTATTTTCATGATCACTATAAATATCAATAAATACATTTAGTAAATATTGTTGTTGTTTGTTTTAATTATGTGTAAACCTTAAATTTCATAAATCATGCAAATCATCCTGACTGCTCAAAACTATAGACAGCTGTTATTAAACTTATGTTATTTTCTACGCTGATTTTTCACGAAACTAAGATTTTCCTTTCCTTTTTCCAACAAATACGTCTCAGTTCGCTGCCAAGGCAACCAACTTCTCTTAATGGGCGCAGTTTATTGGAAACCTTCAAAACTATACTTACTAAAAAGCGATTAACTGGGTCAGCGGTGAATAAGTATTATGTTAGCGGATAACCGCCGGCATTAAAAGAGAGCTGCGTTTCGTCTTTACCGTTTAGGCGGGAAAAGACGAACCGCTCGCTTGTGCTCCCAATCGCAACTGTTGTATAATTTTAGAGAAAGGAGATTTGTTTTGGTCCACCTCTTCTGTGGAGGTTCGTTGGTCGTGGCATTTCATACGCGGTATGTCCGCCTCTCGGTGTTACGAGGGCGACGTTGCCGCTCTGGGCGTCACGTCGGCAGCTCGGTGCTCGATTGTTCAGCAGCGACCCTCGCGAGGCGCTGCTCGCAGTCAGTCGGGCGCGCAGCTCAGTGCGCGACGTTTGTCCGAGGAGGGCTCCGCTCCCGTCCCCTCTTTCCCGGGCCGCAGTCTCCGCGAGTGCGACAGAGACAGCATGAAGCCCCAGCGAGCGAGAAGAGCGACTTCGGCGAAAATGAGACAGCGATACGTCGGTGTCGCAACCTCGCCCACCTGACCGTGTTGATGCCGCGCTCGAAAAAGTTGCGCCGTTGCGCTATTTGGAGGCGCACGACTGTTCGTGCGGAGCGTGTGCCGTGACGCGTTATTATCTCTATCAGTTGCCTAAAAATACTAAAGAAAGTAGTTTTTCAAAGCTAACCGAACTTATCAGTGTGGAAATCGACGCATATTCATAAAGGATTCATCGGTATGTAACAGTTTTCAGTTATATTCATTTCAAAACCATAAACTGGCTGGGGTCGCAATTTATCTCTCCTCCTTCGATAAGGGCCAATTATGTCCCCCGTGCTTAACCCCAGATTAGGAACTTCAGAAGAGGATTTTATCAGACAGTTCGTATTTTTACATGGACGATCAGTCTTGCGATGTAATTGTTGGTATTTAGTCGCCATTTTCTACATCGGTGACGAATACCGCCGCGCTGCCGTCCCCGTTTCCGCTGTATTGCTTGAAACCGGACCATATTACTCTATCCACTAAGACTATTATCCATAAACGTGGACTACTTATTCTTCAATCGAGATTCATCCGTTCGCTGATTCACCGGAGTCAGTCGCGTTTTTAGAAAAGCATAATAGAAGATTCAGATATTATATATTTTTTTAACTTGAACGTATCCAAATTTTGTAATTTCGGAACGTGCCCAAAAAAAAGGCGGGATGGGGACGCGCGGGGCGGGAACTTTTTTTTTTGACACATTGAATTTCAGCTGTGTGCCCGATCGACCCCTTTTGATTCTGAATATTTTCATTCAAATAAAACAACACGTTCCCATATTTTTATCGAGTTTTCGCGTGTGTTGCTGCGCCAGCTTGTAATTGTGCACCTCTCTAGGGTGTTATCGATTTGTGTACGTTTCCCGCTATAAATACGTTCGAGTTTGTGTCGCCGCGCCGGCGGACGAGCCGTAGGTACCGGTTCCTCGCGCTGTGTGGGTGCCGAGGGCATTCGAAATTCCAAAGCGGGCGTGTAAGTAGCTTTCGAGATTGTATTTACGCGTCGTGAAACTTGGAAATCGTTTTGGGTTGCGAAATTTGTTTACTTCGGCCGTTTAAATTGACTGGTGTGGATTTGTGGAAGCGGCGTCATACGTTGCACGCATGCTCACTGGGTGCTATAAATTTAGCCGTCCACTGCTCGGTGGCTCAACATGTACCCCGTGACGTCATCATGTCGTTCTCTGCAAGTGTTCACATGATTTTAGTCCCCCTAGGTTTGAAAGGTAGTCGTATTGATTGTCCTAACCTCACTTTGAGTTAACCTTTCTATCGGATGTTAGTGTTACATAACTCGCTGCAATCGGTCGCTATTGCATGTGTTCCTATACCCCTTTATCTTGTTTCTTATTCAGCAGGGTTCGGTTGTGGCTAGCGGTTATCAAAATATATGCGAAGGATATGTCTTATCGGTTTGTCCTCATTTTTGACCACATGGTCGTTTTATTATTGTTATTTTAACCAAAACATGTGCCAATGCTTGATTGCATAATGTTAAGTGATGGGTTTAAATGATTATCTTTATCAGAGCATTTTAAGCATTATAACTGAATTACTTAAGTATTACAACTAACATTAGAATATAACCCCCATTTCCCGTTGCTTACTTGACATAAGTCTGCATCACTGCGTACAGGGGGTAAATAAAACTGATCATTGGAAGCGCCACAAGGTTTACATACCTTGAGGCGTGCGGAAAATGTTCAAACACTTCGGTTAGAATCATGAATTTAATGAAGTTTATGCCAAATGTGACTTATTGTATTTGGACTGTGGGCTAGGCATGATTAAGTTTTAGGTTAGGTAGCACTTAAACATAGTACTAAATGTGCTCATACAACACAACTTAAACTTATAACCTAAATTTCATTGTTTGAAAGTTCAGTTTAACAGTCAGTAATAATTCCAATCATTTTCACCGGGCATGAAACTAAACTCAGTGAAAATTTGTAGCAATAAGCAAATATAATTGCCGAGGTTCATTGAACTCTTGTCCATACTGTTCAGTAATTAACTGGAAGAGCTCATTAATAAACAGTTAAATTGCAATTGTGGACTATTAATCGAATACAAATTAATTATTGCTTTTAATGTTGATATAATTTGTATTGTGATCTTTTTACTGCACACAATACTAAACATGCGGTTAAAAGGGTTTTTTTTAAGTATCTTCTGAAACACATTTTAAAATTTCCAGTATGAATCTCTTCTAGAGTAGTATTACATCTTACAAGCTGATTAATTTCATTTTAGTGAAATAAAAACAAAAAAATCAAGTGAAAGGCAGACTGACTTGCAAAAGCAAAGTAGAACAATAAGAAAGTTGTTACCTATCATCAAGTACTTAATTCAGTTAATCTTCAAGTCTTTGTAATTATTAGGGAGACTGTAAATGGTATTATCTCTTGGGCATGTTCCAACCTAGAATAATCCACTTCAGGACATGAGCCTCCTCCAACTCATCCATTCAGCAACCAGCTCTTATTTGTTAAAAAATACTGCTATACCAAAGGTCTCGGGTTCTATCCAAGGCTAGGGCTAACATTTGTTGAAAGACAGATATTTGTAGTCCGGTCTAGGCTGTTAATATAAATAATAACAAACTCTCCCCAGCTTGGAGACAGATGTGTGTAAGATGCTCCCACATATTCTATTCTATTCTCTGTGGGGGTGTAAGTACCTGCACCTGGGTCTCTCAAGTGGAACCTTTGTCTTGTGCATATCCCCTAGGTCTAAACTGCCTTCCTAAGCTTGGACCACTGCTCTCACATATTATACTATATATTAATATTTGACAATAAGTAACCCTCTCCCTCTGTCCTTTCCAGTTGGTCGTGTGTTGGGCTCAACCACTTAGTAGAATAGAATATGCTTTTATTTCAGACCAAGTCCAAAAACAAACAAAATTTACAATAATTAACAGTCTCCCCTCTATCTATTCCAGTGGTTCGTGTGATGGGCGTGGCCTGAGCTCGCCATGATGAAGCGGACGGTGGTGGCGCGCGCCGGCGCCGACGAGCTGGCGCAGATGGCGCAGGCGCAGCCCACGGTGAGTGCAGCAGGCCTAGCATGGGGGGCAAGATTAGTGCGACAAGAGAATAATGTTGCTTCTGGGGTTCACTAGTATACAAAGGAGTCTAGATGATGTTCTAATATGATCCGGGACCCATAGCTCCCATGTAAATTGGAACAGCAAACTGGATATTGTACTCTCCACACCTAGCATGGGGCACAATACACAACAAAACATGACAAATAGTTTTCCTCCGTGCTCAAGTCTTCTAATATAACATTTTTGTCTTGTCGCGCTCATCTTGTGGTCCATGCTAAGTCTATTTTTTAACAAACCAATTTACACTGGAGCTATGGGTCCTGGACATCATAGTAGAACATCATCGCGCCTCATTCTGTTACGGGCATGCTAAGAAGATGATTATCACCAGCATGATTAGCCAATAGTCCGTGACCCACAATATACTATCATCAGCCAATATCCATATTCATGTGTCCTGAACTCCTGACTTAGAAGTAGAACACCATTATCATGACCATCAAGTGAAAGGAGCCACCTCGATATCACCTGTTCCCTATAAAAGTTCAGCACTGGATAGTCAGCAACTGAAGCTAATATGACGACAGAAGTACAGATTCATTTCCCCATGGTGACAAACCTACCCAATTCAAGGACCCAAGTCCTTGATCCAATTATTGAATTTATGGTACATGGAATAGCTATGCCACTGTTACTCCAGGATTGTAGTTGTCTATGCTCACTCTAGAGAGGTCTAATCTCCACTGGACCGTAAACTCTCAATACACTAAAGTACTCTTATACAAAACTAAATAAAAATGTTACTCATTGTATAAAATAATCGTCACGGTATGCACTTGAATAATAGAAGACTAATTTAAATAATCGTTTCTGTAAATTTATTGGAACATTGAGTACAATAAGTACACATACCAACGTTTAATTTATGCTAGAAACTCAATTACTGCAATGCTAGGTTAAACAAAACAGTTTTTAAATGTACTTATATTTTATCATTATCATCATCAGCCAAGTCAATAATCATCCACTGCTGGACATAGGCCTCTCCCAAGGAGCGTCACAACACTCGGTCCTCGGCCTTCCTCATCCAACCACTACCGGCTACCCGCCTAAGGTCGTCAGTCCAGCGGGCAGGAGGACTCATATTTTGGTGTTATTAAATTGATATGGGAGTGTATCTGTAAGTGTGGACACCGTGATAACTCCTAAACATATTTATTTATTTATTTATAGACACTTTATTGTATACACAAAACAAAGACAAAAACATGAAGACAGAAAAAGTAAGAAGTACACAAAGGCGGGCTTATTGCCAAGAAGCAATTTCTTCCAGCCAACCCTTGGTTGGTGGAAAACTAAAGTGATATTCACACGAAACTCTTTTATACAATAATAAAAATAAAATAAAAAACAATTTAAACTAGACATAGAACTATACTAACGACTAACATGTCCAAAATATACCTATAAATTAGAATGACTAATGCCTATTTATTTAACCTACTTAAATAATAATAATACATACAGATACACATATAAAAAAAAAACTAAAAGACAAAAAATACCTACTTAATATATACCGACTAACTATGTTAATACATACATATATAATATATTATATACATAAATAAATATAATTTACCAACCTAAGGTTTGATGATAATGATCCTTTACGCTCTTTTTAAAAGTAGTAGTAAACATAGTATAGCGTCATCAAAATCGGTTCAGCCAGAGTTGTATTTATCAGAAAATCACCCCTTTAAACCGTTGCCTACCTGCCATAGGTGCGTGTAACTGCGTACGAGGGGCAGAGCGAGTGTGAGCATTGGAAGCGTCACCGAGCCCCCGCGGCCGGTGGCGTGCCGAAAATGTTCATACAAATTATTTATTTAAGAATAGCTTATAACGAAGATAGGCTTAATAGGAAGACTTAATAAAAAGTCCAGGCATTATATTGATGATCATGATGACATTATTGGTCTGCCTGCCTGCCTGCCTTTTTCACTTCACTACAGTTTGCTATTAGCAAGCAAATAAAACAATAACCCCCCATTGACGTAATCAGTTAACTACACCAATACTTTGGCAGGCAGCCAGTGTATTGACATGGTGTTATGACGAATGAATGGTGGTTTTTGCTCACATCCATTGTTGTAAGCTCAAGCTGTGAAGGGTAGTCAGGTGTTATATCCCCCCTAGTTGCAAAGGTTATTGACATCGTGAATGACATTTCGATTGAGTCTATAAATAAATAGGCGTGGAATTATGATAGAAAGCTGGCGATTTTAATATTTTTGGTGGATTATAATAAGTTTTTGATTGTAGAAAACAAATAAAGAATATTCTATCTATCTATCTATCTAATTTTCTTTCATAAAGGCGCAGCGAGATCTTTAGACCTTGCCTACACATAGATAGACAGAAGGTTTCGTTTTTATCAACCATCAACCACAAAATAAGTGTATAGTATACGGGTATACGGTATACCGTAACTTTCTCATATTTTTAAAATGTGTTTTATGTCTATCTATGGTGATAAAGCTGAATATGACTAATATCTATTACCATTGACTTTAGCAGGGGTTTTAACCCTGGTTACAGTTTGACGAGTTTAAAAAACAAAACAGCACAAGGAAATCATAAAATGTACTTCCAAATGACCTAACGGTACAAGTATATCGTCGACACATACAAAGCACAAATAGAACAAGCGCCTTATTTGCACTTAACCGGTGTGCATGGGTAAACAAAAGGTTATCAATGTTATCAGGTTATTATCAGTCGCCATACTTGGCTAGATACATAATGTATGCATGTCTGTAGGTGTCTATACTAGGTTAGATACTTATATGTGTGTATGTGGGTGAGCTTTGGTTGACAGTGTTGTGTCTGGCGGGATGGCAATTTGCATTCATTTCTAGTGTCTTGAGGATTAGGTTTGATGTAATATGGGTTTATTAGGAGGCCTTTGCCCACTGCTGGGACTTGACACAGAACAGAATACATAGAAGTAAAGTAAATAAGCCTCATAGAATAACAGAGGCGTTGTAAGTTGGGCATCGATATGCCAGGCAGTGTTGCCGCATCGTAGTTGAATTGAACAAACAGTTTAGTTTATTGTAATAGATGAATGAAGAAATATTACTTAATGGTTTCCTTAGAGATACCAAGTTAGAAAATTGTAACGGAAGGACATACATAAATAATATTATTATGTGCTATCAAGAATAAAACATAATAGAGTAATGTTACGTCAGCGGTAAAGATTTAGGCACGATCAGGACAGATATAAAAAAATTGTTGCCTCAGCCCTTACTGCATGGCATCTTTATCTACGTAGATAATCTCTTATACCGCACGTCATATCAAAATCTTAGCAGTATTTAACGCCATAATCTTCCATTTTAAATTAAACACAGAAAACACGTTGATCCAATCTCGACAAAAAATACCTATTGAGCCTAAGTTCAAGGTCTTAAAGACACGTGTTTCGGATTATATCCTTGTGTTTTTTTGTAGGTACTTGTTTATAAACGACGCCATCTTTAAATTGTGACTCAGATGCGAGTAAATCATTTGTATTATTCCCAGTTTCTTTGTGTTTTCTGTGTCATCTTCTACACTATACTTATTAATACACGCTCACGACTGTAATCCCTGAAGGGGTAGTCACGTGAGCCACTCGCTTTTCGCTGTAAATTTGCTACCGTACCGTGTAGGTAGCGAGCCGTATCGCTGCATTCAATGTGTTTAAGGTTAGGTACACATCCTGATAGAATCTAGATTTTTAAGTTTTCTCACTATGTTTTCCTTCATCTAAAGAATATGTGTTAAAAATCCTTATTTCTAAAGAATTCAGTTTACATGCCAGGAATTGAACCCACACCCTCTTGTAGGAGAGCCGAGACCTATCCGTTACGCCATAATGATAATAATATCATGATTATAAATGTGTATCTCCCTTGTTACAGATACAACAGCAAGGTGCAAGCAACATGCATACATTAGCCCAGACGGCACAACCACAGCTGCTAGGTAAGTTGTTTACTGTTACAATACTTTTTATTACAACGAAAAACGTACAAAAAGGCGGCCTTATTGTTCCATAGTTATCTACCAACCGATGGAAGAGAGTTTAAAAATGGTTTTAATTCAGGTAGCATATATGCCTCCTTAATGTATGTACTGTGTTTATATTATTTGTTCACCATCACCATCATCAGTTATCAGTCCACTGATGGTTTTCTTTAGACCCTATTGCACTCAAATCGTTTATTTGTGAGTATAAATTATTATTTGTTATAACAGCTGTTCTCGTTCACCAACCCGCACTAGGCCAGCGTGGTGGACTTGGCCTAAAACCCCCCCTTGGAAGGAGACCCGTCCCCAGTAGTGGGGACGTGATGGGTCGTAATGATGATGATGATAATAGCTGTTTAACCCTTTTACTCCGCAACGACTCTTATAAAAACTCCATCTCTAACTTAACCCTCCACTTCCCAGGAGCAGCAACCATGCTGCAAGTGAGCGGCGGCGTTGGCGGCTTCGGGCGCGCGCCCGCCGTCATCAACTACATGAAGCAGCCGCTGCAGTACGCCAACAAGCCGCAGCCCCTACCCTTGACCCCTAGACATAAGGTACAGAGCCATTACCCAAGCCCGTACTGACTCAATTTCAGTGACAGGGTACCTAATATACATCCGGCGGTAGGCAGTCAGCCACAGACTCATCAGACTGGCTCTTTTGACATCCACACGCTAAGAAGAAACGTCATCATCATCGGGTCCTCGGCAGATATTGAACTGCCCACCGCCACTGGCTTGGAAATTTCAAACGTTGTGTAAACTACCTTAGCTCTTAAGAGGACGAATTACTTAATTTCTGCTGCGATTCCTCAGAGAAACTCTTAGCATAGCTTCTTAGCGCTTCAGTCACAACATGATGCCATAAATATAGATTTTTGTGAGATAATGATGAAACACATGCGATGTGCTTGGACAGAATTGTCAGTGGTGATACACGCATGCTGCCTTCCTACTGATGTCTCAACAATAAAGTATTCAAGTCACTCTAAAATCAATAGCTCATATTTGAGAGCAAAAACTCAACAATACTTCTTTAATCATAGCAAAAGACATCATTTTGTGCACCTAAATGTCCTTAAATCGTAATAATTAAACCCTTCCACATTATTAACCAATCACATCTCTCCACAGCCTCTAGGCAGCCAATCGCCGGGCCCGCCGCCGACGCTGCCCCCCGCGCCGACGCCGCCCGCGCAGCCCGCGACCCAGTTCCAACGGCTTAAGGTCGAAGATGCCTTGTCCTATCTGGACCAAGTCAAATACAAGTTCAATACGCAGCCCCAAGTGTATAACGACTTCTTGGATATTATGAAGGAGTTTAAGAGCCAGACGTAAGTGTTTATTGTGTTTTTCTGTGGTTGAGTTAGCCTAAAATGTTAATTATTAGTGTGAATGTGAAGTTCAGATGACAGGGAAGTTATACGGGCAAATAAATCTATTGTCCAAGAAAGAGGATTTTTATAATTATTATCTTATAAAGCGCCTCTGTCCTAGGCATCCTACAAGAAACTTCAACAGATTCTGTCTTTAGCTTCGTCTTGCGGCCACTACATGCTATCTACACAAGAAAAAAATCCCTGTTAAGATTATCCAAAGTTCACAATAAATCTACAATGATGAAAACAATTACCGTATGACAACCATGACTAAAACTATTGGCTGCATTTTATAATGTACTGACCACCGTATTCTCTAACCCCCCTTACCCAACTACCAACTACAAATCAACTAATTTCTACAATTTGTCCTCAGAATCGACACCCCGGGGGTTATAACTCGGGTGTCGAATCTCTTCAAGGGACATCCGGAGCTGATAGTCGGGTTCAACACTTTCCTGCCACCCGGGTACAAGATTGAAGTGCAGAGCAATGGACAGGTGAGCTGCTTTTTCTTTTGTTTTTTTTTTGCTTATACAGGGTGTTGCAAAAGTGGTTTGGTAAGTTGAAGGGGGGGATTCTTGGGGGTCATGATGAACAAGCACCGTTCCGCTTACTACAACTTTTTTGTAACACCCTGTACGTTCTTAAGAGGGAAGATTTGTGTCTGTGTCTGAAGCCAATAAACTCAAAACTATCAAGTTTTTTTTTAAATCTACATCTTGCTACATCTTATTACGTGGGGACTACTTTTCCACGGGAAACCCATTTAAAATGAAGCGAAGCTTGATGGAAAAACTATCATCATCATTTCTCCAAACAGTTTGTACAGTTTTGTCCTCGACCCACTTAACTGGAGGGCGTCCAACTCTACGTTTGTCTCGACGCAGTCTCCACTGTATAGGATTATCTACAAATGTCGTGGTCACGAGCTTATAAACTTAAAACACCTATAAACTCAAAAAAAGTGTTTTATAAGTCACAGTCAAGCAGTACAGGAACTTCGCCCCCTCTCAGATATGGATAAAAATATCCATTTTCATCATGGAAACAAATTTGTTATGTATAAAAAACTTAATCATACTGAAACCTTATGTTTTGGGTAACCTTTTCCTTAAACCGTAGCTTACTTTATTATTGGATTCGGTAAGTTACAACCAGACTTTCTCAAGCCCCAAAATGTAACAATTATAAAAGTTCAGAAAAGTATTTTTACGCAATGAAGTTACGGTTGGAGTTATACCTACCGTAACATGGTCTCTTTATAAATACTGATAATAGAAAAGTACAGTTAGTAGACTCAATCAGGACTAGAGACAAACCTGAGAGAGGTGCAGAAAAACCTGACCCCCCTCTCATAGTAACAATGCTTCTGAGAGGGGTTAGATTTCTCTGCCTTACTTATACTTTTTCATTTCCTACTTTTAGTACCAATTTCGCCATAGTGGGTTAGAGCCATTGACAAAGGAAGGGTGCTTTTCCACCAGAGATGTGCTATGCTACGATGCTATGGATGCGTTTGATATCCACCAATCATATTATTGGTGCACATAGCTTAGCACTGGTGGAAACGGATTCAACTAAGATATGTTTTTTGTATGGAATGATGCGTGCTATGGATGTGTGCTATGGATGCGTGCTATGGATATGTGCTATGGACCCTCTCCCCTCACCGCGCCGCCGCCCCCGTCGTTTCCCTACTATCGATACATAGCATAGCTCGAGATGCGCATCTTTCTCGCACAGCTACTTTGCGGCGGCGCATCTTCGTAGCGCATCTTCCTCGCACAGCTACCTAGCGTAGTATTGGTGGAAACGGTCACATATTTTCGTAGCGTAGATATCACATCTTCGCAGCATAGCTGCATAGCACATCTCTGGTGGAAAAGCACCCTAAAGAGAGGACCTGGCATAAAAATCGGTACTTAAAAATATATCGTCGTCTCTTTTTAACTTATTGGTGTTATCCTACGTAAAAAAGGACAACAGTAGTTTTGTCTTTGCCTAAAATTACAACGTTGCGACCGGTCGCCATGTTGATTGACATCCAAACACAAGGTACTTCAGCTGTCAAACAATTTGTTTGTTTACATTTTTCAAGAAAAAAGCCGCCATTTTAATTGAAACCAAAGTTTAGGTAGGCGCATTTTTTTCGTGGATATGCCATGTCCTCTCCTTATTCCTTTGTCAATGGTTAGAGCATAACCAGGGATTATTGGTTGACTTTTGACACATCTGTCAAGAATTTAATATAAATAATATAATAATAATAATAATTTTTATTCCAAAAAAGCTTATCTAATTACAAATTACATCTGTGCCTGAACTAGGCCAGAGACCTGTACATCAGGCATCAGCGCTCCTCCAATAGAATATAATAATAAAGCTGTGCAAATTCAAGTAGGTACTCAATATGATTAAAATTAATTTAAAATAAAATTAATTAACTTAAAAATTAAATTAATTATAACTTTAAAATAAATAAATTAAATGAAAGAATCATACAAACTTTACATCAAATAAAGCTAGCTAGATCAATCTAAAAATTAATGGTGGCTAGAAGTTTAATGGCTTGGGAATTTGTACCCAAGGGACAAATATGGAGATGACGAATAATTGATGAACCAATCCCTGGTCTAACGTACTATGGCGAAATTGGAGTTTAACTTTATAATTTCCCAACCTAACCCACCCGCGCAGAATCGAGACGTTATGTATTTATAGTCGTACGTCATCCAGGTGTCCGTGTCCATGCCCTCGCCGTCGGCGCTCGGCGGCGGCGTGCTGCTGGGCGTGCACCACGCGCCGCAGCCGCAGCTCGTGCATCTGCTGCCGGTGCCTCAGTGAGTATATAGCTTTATTTATTACCCTCAAATTAATAGACGGTATTGTAAATTTACAACAAAGTTAAAATTGGGTTTGAAACACATGACTTTGAACACTATACACTTGTCCAAAATTAATAATGCACATGCAGATCTTCACACCCGAATCATTAAATCGAAAAAGCCTTAAAAAAACATTTGCATATTGCACCTTGTTCGAAAGAAATAGGAGTCAATATCATGTGTCACATAATCGAAAACAACCGATCTGTCAAAGATTTCTATGCGCATTATCAATTTTGGAGCACTGTACGTCAGTCAAAAAGTTGAAATTAGCATATCACAACTTCAATTTTAAACATGTTTTAGTTTCAAAAAGCTCTATGAATTCGGGGGTAAATTTTTCATCATTATCAATATCAGCCAGCAATTATCCACTGCTGGACATAGGCCTCTCCCAAAGAGCGCCACAACACTATGTCCTCGGCCTTCCTTATCTAAAATTTAGTGCTTTAAAATTTGGACAAATAAGGAACTAAGTAAAAAGAAGACCCGTGTGGCAAAGTCACAATACACATCACAATCGTGATTCTTGTCATATGAAAATAAAACTCGTAGTTAATTTAAATTCATTGTTGACATTAGCGTGAGTATGACTAGCCCTTTCAGATCCCTGCAGCCATTTTCATAGTGGTAAATGACCTATTACATGACTACAAAATGTATAACAGATTAACTAAACATGATTTTCTTCTTTCCCAGGCCGGAACCTATTCCGACGATGACTATGCCAAGGTAAGAAATAGACGATAATTTCAGTAACTTCACTGTTTGTAAAATAAACGTAGGTTCAATAATGTGTGTTCTTTGGAGCTGTTATTTTATGTTTTTTTTATCCTGAACATAATAAGTTTCAGTTACAGATAAGTAGGTAGGCCGCTGCCAATCTAAACACCATAAGATAGGGGCGCGACAACACTGTACTAGATATTTCAACTAGGCAATAATGTAGCTTTCTAACAAATTTTATATAATAAATAAAATATATCTCAACCCCACAAAAATGATGATATTAATTACCGATTGACATCCAATGATAAAAACTCATCGGCTGCTCTTTTGAGTTCTGACAACCGTCCCCCCATCTCAAACACCCCTCTAGTCCCTACCCAACTAAACCCACATTTCCTCACAGGTCGGTCAGTACTGCGATAGTGCACAATCTGTCGGTGGAACAGCCTTCGAATACGTTGCATCACATATCGCAAGCTCATCAACAGTTGGAGGCGGCGATACACCATCAGCAACAGCCGGGTATGTTGGGAATTATTGTTTAATTTATTATTAGTTGTTTAGATAGATAGAATGAAGACGATTTATTTAGTACACTGATAGTTTTGTGAAAATAAATGTGAACAAGACAATTATTTTTTTATGTTATCTTTTATGTCTAATATCTGACTGTTTCATTAGCAAATCGAACCTGGAACCTTTTGTGTTTTAGTAGTGTCCTAACCACTGTACTTGAGTTGTTATGTAGGTTATATTATTTAATAAATCACAAATATTTGAACATTGTATTTAAGTAACAAATTTTATTGAAGATTGCACCAAATAGCAATAAACATGATGATATTAATTACCGATTGACATCCGATGATAAAAACCCAACGGCTGCTCTTATGAGTTCTGACTTCCTTCCCCACTCCCCCACAAACCCCACTAATTACCCCCCCTTTTAATACCAACTCTCGACCACCAGGTGGCGTGGCCAGCGGCGGTTCTCAGCACCCGCAGACGCCGCCGGGTCAACCCGTCGAGTTCAACCATGCTATTGAATATGTCAATAAGATTAAGGTGAGTGGATGATTGTATTAAGGTTACCACGTCTATTATAGTATAAAGACTAGGTTTTGTCACCATGGTGAAAGGAGTAGACAGTAAGCTAAGGGTATAGCTGACTGCCCGTAGTGTCAACACATCTCATTCAATGAGCGAAAGATTACTCAAATAACAAGTGTGTTGTTGATTCTCAACAGAAAAACAGTAATTGGAGTTATAACTATATCGTTTATACACCCGTAACAGTAATAAAAGAGAAGGAAAATTGTTACACATTTACCCGCAGCGCAACCAAAACAGTTTCCCATACACTAACAGCCGCATTCCCCCAACAGTCGCGCTTCAGCCGCCAGCCGGACAAGTACAAGCGCTTCCTGGAGATCCTGCACGCGTACCAGCGCGGCCACCGCGACCTGAAGCAGCCGCAGGCCAAGCAGCAGACGGAGCAGGAGGTGTACTCGCAGGTACCTAGCCTATACAGGGTGTTGCAGTACCTAGCCTATACAGGATGTTGCTAAAATGGTATATATGTAGTAAGCCTAAAAGACTGACTCAGGTTAACAAAGTTAAGTTTAAAAGTACAGAATGACTCCTGGAGTGACGCTGGAGCTTACTATACTTACCAATTTTGTAACATTCTGTGTACTGTATCTTTAGGTATAACCGTATCATCATCAGCCCGTAATGGCCTCTCCCAAAGAGCGCCGGGGCCCTAGGTCTTCGTCAGCCGGAGTATGTACTGGAAAACAGCACTTTTGCAATAATCGGGTAAAAACGGCTAAGGTGATCCCGCCGTAGCCGCTCTTTAGCCTCTTTAGCCGTTCTGTTTCTTCTGAACAACTTTCGTTCTACAGGTAAAGACAACTGTATGAAAATATAATTTATTTAATACTTTTATGTGTTTTTGTAAGACCAGACTCTTATATTTACACCCAGTCTTTTCACGTATCATAATTATGTTAACTTCCAAATGTAGGACACAATGTATGAGGTCACAAAATCAACCTTTGCACAGAGCATTGTGACATTAATAGTAAATAAGTCCCCCAGAGACTACCCTTTCCCAGTACATTATGTAAGCTATATGTATATTGAACATGGTTAGCTATATGCATATTGTACATGATGAGCTATATACATAACGTGACCATTTATTTTTTATGTCTCAGCGGGACACCTGCGGAATTTCATATCCCTCGAAGATACATATATTATCTTCTTATCTTTTCGCTCAGTTTGCTCAGTGCATCAATTGAAAGTTCAATCCCTACGATGAAAGAGTGAAATGTGAAAGAGATGCAATGAATGGTGACAATTTTTTTATATGTATCTAATAATCTTGTAAAGTTGGTATATTTAGGATACCTAAGTACTTACTATGTTTTAATAAATATACCAGATGGGTACACTACATAAATCCGAATAACTTTTTTAAGAATTTGAATATAACGATTTTTTAAATTATGAATTTCATAGTTCTAGTAAATTTTAAGCTCGAATAACGAAAATTACGAAAAGTTGATAAACGAAATTTCAAACAACAGATTTATTAAAATGACCAAAGAAAATTTTTCCAATGTTATAATTTCGATGTTTTAAATATACTCGTTTAGGACCTAAGGTTTTTAAGGTTTAACACCGTAAAAATCAGAGCCATTGTTTTGCTTTGTTGTGTAACTTAACAACAAATACTAGAAATAGTTTTCTATTTAACAATACTTTTAGTCTATATTTGAAACGCTCCGCTTTGTTTTTCGATATGTACCTAACACGCTCCTCCTCGCTTTGATCGTCGTCGAACCTATCTTTAGGTTTTGGTTCTAAAGTTTTTGAAACGTTCATTTTATTTTTGACAAAATCACGAGTTATCATATTTTCGGTCCGGATTTGATATTTTCGTGTTTATAATAAATCTGTATTTTATTTTTCGTATACTAAAGTAATCGTATTTTTTAACGTTCGTGTATTTAACAATGGTAATAAAAACCTTCGTGATTATTATATCCAAGTATTCTTTTTTATAAATCAATATTTAAAAAATCGTTATTGCAATATTTTGTAAATTAGGTACATATTCGGTGTTTCAAATTCGGAAATAAGTTTATTCGAATTTTTGCGTGTTCCAATACCAGACGCTACAAAATTCTTAAACTTACATCATACTTTGATTTTCTTAATAATTTGAGTAGTTTAATTTAAAGTTTTTATCAATAGTGCATCTTATCTTATTTTCTCATTCATAAAAGTTAATACAGATTACTTTTTCGGAAAACATGTAGGTACTCAAACGCATTTCTTCTTTGTTAGGAATGAGTAGGTGAGCGAGATAAATTTATATACACGATAGAGCAAGAGCGAGTCAATGATCGTCACTGAACGAAGTTACTCGCGGAGTTTCGGTGGAACTCGGACTCATATTACTCCCTATAGTCTATGTGAGTAAGTGATAAGAAGATAAATAGTTGTCTCAAGTGATAAAATGAAAGAAAGGAAATATGGGATGAAGTTACAAAATATAGGTAATTTAAATTATCGTTTGGTCTGTTTAAGAAAGCGGGACATTTTTGCCCTCGCCGGGGACAGCGGGACGCACAGCTTGAAAGCGGGACTGTCCCGCCGAAAGCGGGACGTATGGTCACGTTATATATACATGAAGCTCATTGCTCATTGCTTTGGCCGATATGAACACATTTCGGCCAAAGCAATTAACAAACCATGACAACGCCCAATCGATAATAGCACTAAGACCTTGAGTAATTAGGTCGCGGATGCGTTAATTTTGTAGCTAAACATTGCTCGTGTGATATGATAACTAAATACATACGGTTCGGTTGAATAGACTTGCGAATGACGTAGGCAAGATAGTGTGAGGGCGTCAGATACAGTTTAACAAAATTTTGTTTACAGTGTCAATAAACTATGTGTGTCAAAATAATAGAATAGAATATCGTTTATAACGTAAAATTTTACCATTATTTGTTGACTGTCAAAAAATCAAGATTTTGAGTCTATTTCACAAAGGCTCAGTCACTGAGGAGAAAAAATAACGAAGTAATAAGTATTATAAATAAATTCAAAAATATACTTTTTGTGTGTATGTACATAGGTTTCTGTCTGTCTGGATTAGGTAGCTACTGATAATACGAAATAGATGAAATGAAATAAGCGCCTGAAACAACCTCTAAAACCAGAATAGAAAATCTGAAGAAAATATGTTTGTATCGTTTTTATTTCCTGCCTAATAAGAGTTAGTTTTGAGCTTTAAATGTTGAAAGCTGCAGTCTTACAGAATCTTGTCTGGCGGACTAAAGTCATTGACCTGTAACGAACGCATTCAATCAGCTCGTTCTTACAAATATGGCTCTTACGTAAGAAGACTAAAGGACTATTGTAGCTTGAGAAGTAATACATTGGGATTTGTTCATGTCCTGTCTAGCCGGCTTTGTGTTTATTTGGTGATAAGTACCTTATGTTGCGGTGTGTTATTGAATGTTCTATTTGGATTTTCTTTCACTTTGTATAGAATAGGAACAATGCCAGACTTATCGATAAGATGTTACAGATACATTTTTGAGTTTGTAAGTTAACCTGCTGAGATATTTGGGCCATGACGTGACGTTAGAGTTTGATGTTATGAATCTACAGGATGTAGTAAAAGTGTATCTTTAGTCATTTACCATATGATAACTATATTTTTTTCCCACACCCATATTACAGAGGCGCGAGCATAGGATTCGATACTATTTTCGAATCTACACGAAGGGTCGCTTTTACCAAACGCTAAACGTATTTAAATCAAATTTTAAATACATTTTGTACTAACTGACAGACGTATGACAGGCTACTAAATACGTTTAGCGTTTGGTGAAATTCCACCTAACATGGAAAAAACAAATGCCACTTTTGGAACTAACAAATTTGCCTTACATTTCGACAGTGACATTTGACGATACGCAACCAATACGCAACGTAAACGGAGGTTTCGAATCCTGTGCTCGGGCAACAGGTTCTCCATAGTTGGGCTTTAGATGGCCATGTGTGAGATGTCTCCACATATTATTGTTACAAATACCACTACCATTTTTTCATCACGACCCATTACATCCCCACTACTGGGGCACGGGTCTCCTTCTAGTGAAGGAAGGGTTTAGGCCTAGTCCACCACGCTGGCCAAGTGCGGGTTGGTGGACCCCAACACAAGCCATATAACCACTACCATTAATGCCATGTAACCTCCAACACTAAACCCACCTATCAACCAAAACCCCAACTAACCCCAACTTTCCTTCCACCAGGTGGCGAAACTCTTCGAGAATCAAGACGACTTACTAGCGGAGTTCGGGCAGTTCCTGCCGGACGCGAAGGCCCCCGGCGCCGCCAAGCCGCCCGCGCCGCTCCCCGCGCCGCACTCGCCGCCGCCGCCCGCTAATATTGTAAGAATCTAGACTAGATCTCGGTGTAAATACTAGACTTGTGTACTCCTCTGTTTCGTAGATTCGTGTAGGCTCTCAACGACAATTAATGTTAAGTTTTCAAACATTTCAATTCAAATATCTTGCTGGCTTGCTTTGACAGTATAGTGCAAGTCACCCTTAATGTTAAGTTGTCTCAATGTAATAGATGCTGGCTGGCCCAAGATACGATATTTCAGAATCATCAGGCGACCACCGATTATTATTGTTTAAGTCCAACGACTTTTCTATTACGGTATAGCGTTCCTCGCTTTATTTTGGTATCCACTAAAAATTCTAGCTAGACTATACAGTTTTCCCTGTACTCAAAACATATTACAATGATGATATTAATTACCGATTGACATCCGATGATAAAAACTCTACGGCTGCTCTTTTGAGTTCTGATTCTTCATTCCACTACCCAACAGACAAACCTATGTCTATCTCTTTCTAACTTACGCATGTTTATTGCAGAGAGAAGAACCAGAGAGATATAATGTCGCTCCTGTGTCGCCGTCGCCGCCGCAACTGCAGACACATGCTCAGGTATTGTGTTTTTTTTTATATTTATGTAGTTATACTGGGTGATGGAAAAAAGGTTAGCTGAAAGCGGGTGGAAATTTGCAAAAGTAAAGTGTCGTTTTCACATTTGAGTAAGTGAAGTTAAGAGGAATTTGAGTATGGAATGCAGCGCTGTGATTGGCTGAGTTGTCTTTGAATAGGTCTTTAGTTCATGCTTTAGAATTTAGATGATTTACTGAAGACAGCATCTGTGCCATATACTACTAAGGTGGTTAACAGACACCCTCATCCGTTTACAGTATTTTAAATTTGATAGATTTAGGTTTTAATTTCCACCGTATAAAATAATACATAATCGTGTATGTCTAGCCTAATACTTTATTTTTTGGATGACAACATACCCCTTTAAACCGTTGCGTACCTCCCATAGGTGCGTGCAACTGCGTACGAGGGGCAGAGCGAGTGTGAGCATTGGAAGCGTCACCGAGCCACCGCGGCCGGTGGCGTGCCGAAAATGTTCATACAAAACTATCACTTTTCATTGTTATTTTAGTAGGACCAGGGCGTCCCACTCTAAAATTGAAAATACGTGATGTCAGTTCGCGAGTTAACCTACAATTGGAGCATGTTTTCTAATAAAAATTACTGTAAAGTTTTTATTTACCCTGGGACGGAGGAACGAAATTGTAAAATTTTGGAGCTCTGCCAAAACTATTTGAAAACATGAAGTTGTAAACAAAGCTATCTTACAATTTCCTGGCGTGATAAGAACGATAATTTACCAACAGTTTGGCTTGGTAAATAATGAAATTTATGATAAAATGCTACTGTGTCTTGAGTAAATTTTATAATAAATGATATGATTAGAAAGTAATCTACTTTACTTATCGTGAATACAGCCTATAATAATTTAAATAATAATAACAAATGCATTTTAAGGTATCATGGTGATTAGGACTTTTTTCAGCTGGTTATTTAAGTCGTTATCTATGTCCAATTGCCAATGTGTTTCGTATGAGTAGTTAAACTCGAAACACTATTCTCAGTGTTTTTGGTTGTGAATAAGCAGCCAAACAATCAATGGAATGCCCGTGCTAGGAATGCAGGAGCACATATTTTCTCTTTTCATCCAAATGGCGTATTCCGCAAAAATCTAAATAAACATAAAGTTTGGTATGCTCTTGACTTACCTTACATATTTGTCCACCAGATCCCGAAGCACCCGGGCCCAGCGCCGGCCGCGGCGCCCGCGCAGCCGCCGCCGCACCCGCATCTCAAGAGATCACCGTCTTTCTCATCTACTACTGGTACTATGGGTATGTATACTTGTAAAGTTAAATATGTCTCTCTATTTTTATGTTACTTTGATTCTTATACATATTATGTTTGCCTGTAAGAAATGGATTGATAAGGCAGCCTATTGTTCCTAGTCTATAAGTATATTTTAAGTGGTATTCTGTTTCGTCATCATTATGAACAGCCAATAAAAGTCTACTCCTGGACATAAAAATATGTATCTACATAACTTTCCGTAACACGGTGTAACAAATCCGTTATTTCTATATTAAGTTATGTGATTCTGATACAAAATTTTGCACAAATATGATAAACATTCTTAATTTTAACCCCTACATTCTCCCCCCAACAGCATCCGGCGCGCCGCCGCCGAAAAAACCCCGTCCTTCGGGCCTGACCGGCGCCCATGTTCGAGACGTATCCTACGCCGAGGCGGCTAAATGTGGATCTATGCACGAGTACAACTACTTCGACAGAGTGCGCAAGGCTTTGCGGAGCCAACATGTTTATGACAACTTCTTGAGGTGAGTTTTACGGGTCTGTGCGACTGTGTATCCGTTCCTGGTAAATTAGATTCCAAACGGCTTAACCGATTTTCGATTTGGGTTTTTTGGGTCAAAGGTAATGTTAGCCGAAGTGTTTTAACCAAAGAAACAAATCGTAAAATTACCTATGACCCAAAAGAATGGCTAAAGCCATGTTTTATGGAAATCGGCTTAGCCGTTTAATAATTATGCGACTTACCAGCGTTACACGCGCGAACAGTTTGCTCACTGGGAACGTATACTTATTATATAACTCTTGAAATAAACATTGACTTTTACTTTCGCTACACGAGTACAGTGAATTTTCTCTGGCGTTAACTATATTCTATATTATACATACATACAAACCCAACCCAAAATCTCTAGAGTATTGCGATTTTTCTTCTCTTTCTTTCCAACACTTTTATACTAACCCCCCACTCTCCCATCACCAGATGCCTGCTGCTCTACACCAACGAGATAATCTCTGCGTCCGAACTGGTCTCCGTGACGGCTCCGTTCCTCTGCCGGCACGGGGAGCTGCGGCGCTGGCTGCAGGACTTCGTGAGGGCTGAACCACCGGCCGAAGCTGGTTAGTAGCATCATCATCACCAGCCGTAGTGGATATAGGTCTTTAGGTTGACGCCGCGCTATGATGCTAAAATGTGTTGTACTACTATGGTAAAATACCGTCAAACAGAGCTCCAGCGCTAGAAGTACGCAATGCTACGCTTTACCGAGTGTAAGCAGCATTCAGCAGTCATACAGTGCCCAATAACACTGACTTCAGCCCACTGAGTCTAGCAACTGCCATCTACGTTTATCGTGTCTATCTAAAAGCGATATCGTTAGCAGGAAAATGATTAAATATTTAACCCTCGATGTAATATGCTACATTTAGATACCCATAAGATCTAATCCTCTGAAACCTCATGTAATAGGACCTCAACAAATTGTGTTAGTTGTTTTTGGTAAATTACATGAACATAAAGTTATGTTATGTGAAATTTAATTGCTTCGCTAACGAAGCATAATTTCATTGAGTTAATTGTATTATGAGTTTTCGTTTCGGGGTTAATTTCTAACATAATAATTAGCAATTAGCTAGTTTAGTTAGCGTGTCTGAAACTATAATTCAGTATAACGCTACTTAAACTGTTCAAATCGATTTTCGTTATTGTTTCAAATTTTCATGGTCTGTTTCAAAAACTGCAAATTAAAGTGTCTGTATTGAGTTATTATCTGACAAGTTGTAGTCTACTTATTGTCACATGATGTTTGTCTGTTTGTCCAACAGTCACTGCTTACAGGGTGATCACTAAATCTTAATCTCTTATTCCCTCCATCCAAAGGTTGGCTGGCAGAGATCGCGTTTAGTGATAAGACCGCCTTTTGTATTCTAATTAAGTACTTGTTAATTTTATTTTTCTTTTTTGTGTACAAATAAAGTGTATTCTATCTATCCTAACCGTATTTCATACACTAGTAACCTTGTACTAAACGTCTTATTTCCTCACCCACAGCTCCATACAACAACTACAACCCCACTTCAGGCAGCTTACTCTCGTACGACCGGGAGAGGCTCGACAGCAAGCAGAGGCTCGAGCCTATAGGGGCGTTGGCTGCCCAGTTGAGACATGACAGGCCGCAGGGCGATGCCGCTATGGATATTGGTATGTTATACATGAATACATAATAAATATACATAAAGATGAGAGGAGTAATCTCGATCGACGCTTTTTCCGTAAAACCATGTAGCAACTGGCCGAAGAAACACCGAGCTTTCGAGAACAGGCATGAGCAGCGTGGGACAGCCTCCGATTCGCTGAGGAACTTAGATAGGTAGCTGTATAAGGCAGCAGGTTGAGTAAGATGTCGTACGACCGGGAGCGGCTGGACAGCAAGCAGAGGCTGGAGCCGATAGGCGCGTTGGCTGCCCAGTTGAGACATGACAGGCCGCAGGGCGACGCCGCTATGGATATCGGTATGTTATTAATGTCTTCTTCTTCTTAGCGTGTCGGTGACTAACACTATAAAGGCCTCGGGACAAGCTCGCGAACGCCTGGTTGACAGCGTGGTGAAAGGCGATCCGTTTACGTGAGCTATAAAGTATACATAAGTTGAACAATTAAATAAGGAATTTACATTGTTACCTAAACTAGGCTCATCACCTGTGCTTTAGATAACAAGCTCTTCCTTTATAATTATAACTTAATGGTAGGCACTACAAAGAGTATTACAGTGTAGAATGAGTTTATAATATATACATTCATTAGAGAAAGTAATTAAAAACAAAAAACAAAAGTACTAATAATACAAGGACTTACAGTAAAAACGTCCACATAAATTAAATTAATAAGACTTACATTACTAAATAATATTTATCTGTTTATCTAATTTTCCAAATCAAAAAATCAAAACAATTTCAACACCCGTAAACCATACCAAAAGTGACAAGATCAACCGCGGAGGGGGGAAGATAGCAATTTTTCCGTTTACGTGAGCTATGGCTATAGGAGGAAAGGATGTCTGAAAGGATTTGCCAGTCAGAATTGCGTCATTTGCAGAGTTTGTAGCGCGGACACCCGTCATTCCTACATGGCTGAATTAGAGTTTAAACATAGACATCATTAGTATAAGTGCGGCATTATTACGCCTGCAATGTATTTTACATTGATATGATGACACTAAGCCGAAATTATGTCGCGTTATTCTCCCGTAAATGAATGTTTCAGTCTTAATTAACAATAGTTTCTAAACAATTATTATGATTTATTGTCATCCTCAGGTAATTTACCTATGTGATAAACTATACCATTTATTAACCCACCTTCATTATCACCAGATCTGAGCACGTGCAAGCGGCTGGGCACGTCGTACTGCGCGCTGCCGCGGGGCTCCGCCGAGGCCGCCTCGCGCCGCTGCAGCGGACGCACTGCGCTCTGCAAGGAGGTGAGGTTTCTCTTTAGCATAATGTACGGTCAGCTGTATAAGTAGCTATACACATTTGTAACATGACAAGCTGACGAACCGTCAATGTTTCAATGAATGGATAGGAGGTGGTTTGTTAAGTTGACAAGATACAAGACAAGGTCCAGTGTATAGCTACTTATGAAGCTGCCTGTAAAACTACCAACTACCTTACGAGCACCGCAAATAAGCAATAAATCGGTTATCGTTGTTATTTGTCAAAACTAACTAACTTGTCGATAGGTCGGTCGGTGGTGATAAGGTAATAAGAGAGCTGACTATAATAGCGGCTGTCTGAGTATGTACAGTTGACAAAACAGAAATGTGTCCATCCGCATTATGTTGATGGCTGTCGAATGATCATGATTCAAAGACCACTATTTTTTCTGTTATTATAAATACTCATCATTAGTTTTTTTTAATTGATGAAACAACTCTCTTACATCCCGCTCGCGCTAATCATAAGAGTGCGGGCGTCATAAGGGGGGAGCAGAGCAGAGGTCACGACGCGAAAGGTTGACGCCAACGCGCTTGACGTCGATCCATTGTCTGTGGTACATAGATGTATATGAAAGATAATAATCTGAAAGAAGAAATATCTGAATGTCAATACATTGTCTATATTGTGATACATACTAGTATTGTAAAGATAGGATACATATCTGAATGTCAATAGCCGCTTCACAATCTGTGATCTATGTGTAACGTGGCGTTAAGTTATTCATAGGTCGTAACTTACATTACAAGAGATGCGTAGATCTAGACAGGATGTGTAGCCCGAGTAGCGTTTAAACACGCGACTAACTGGCTAGTAAAGGAAGAGCCTAACTTAGTTTATAGATGATTTATATCTTCTATCCAATGGTCGCCTTGTAGATTTGATAAACATAAACCTTTTTGAACTGTTTTAATTATAAGTTGCTATCTTATTTATACATTTCCTTTTTGTTGCAAAACTTCTTGTAAATATACCTACATATATTTTTTTATATATCAAACATGTGAATAACTTGATTATTTTGTTATAAACAGGTGTTGAACGACACATGGGTATCATTCCCGTCATGGAGCGAAGAATCTACGTTCGTGACCAGCCGCAAGACGCAGTATGAAGAGTACATCTACAGGTGTGAAGACGAGCGGTTTGAGGTAAGAAAATATACTGTAACTTTACATTGAAATTAATATTGTAATGGTCAATCCAGACAGGCAGACATTAGAGCAGGAAAAGGTTTTGTAACCGTGGTCGTGTGAAAGGATATTAGCCAGTAAAATTATCAGTTGATGGCATGGGTTGCCCTGGACGTATATAAGGTACAGTTGCTGATACGACACATTTTTCGTTCACCAAAGATGCTCAGTATGCCCGTAAAGTAAGGTTAAAAGCTGCAATTATAGAATTGCAATAGTACAATTCTGTAGGCAAGTAAACATTATTTGAAAAACTAGCAGAAGTATGCTTGCAACATCTGTTTACACCTTTGCATAAGTCGACTCCTGCAATTTTTATTGCCAAGTACAAACACCACTTTACGTTGACCTGGCAAATAAGTGTCCAACTTGTAGAAGTACATGTCTATTATGAATAACTTATCACTATTAACTAACCAACCACACACTAACCACAAACCCTCCCAACAGCTGGACGTAGTAATCGAGACCAACGCGGCCACCATCCGCGTGCTAGAAGGCGTGCAAAAGAAGCTATCCCGAATGTCGGCAGAAGACGCAGCTAAATACCGCCTCGACGACTGCCTCGGCGGACACTCGCCGACCATACACCAGAGGGCGCTGCGCAGGATCTATGGAGACAAGGTGGTACGGACTGACAAGGATGTATTGGCATGGCACGACAGGAGGTAGAGGAGAGTAGGGGTGGGGATAGATAGTGACGTAGGACACGCGAGGAGTTTGATGAGGGGTAGGTAGGTTGTAGGGGTAGGTTGTAGGGGTAGGTAGTGCCGGATTTACAGTCTAGCCCTCTTATTCATAGAAAAGTTACGTTTAGCTATTGAACTGTTTAGTCACTATCTGTCAAAGAATAAATTGTTCTTTGGCAGAGAGGGACAAAACAGTTCAATAGCTAAAACGTCACGTCCTATATCTTTTCTAGTAATAGGGGGGTAGGAATGCAGGGCTCAAAGCATCGTGTTTTTTAGCACCATTTATGAAGTTGGTCACTTTTTTATGTCGTTAGAAAACGGAGGGGTAGAAAGCAGTGACTTTGAACAGATAGATAGAATATTCTTTATATCTACACAAGAACAGAATTTATGAAGCTTATATACAAACACATACTTACAAAAAAGGCGGTCTTATCACTAAACCTTGTGGTTAACGACTCTTTGGTCACGATTTGCCGCCTCTAAAATCTGCCATTAAACTGTAAGGGGTAGGGTTTTATAGATTGAATTTATAGAGCAAGGATAAAAAAAGTTATATAGAGGAAGAAACAAAAAAAAAATGCACAGGGGTCAGCGGTAGATGAATTTATCACAGGAAAGTTTAGTTGAGATCAATAGCTTACAAATTTTAATAAATAATAGTCAATTTAGCAGCTTAGATTGGGATTAGCTTAGTGTATAGTTTCAGTTTTATGGGGTGCATTTAGTAAAATTCTTAACAATGGGGAAAATATTATTTATCAAGCGTTTGCGAAGTTAATCAGGTAAAATCTTTTTTAAATAAATGGTGAGAGGTAGTTGAAATGCTTACAATATTATAAAATAGTTTGTTTTATTCCTGCGTGTTGCAAATTCTTACAGCTTCTCAATGAAATTATATTCTATATAACAAAATATATTTTATAAGTGCCATTCTTTTGCAGCATATTTTGATTTTGCACGTTCATATTCTATTCTATACTGGAATCTATTATTTTGCATAATTATTATCTGAAACTTTATAAAATATTACTTATATCGTAGCTTGATACTGTAAACCTTTTTTATCCTTTATATATAGTAGTTGGGGAGTAGAAGTATATATTTACGTATTTTCTATATAGTAGTTTAATATATAATGTAGTGTAGACGTGCATGCCAGTACGATCTATGTCGTAAAGCTTGGATGATTGGTTCCGAGTTTGCTATATTATATTTGAAGGCGACGGTTTTGTGGGTTGCGAGATGCGTTGTGTGGTTAAGTGTTTGTACAAAAAGATGCTGGAAGATAGTGGATAGTAAAGCCAGTATAAAACCGTTAATATTATGGAACGTTAATTTTCATACATTATTTTTCATATAATTCTCATTCATTATAAAAAATAACCCTTTCATTTCTTTTCCCAAATACATAAAAAGTACTTTTCATTTTAGAATGTCTCTGGGCTATTTGTCCATCGCTGTAACTATAAAAATTGTATAATATCCTTTCATATACCTACTTCTAGTAATCCACACAATAACTATTGGATACTAGGACTGTACTAAAACACCATTTTTACTATCCTTCCAAAGGGGTACAAAACAGCCAAAACATCACAAACAACCAACCACACAACACCCTCCCAACCCCGCCGCTCGCCTCCCTACCCCTTCTAACCTTCCCATCTTACCTCCCAGGCGGTGGACATCATCGCGGGGCTCAAGAAGAACCCCGTAGTAGCCGTGCCAGTGGTGCTGCGCCGGCTGAAGGCCAAGGAGGAGGAGTGGAGAGAGGCGCAGAAGGTGAGTGTCTGCTGATGATGATGACGATGATTCTGGAAGAATACATTTTAATTATGGGGTGTTTTTAACAGCCGGCGGATTTAGTTTGCGCGCCATTCTACCGCGTCCCGCGTGCATATCCCACTCATTACACTATTTTTTTGTATGAAAAGAAACGCGCGGGTGTCACTCGTGCGTGGCAATCCCGCATGCGTGATCAAATCCGCACGCTATTAAAAACCCCATTAGTAGATCTATAAACTTTGCCACTTCAAAATTAGATTTACGGTAAAGTTGATTCAGATGTTGCAGAGAATTTTAGGTTTCGACAGCGGAAAATACAAACCAAGTTTGTTTGTTTGTTATTCTTTCAATATACTTACAATATAACTAGGCTAGTTGAATTGATATTCGTCCTATCCGTAAACACACCCTACAGAAAAATAAAACTCAGTCCAATCAGTTTCATACTCCCTCAGACATGTACAAAAACTAAAACTTACAAGAAAATGGCGCGCAAACGTTCCAACAACACAAACCTTTCGCATTCGCCAATACCCCACCGGTCACAGTTCATTGCACGCCTCCACAGCTATGACGCTGTAAGGGTATTGATTTGCGCGCCCGATACCGAATCTGTGATGCAACTACAGCGTGCAACAGATGTAGGTGTAGATAGATGTGGGTGTTTGTACAGTCTGGTTCAGAATATGTGCGCATTTTTGGATATACGGAAACATGATGTGTCCGAACGGATGTTTTGTGTCCGGTTGTTGTTGATCTATGAATAGCATTATTAGCCCGCGACCTCCGAAAAGTTTACCGGTGGGAATTCCGGGATAAAAAGTGTTTATTTGGGGTTGTCAGTTTACTAAATATGTCTTCCCGGAAAGAAGTAACAAACATAAACACAAGTTAAAATATTATGCGATCATAGTTTGGGTTCGGATTTTGGCCTGAGTGAAAGTTTGTTTTAGTAGGTATAAAAGTGTATACTTATGTATGGAGTCGACTGTACGTCGTACATTATAAATGTAGATTGAAGTTCTGCTGACTGAATATCGGTTAGTGAATATTGAATTGAATGTCGAAGATTGAAATAGTGAACGATTTTCTACGTTCTCGTCTACAGTAAATGGTCAGGTCATGCTGAATTGTTTTTTTTTAGTAACATAACTTATTCAATTTTATACCACGCTCACACAAACACTTCCTCAATGATACTTTTTTTTGCCTAAAAAGATACCCATAAACAAATTTTGTCCTTTTACAACGCACAATCAAACCTCTTTTTAACCCTCTTTCCCTCCACAGGGCTTCAACAAACAATGGCGGGAGCAAAACGAAAAATACTACCTAAAATCCCTCGACCATCAAGGCATCAACTTCAAGCAGAACGACCTGAAGGCTCTCCGCTCCAAGAGTCTGTTCAACGAGGTGGAGAGCGCGTTCGCGGCGCGCAAGCCCGGCCCGCACGTGTGCGTGGACTACGGCATGAGCAGCCGCCAGGAAGGTTAGTTCATCATCATCAGCCAGGAGTCATCTACTGATTAACATAGGCTGCGGAGAGAGGAGCGAGCGGTATAATACTGTGTCCTCGGCCTTCAAAGTACAGTTAATACCGGCTACTTGTCACCGCTGCTACTTGTTATCGACGTAGATAAATGTCACTATATCTCGATTCGCGAAAAATACGGTGCATACGGTTGATGAACGTTTCACGGCAAGATCTGTCAGTTCGGACAAAGGAGAAATATTATAATCTGATATAGTTACATATAAATAATAATTGGAGTATATTTGCTTTGTACTACATTTTTCAACTGTAATAATTGGTTATGTTCGATCATCGATAATTTGAAAGCGTGAAAACCATGTTCATGTTTAGTAGAATGATTTGTGACTGTAATTATAATAATTAACCAGAGATAATGATGAAACACATGCGATGTGCTTGGACAGAATTGTCAGTGGTGATACACGCATGCTGCCTTCCTACTGATGTCTCGAATATTAACGAAGCATTTATGAACTTACTTGAACCGTATAATAATCATGAAATGATGTAAAGCTATATTGAACATATCCTAACTAATATTATAAATGCGAAAGTAACTGTGTCTGTCTGTCTGTCTTGTTACTCTTTCACGCCAAAACTACTGAACGGATTTGAATGAAATTTGGTATACACATGCTATAGACCCTGGGAAAGAACATAGGCTAGTACTTTATACGCCCTTTACACCTTTTTATATTTGTGCACATAATAATGAAAAAACGAAAGGACTTGTATACTGAGGGTCACTCAGGGAATTATTCTGAACATCTTTTATTCTACGACTTTTGAAAAATCGCAAAAAAACTACTACAATTTAAACACCCTAAAGCCTAATAAAAACCCTACTAACCGAACGTTTCCCTCTCATTCCAGCGATCAAGATAGTGCGCGACGCGGCCGAGCTCCTCATCCACCACGCGCGGCGCCAGACCGCCATCCAGAAGGCGGAGAAGCGGCGGATCAAGCAGCTGCTGAGACAGTTCCTGCCCGAGCTGCTGAGCCACCCGCCGCAGCCGCTGTCTGACGACGAGCGGGACGACGGTATGTCATCATCACGATCTACTGAAGAATACATACATACATACAAATGCTCACGTCTGTCTCCCAGAGGGGTAGGCAGAGACTATGGATCTCCACGTGCCACGATCCTGACATACTTCTTTCGCTTCCTCCACATTCATTAGTCTCTTCATACACGCACGAAGAATATTGAAGAAAAGATATTCTTAATTAGCCTGTTTCTGGACGCTTCCGTGCTTCGGACGGCACGTTAAGCCGTGGGTCCCAGTTGCGGCAGCAGTCGTTAAGCCTAGTCAGAGAGACCTTCGGGCAGCTTGAAAACATCTGACAGTCGGGTGGACCACTTACCCGATAACTTTCTCAGCACAAGCTTGCTTGTGTTAGGGTCCCCCAACCCGCACTAGGCCTAAACCCTTCCTTCATTGGAAGGAGCCCCTGCCCCAGCAGTGGGGACGTGATGATGATGAGAGATAATGATGAAACACATGCGATGTGCTTGGACAGAATTGTCAGTGGTGATACACGCATGCTGCCTTCCTACTGATGTCTCTTCCTAAAATGCTACATTTTGATAGTCGTTTTTATAAGTATTCGTAGTACTATTACTGCTACATTTACGCTATAGCCACGTAGTACTACTGTCGTTTCTATCAAAAGTGGCCAGATTCAGGCCTCAGTAGTTTCGGAGCCTATACAAATAAACATTTATTTATTTTTCTCTTGACCAATAATGTAAGCATATATTAAATAAAGTTACTAACTATGTGTCTGTCTGTCTACCTACAGAGGACAAGGAGGAGGCGGCGTCGCCAGATAGTGCTTCGCCCGATGACGCAGATGAGAAGATTAGCAGCGGAGTCAAGATTGAGAAGGAGGTATGTGTCATCTCATCATGAATTAATCTGTAGTCGTCCTTTCGGTCCATAGAGACTACTTCCCAAACCGGGCCACTTCGCAAAAATATATTTTCCAAACGTCCTTCCTTCAGAGTCCAGACACAACGCTGGATATATACTCGTACAGGATCTACAGACGGATAAGTTATAGAAACCAGTCACGTATGTCATGCACAATGTACCTACCTCTGACTGGCTACTACAGTAAATCATACAACTGTATTCTCCAACGGTCATACGGTCATCGGTTTTACATCTGATATGACTGGCTACTGCTCCTTTAGCTTATTAATTTTAAGAAATATATCGGTAGATTTTTGAATAAATGAATCGTAATAAAAGTTCTGAAATATCTAATAATACACATATTGTTTCGCAGCAGTCGTCTGAGAGCGACAACAACTCTGACAAGAGCACAAAACACAACAAGAACAACAAGGAGAACACGCCGAAAAACAACAACAACACGGAGAGTAAAGGTGAGTCCACTTATTTAAATTATGTCGTATTTTTGCTTAGTACCACCTTTAACAAACCTATTGAACACAGCGCGTACGCCAGATGTAAACCTGTCTGTTATCCGTTGTAGTTTTTTAAAAGACCTAACCCATTCGACGGTAGATAATGTTATTAAAACTACTAGTAGATAAATAGAGTGCGGGTGACTGGAAAATAACATATCTGATCAAAATAAAAACTGCGAAATGGACAATGATGAAACACATGCGATGTGCTTAAACGTAATTGTTTTGACGATACACGCATGCTGCCTTCCTTCTGATGTCTTTTTCTCATTTAAAATTAGTCCAACAGGCCGCCTTATCGCTAAAAGCAATGTAAACAGTACAAATATTCGTAGGTGTACCTAAGTCAATGAACTATAAATATCTAATTAGCTGCCGGTTGGCACGTTGCCGAACCCAAGTTTATTTTTAGATTAGAACTAATGTGGGAGGGCTTTTTGTTTACTATTAGAGTTCTCTGTAATATTTGCTCAGGTGTTTATTTACATAATTATCAGAGTAATAATAGTTGTGGAGGTGGATTGATAACGCATTATAGCACATTAGTATTCGTTTGTTGACGGCAAAGCGTAGATATCTTTTGTTTTGTTGCCGGTCATTGACTCTGCTATTTGTTTGTGACACATATTAGTATCTTTGTAATTTGTAATGTGTTTATTTTAGTATTTGTCCTGTAACTATGATAGCGTGCTTGGTTTTGTTACGTTAATAAAAACGACCTATTCCTATGATTGTTCTTGAAGTTAGATAATTATTTTGGTAGTCTAAAACAGAACACAATTGCTTTAATAATGCCGAGAAAACTTTTGAAATCTGTCCTGTATTTTTTAAACTGAAAACATAGAATAAACATTATAAAGATCCCCTTTTTAGTAAAAATTGCGCACAACTACTTAGTAAAAAGTTTTTACTAAGTAGTTGTGCGCAATAGTAGTGACGTCATAAGTTCGTCGACTGGATAAGTATGCTAATTGCAAACCCACTCACGTAGAATTCGCTTGAGATACGCCTGGTTGAGGCCAAGGGCTTGCAACTTAATTGTTTGTTATTGTGATTTTGTCGAGTATTTTTTATTTTAACATGGATAGTATTTCTTGCATGTCTATCTCCTGTAGCGTATTTTCTTATATTCTGTTTGTGAAACAAAAACTATGCTATATATTAACAAATAAATTGATTGTATCTAACCTTATTTAATAAACAGTATAAAATATTGAAAACAATACGATTGCTAACAAATACAAAAACTATATTTCTACTTGTTTTCCTGTACCTCTAGGTTGGCTGGTAGCTTTTAGCATTAACTTCTTTTTTTTAACTTATGTTATATTAGGGCAATTAAGTATTAAATAAATAAAATAAAATAGCCATACAACTATGTTCTAACGTTTCCATATCCATTGTTACAGACAGCACAATAACGTCGAACGCGGTGAAGCGCAGCAGCAGCAACGAGGAGGCCAAGTCCGACATCAAGAGCGAGCCCTCGGAGGTGGAGGACGACTACAGAGATCATCCGCCCAATGTGAGTAGACATCATCAGCCAATAATCATCCACTGCTGGACATAGGCCGCTGCCAAGGAGCGCCACAACACTCGGTCCTCGGCCTTCCTCATCCAGCCACTACCCGCCGAAGGTGCTGGTCCAGCGGGTAGGAGGGCGTCCCACGCTGCGTTTGCCTGTTCGTGGTTTCCACTCGAGAACTCTCAGTTATTATCATCAGCTAATTAAAAGTAAAAGATGTGATACTTCACTCGGAAAACCCTCAACTTTGAAGGTTTTCCGAGTGACGTATTACCTTTTCCTGCTAGCATACCACGTGGCACAAGCACAAGCGGCCTCGCGATGCAAAAATAAGTGCCGTCTTGATAACGCGTCTTGCGCCCTGTTCTAGCCGTTCTGATGTAGTACGTACATTCGACGCATTCTGTGCAATCAGCGACTGACATCCCTTTCATCATGGTGATAAACCCTAGTTCTAGAGGACAAGATAAAATAAAAAGGCAGATGATGACCTAGCCCGTAAACTATTCGATCCATTTATTTATTTATTTATCGTTGCTGTTAAAAATATTGTAAGTGCAAAATGATAATGATGAAACACATGCGATGTGCTTGAACGTAATTGTTTTGACGATACACGCATGCTGCCTTCCTTCTGATGTCTTTTGCACTTACAATAAAGTTGTAATAGCATGTTCAGTCGCCTTCGTTTAAAAGTATATAGGCGGGGTGAAAACAGTGATATCTGAAGTATATAACCCAGTATGTTATAACTACACGAGACTGGGTTATTGTTGTGTGTGGCAGTGTAAGTGTTTGAGTAGCACAGATACTTGTGTTCGCTATCTCAACTGCTCCACAAGCTGTATACTTTTAGAGGAAGGTGACTACACGTCCATACAACGTTACTGAAATCCTCCAAAGCCATTTTAAAAACTTTACCTAACATTATCTTTATTTTTACCCCCACAGGAAGCCCGCTTCGTCTGCACAGCCTCCTGGTACCTCTTCCTGCGTCTCCACGGAGCCCTATGTCAACGGCTAGCGGGCGCGCGCCACGCCGCCGCCGCCGCGCCCGCGCCCTCCGCCTCCGCCACCGCTAATGCGCTGCGACTGAAGCCTAATAGTGAGTTTCTATGTGGTCCTGGTAGCTTTAGATCAATCAAGTATCAATAGATACAGCCTGCGGCGTAAGTAACCGCCTTGTGCTTTATACGACCCTGGTACTTTTAGTTCAATAGCTTAGCGCTTAGTTTGCGGGAGAATAAAGGGTATTCACCCTATGAATCAAGTAAGTGCTTCGTGCTCTATGCTATCCTGGTACCTATAGGTTTAATATCCTGTGGTTACCTAGAGAATATAAAGGATTCAACCTACTATGATTCAAGTAAGTGCCTGGCCTGATGGTTTATGTGATCCTGGTTATCTCTAGATATATCGCCGGTGTCTTTATAAACCTCTTCCATCGGGGACACCAGGATTTATTTCCGCAAACAACAAACACTTCATGATGAAACACATGCGATGCCGATGACACCCCGTTTGTCCAGGCATGCTCATGGCTCACTACGCTTGGAGAGAGAGCACAAGATAGTAACGTCCCCAAGATAATAAGCGTAGACGCAATGGTGATCGAGCATAAGAAAGGTGAAATTGTTGACCAGCTGGGCTGCCTAAAAGCCTCAAAACAACACGAAATAGTTGTGTATGAGGACAGAGGTGAAGACCTAAGCTTTCTCAGTGGACACATACCCGTGAGGAACAACAACCACCAACAAACTGAAGCGGTCACCGGATCAGAACGCCTACAGGAGAGGATGGCTTCCGAGTCCGTCGCTGCTGCTGAACAGCAGGAAATAAATATGAGGATGCAGAGCAGAATCTCGCAGGGGCGCGCACAAGGGTTCCTTCAGGCATTCAAATCAGCTGCCCAAAGCCTTATGGGGAAACCACAGAGGACACCTGAGTGGCGCCAAATCCCCAAAGGCCCCATCCGAAAAAGAACGGCCCAAAGAACCATAACAAGAGCCGACATGGGTCAGGTGGTCCCACCGAAGCTAAAAACAGCAACCTCCCCTAAAGAGCATTTGGAGAATGCCGTCATAGAATTTGTGGCAATAACAACCGCCACAAAGCAGGTAAACCTCTTGTCGTGCAAAACCATCATGCAGACCTACAGGCAAGAAAACGAAGGCCGGCTAAAAATTCTACTCGAGGAGGCCGAAGCCTGCATATACGATAACAGTAGTTGCCAAGTCCTCAGAGGCAAAATGACTGGAGCGTATATGGCGGCTTACAGCGAGGAAAGCGGATTTGTACCCTGGGAATGCAACTCCTCAAAATTTACTGTGCCACACAACAACCAAATAGTGGTCGTCGCCCAGTGCACCAGGATTATGCTAGAGGATAAAATCCTAGCAAAAGTGGAAACCATCAACGCCAACTGGAATCACTGGACGATGCCCACTATCACTTGGGTGAACGGGGTACCTGGATGTGGGAAGACAACCTGGGTGATAAATAACTTCGATGTGAGCAAAGACACCATTATCACAACAACAACTGAGGCGGCCATCGACATAAGAAACAGGCTGGCGCATCGTATTGGTGACATGGTCAAAACTAGGGTGCGTACGATGGCATCAGTCCTGGTAAACGGCTTTAGAGAACATGTCGGTTGCCAACGCCTGATAATTGACGAAGCCCTGATGAACCATTTCGGGGCAATCGTAATGGCCGCCCACCTGTCTCGTGCCTGTGATATTGCTCTGATCGGAGACATCAATCAGCTACCATATATCGACAGAGAGAACCTATTCGAGCTTAGGTACAATCGCCCAACACTGGTAGCAAACATCACCCAGGAGCTGTTGTGCTCATACAGAAACCCCATGGATGTTGCATACGCCCTAAAGGAAGTATACTCAGGCATATACGCAGCAACAGCGCGCATCCAATCCCTGCAGCTGAAAAGGTTAACTGACGCAGTAATTCCCAAATCCCAAACCAACACTCTGTTCCTGGTGCATACACAGGAAGAAAAAGAGACCTTGACCAGCCAAGGGTATGGTGAAGGAATGGGCTCACGCGTCCTAACCATACACGAAGCACAGGGATTGACGTACGAATCCGTTATTATCATAAGAACAAAAGATAAAATAAAGTTGCACGATAGCATACCTCACGCAGTAGTGGCGCTGTCGAGGCACACCACCGCCTGCACCTACTATGCGGATGACACCGAGGACGCTATCGGCAACCTCGCTAAAACGGCAATAACAGCGCCAAAGAAACGCATCCTCGAGTACAATCTAAAAATGGCAGTTAAGAATCGAGACGAAGAGGTCATTGCACTTTCTGGGGAAATGTTAAGAAGGCAAAACGGGGCGGAATAAATCATAAAATATAATTTTGGTTAAGAGCGCAAAATATAGGTCAAATTGGGAAAATAATTTATATAACTAACCTATTGATTATTATATCATAACTAACAATTAAAATAAGTTATCTTTAAGAACAGAGTCACACACTAACATCAGGCAAAACATGACCTATAACGACTGAGGGGCCGAGCCATTGCCAGGTGTCTACTAAGTTCTCCGAAGACAGCTGGCATTGGCCCTGTCCTTGTTAAGTTTGTTGCCATTACTAATGTAAGTGTGACTCTGAAAACCATTAATTTAAAAAAAAGGAAAAAAAAAAGAAAGAAAAAAAAAAAAAAAAAAAAATTCTTGTATAATGAGATACACGGCTGGGGGTTTTTAGTCGGTTAACGCCCGACACTACCTGGGTCCTCTTCCCAGGTGTCCATGTGGATTTTCCCCCAGCAGTGGAAAAAAAAAAAAGGAAAAAAGAAAAAGAAAAAAAAAAAGAACAATATATATAAAAGATAGAATATATATACCTATATATAAATGAAACTTCCTTACCGAGTAGAAAGTAGATAAAAGAATTAAAAACTATCTCATAAAATTTACCACTCTTCAAAAGGCACGGACATAAAGTCTGTGGAGTGATAACAATTTCTTAAAAAAAAAAAAAAAAAAAAAAAAAAAAACACATGCGATGTGCTTAACGTAACCAAATTGACGATACACGCATGCTGCCTTTTTTCTGACTCCAACCTCAACCACCCAACCTCTTTACACTTCCAACCTATTTCTAACTTCACAAACCTCTTTGCAGACTTACCAGCGGATGTGACGTCACCGTCGGAGTACTACAACGCGCTATTAGAACTGGTGAAGAATGTTCTAGATGGCAATATGGAGCCTTCGGCGTTTGAAGACGCCGCGAGGGAGATGTTTGGCATCAAGGCGTATCCGGCGTACACGCTGGACAAGATCGTGTCGTATGCTGTTAGACAGGTGAATATTTTACGGATATGTTGTTTGATTGACTGTGGGGAAGAAATGTTTAGTTAAAACTGTAGAATCCTGGATTCAAATTATATAAAACTAGCTGTTCCCGCGCGCTTCGATTCGCCTTAAAAAGTTTTCCCGTGGGATTTCCGGGATAAAAAGTAGCCTATGTTCTTTCCCAGGGTCTAGACCGTATGTATACCAAATTTCATTTAAATCCGTTCAGTAGTTTCGGCGTGAAAGAGTAACAGACAGACAGACAGACACAGTTACTTTCGAAATTATAATATTAGTTAGGATTGACATAAAATATGCCACATTGCTGGATGTAGTGCACCGTTTTTCAAGGTTTTCAATTCAATATTTCTACCTCTCAATTTTAGCCATTGTCACTGTAGTGTATAATTAATATTTTTATTAATTTGAATGCAAGTTAATAATGATGAAACACATGCGATGTGCTTGAACGTAATTGTTATTGACGATACACGCATGCTGCCTTCCTTCTGACGTTCTCTTGCATTCAAAATCTTAATTTTTGGCATATAAACCCAATTTAAATCGCGCCCATTTTGACTGGCAATAAAATCAGTTGCAGAAACTTGATTGCCAGATCTTTTTTTTTAGTTATGTCCATCTTTCTCCTATCTTAATCTAGTTATCTTGTCGTCATCCACATCCAATAAAAAAATACAATTTTGTCATCTGAATGTAATTTTTTCGCCACAAAAGTATAAAAGTATACACAGGTTTATCTTGCTCCGCTCTCAGCGATCTTTCCCTACGCTATTCCTCTGACAACCCCAATTAACAACCCACTCCCCTCTCCACAGCTCCAGCACTGCGTCTCAGAAGTGTGGTCCGTCAGAGCGGCGGAGCTGTTCGCGCGCGGGCGCCGCGGGGGCTACGTGCGCCGCGCCGTCGCCGCGCTCACCCACCACCATGCCGCCTTCTTAGTGAGAGCTGTGAGTGTTTAACTATTTATTTTATTTACAAAAGACATGCCTTAACAGTGGTTACACCAATGCGACATTCTTGACTTATGCTATATGTAAATACAATATCTATATTACCTACATTTCATTATACGAATATAAACATAACAAATTAGATTTTCAATATAAATATAACCACAACACAATAAACCAAGACTAGTTGGTTTGCCTACCCTTTGTAAAACCAAGACATGCAAATGAGAATGCTACCGCGTTCACCTATCACTATGCCTGCCTAGTGAGAGCTGTGAGTGTGTAAATAGTTGCCTTGCCTACCCTTTGTAAAACCAGAAAGAATAGACCTGAATAGATACTTAAGTAACACAGAAACATAACGGATAAGTCCTCTTCCTGTCATTCGAGAGGCCTAGTGTACAAATGTTGGCATCTACCAATGTTATTTTTATATATAAATAATTTAAGTACAACTATACCACGAGTTCTTACGGTGAAGGAAAGCATCTGGAATCTAGATGTGGAACCCAGCTCCTAGTACATGGTACTTATTCCAAGTCCGAGGGCCCTTCATAAAAAATCTATAATTTGTGTATCATTCAACTTTCCCCCCCTCACACGGAAGCTAATTATATACCTATCGTTCACAGTACAGCGGAGACGAGTGCAAGATGACGTTTGAACTACTAGAGGGAGCGGGAGACGGGCGCACTTCACCTACGCTCAACAACGACTCCTCCAGACTGTCGCCCACTAGCCAGGTAACTTGATTTGATATTGACAGTTAGGGAAACAAGCTACGTTTATCTTAATTTTGTAGGCACACTTTGACAGAAACGCGACCACTAACTCCAACTCTATACAGCTCCTACTTATCACCAAATAAAACATGCCCTGCCTTTTCACACTTATGTTTAATATGTTTCGATCAGATAGCTTTAGTACGTTCATTATTGATGAATAAATAAATATCTTAAAAGTTTGACATTATCACTTTACGATGAAATTACTGCAAAGACGAAAACATGGACGATCTTGGACAGGAAGTTTGCGTGCAGCAGTGGAATATGTATTAAATAGAACACCATAACCCCTACAAACCGTTGGCTTCCTCACATAGGTGCGTGCAACTGCGTACGAGGGGCAGAGCGAGTGTGAGCATTGGAAGCGTCACCGAGCCACCGCGGCCGGTGGCGTGCCGAAAATGTTCATACAAATTATTCATCATCAAAATAGGATTGTTTCGCACGATCGTGTGTTTGTGTCTAAAAAGTGAGTTCTACGAAGAAACCTGTTATTGGCCTTACTGATAAATTATGACCACCTAAGACATTTTAATAGTTACGCTGTTGGTTTCTCAATAAATAAATAAATCGTCATTATTGCTAACGTGGTTTTGTTTACTTTGGTGGTGCGTTACTAGGCCTAAGTTTTCCATTATTTTACTTCCCATCCAAATTCTCCCCCCCAGATTGTATATCACTTTTAGACGCGTTATAAATTTGAAGACTTTTCGGCATTCTCCTCTTTTACCATCGCCCTCTTTGTTTTATCTTATTAAGGCTTTGTCAAACAGAAAGCGTTACGATAGCGCTGGCGCTCTGTTTAAAATAGTAGTACAACAGTCATCTTCGGCGTCAAGTTATCGCTCTGTTATCGTGCTAATAACGCTTTTTGTTTGACAAAGCCTTTATGGACCACTCCAAAATCTTCATTCAATACAAACTAACCATTCCCCTTAACCTTCCAGTCCCGAGTCCCCACCAACGGCTCAGCAGCAGCCGCCGCCTGGGCGCTCTACTCGGAACGCTACATGTCGCCGCGCGCGCCGTCGCCGCCGCCCGGCGCCAACAAGCCCGTGTTCCTCGCCCGCAACGCGCGGCGCGGCGGCGGCGGCGGCGGCGCCAACTTAGCCCCCGGCGGCGGCGCGGCACACTCGCACCATGCGAGGCATAAGAGGAAACCGACGGTCGCGGATTTACATGATTGCTGCTTGAGCAATCGGTTGAGGTAAGGGTTTTTGTTTAGTGTTTTGTGTGTAGTGTACTTAGATATTTTTGCGAGCCTTGCAATGGTTTGCATATGATACTTTCGGAACTAAAAGTAGGCTATGTATGACTTTGTAAAGGTAAAAAATCTAATAATCAAATAGTTGGAACTCCGAAGTGGCCTGGCCTTCTCAAGTTTTCATCTGAAAGATATTCTGCAAAACACATAATATGACGAAAATGACAAATGATGAAACACGTGCGATGTGCTTTATCTGAATAAAAATGACGATACACGCATGCTGCCTTCCTTCTGATGTCTAAATAGCACTTATGAATAATATCTCATGTAAAATACACTATCCAAGATTGCCTTATGTAATCTTTTACGATTTCATATAAAAGTTATATTAAAATGATCGAACTTAGATATCGCTCCCGTCCCGTTTCCATTTAGCCCTTTCCGTTCCCTTACACATAGATAAGTGCTTAAATTTCCATCTAACTAACCTATCCCCTCCCTCCACAGGTTACTAGCGGCCCGCCCCCACCACCTGTACCGGCGCGGCTGCCTGAAGGCGGCTCGAGACTCCCAAGAACGCTTACAAGCACGCCGCCGCCGCCGCTTCCACGCCTGGCTGCGGCGACGGTCTACCGACACGTAGACTTAACTTAGACTTGGGATGTGTCGCCAGATGAAGGATGCAGAAGTGAATTGGAGCGGGGCTTTGAAAAACGGCTTGTTTCGGGTTTAGATTTTCATTCTTTGAGCGATTATAATTCGGTTAAAAGTACCGGAAAAAGTTGTTTTGAAAAGTCTTTCTGGAGGATTTGATGGCGACATTGAAGAAGTGTAATGTTAGTTTTGATGGTCGCGCCTCGTGTGCGAGTCGTGTGTGAAGAGTGGTGTTATGAGTTTGGATGGCAGACGGTGAAATGCTGTATTTTGATTGGTTGCTTAGAAAGCCTTTGCATTCAAACTCGTACAGCGGATTTCGGACGTGAATCGCTTATGAGGTGCGGCCATAAGGCTCAATGTAGGTTGTAACCTATGTGTAAAGGGGATATGGACTGCATTCGCTGACATTATTAAAAATATATTGGGCTGGGGCTTTGTGAATATAGTCTTATTTCGGTAACATTAGTTTACTTGAGAATTGTGATGTCACATCTCACAGCCACTAAATAAGAAAGAGATTTGTAAAGTTTGTCGAGAAGCTAAGACAGTATTGTAAATTTAATGAAAGCTTCAGCCCAATAGCCGTCGTTTCTAAAAGTAGTTTATTTAATTTATTGTGCGTACACGCCCCGGCGTTGAGGTAACAGGGTGATGCATTTTAACGTTCTCGAATAGCAAACGACGGCTTTTGATTATGATATGAAAGATGAGTATTTTTCGGTGACATCACGTTTTAGTGGTGCACTTTTAACTGTAGTTGATGATGATGATGAGTCCATGTCCCTGAAACGAGGGACTAAAACGATCTCTTCTGTTTTAAAGTACAGTGTAATTATTTTGTTGTACATATTAGTAAGGCGAGTGCAAGTGTTTTTTGTAGTATAAAGAAGGAAATGTTGAAGAACCAATGTTTGTTAATTTGTAAAAAAAAATGACTTGTCAAGAGGAATAAATATTATTATATTTATAATAGTTTTGGTGTTTTCTTTTGTTTTACCCGATTCCCAATGAGTGCTATAGTGGTAGGCATTTTATTGAGATATGTACTGAGACCCTATACAGTAGATACAGCATAGATCTGATGAAGGTAAGTATTTTGTATAGTGTTTTTTTCCTTTATGAGTATACTAATAATGGCATACATTTTCTGCTGACTGCACCTGTTAGGGGCGGGATTTGAACCCGGGTCATTGGCGTGAGAAGCGAGCGCTTAACCAAGGAACATAACATAAGTACTTCTCTAACGATAAGCGGTTTACCAAAATAGCTACCATGGCCTCTTAGGCCCGCTGCGCACTAGGCAGCTTGGCCATTTAAAATATATGAAAATTCGTGGCTTCGGCCTTAGGTAGAACTTATGTTCCTTGCTTCTGATATACTATAAAAAAAACAATTAGATATACAGAATGTTGCAAAATGGGAATACTAAGATTACTAAGCCTGAAAAAAAGTCAAAGAAACCTGCTTAACAAGACACGTGACCAACAAAGTTATATATTTTTTCGCGATTTTTAACATTCTGATTTTATTTCCGGGCTTTGATGTAACATGCAGCACACGTAGGTTTTGGCTTACCCTTTTTGCAACAACCTGTATACACACAATTGGGTACTTAGCCTAAAAAAAGGCTTCCTGTTATTTACAAAATAATCATTCTTTATTATTAACAGTATCACAATGTATAATATAATAAGTATATTCTAAAATATTAATTAACATTAGATAGGTAATAATAATAAGTTCCGTAGTAACTTTAATGTCAAGTTGGTACTTTTTGGGCATTCCGTATTAAATATTGTGACTAAATATCGCAGATTTCTTTCAGATTATTTCTTTAATATTTAAATTAGGTACTCTAACTAGGTATATTTTACATAAGTAAAATGCATAAAATGGACGAAGTGTTTTACAAAATGACCTCTTCATTAATTATTCACCTTTATTGTGAATATTACATGACAGTAGAAAACTCACGTAAAATCTTGTAAACGTTAATTCTCTGTAAGGTTACATTTTAGCTACATATTAATTATAAATTTATAAAAACATACCTACAGGCTGATTCATCAGTGAACTTTCCAGAGGCAGACCATTCTACACAACATAGTTAGCCAGAGCCACTTACTTTGACCCGACTTGATGAAGATCACTCATAAAACTCCATCCAGTTTACCTTTTTATCCTAGTACATAAGTTTGGAATGTTAAGGCATAGCTTAGATTACCCTGTTTAGTGCGAGATTGCTCGTACAATCGCGTTAAAATATTAGAATTAGTGGCAAAATTAGAAAAAAAAACATATTATTAATTATAGCATTTATAGCGGTAGCTATTGCAATAAGGTTTCAAAAATTCTATCTTCTCAACCAAACACTTTACGTAAGTAATCCAACATAAAAAAAATCCATGAAATGGACCAACAGATTCTATTAAAATTTGGCAAGCATAAGGCCTAGGCCCAGGGGGGCAATTATGCCATACATGCTGTAAAACCCTTCATCTTACTACACGCTTTTTTAACATCCTTTATAATTACATGCTCAATTAGGCCACGTTCAGATGACAAGCGCTCAACGCGCGTTTTGGTAACACGCGTTTACAACTACATACATTTTATTCAGGCTGTACACATGCTAACGTGCGTCGCGCGGAATAAAATGTATGTATGTATGAGCGCTTGTCATCTGAACGTGGCCTTAGAAGTCTAGCAGGCGACCAATGATTTCAAAAGATGCGCCCGTATGAACATTTTTCTTAACCCTTCATCTGGCAAGGGCCGATTTTGCAAAGTTGTCGCATCTGCGGAGCTCCGCCGGCTGAAGGGTTAAAGAAAGTGTCACCCGCGCGCTGGCCCTAATTCTAACAAATTATGACAGATATATGACATACTAGGGCCATCGCGGGGTGCAGTTTTTAGCGGTTTGCCATGTCCTTCCCTAGTAATAATCAATGCAGGCGACTGATTGGAACATTACTCCTTGCCCCCTACTAATCCCGGTAATCCCGTTATTCCCGGGCCGCGCTAGCAGCACATGGACCTCTGCATTTCCCCGTGGGCCACGCTGTCGATGCTCCAGGCTGGTAGTTCCACCTTGCCCGTGTGAGTAGCATCTTCCTCTGTCGGGGTGCCTGTTGATGGATCATAGTTAATACAGTCTGGTTTTAATCTCAGATACTAAATTGACAGATTCGAACGGTTCATCAACAGTTTTCCCGCGATTAAGTGCCAATTTCTCCATAGTCGGTTATCTAACCGCCCAGGGATTACGTCATCCCCATATAAAATTCTTGACAGATGTGTCAAAAGTCAACCACTAATACCTGGTTATGCTCTAACCGACTATAGAGAAATTGGCTCTAAGTGACGTATCGTTCTACGAGGGCGATACCGAAATGATCGGGAATAGAAAAAAGTACAAAGATATCATAATATTATTTACTTTTATTGTTTTTCATTCGATTAAACCAATCATTGAAACAGTAATTCCAGTCTGAAGTGGATACTGTCAAAACAGCTGATTTGTAAGCTTCGACCGCCTCTTCTGGGCCGCTAAACCGTTGACCACGTAGCATATCTTTAATTCTTGGGAATGTAAAATAATCATTGGGGCTCAGATCAGGGCTATACGGAGGATGGTCCATCAACTCCACGTTTTCCATATTTAAAAACGTTCTTGTTTTGCGAGCGGTATGAGAGCTTGCATTATCGTGGTGAAGGATTATACGACGATTCGGGTTAGTTTTACGAAGTTCTCTTACGACTTCCGGCAAACAAACTGTTGTGTACCAATCAGCAGTAACCGTCCTTTGTTCTTGTAATGGAATCGTAGCCACATGGCCAGTTTTCGATACAAACGAAGCGACCATTTTTTTCGACACGCTGCGTGAGCGAACAACTTTTGTTGGCTTGACCTCACCTTCGAAGACCAAAACTGCCGATTGATGTTTTCTTTCGGGCTCATATGAATAAATCCACGATTCATCACCAGAGACGATATTGTAGACAGCATTTGAACTGCCTCCATTGAACCGTTGCAGAGCAGATCGACACCAATTAACACGAGCCGACTTTTGTTCCTCGGTCAAACGGTGGGGCACCCAGCGCGAAACTAACTTCTTGACACCCAGTTCTTCATGTAAAATGGTTTGAATGGCTGTCATACCAATGCTGAGAGAAGCCCGAATCTGCTCGTATGTCACATGTCTATCTTCTTTTATTAACTGGCGTACAGCATCGATGTTATATTGTGTTACCGCTGTTTTTGGCCGACCAGTAGAAGGGACTGTGGTAAGAGAGGAACGTCCACGGCGAAACTCAGAATACCAACGATATATAGTCGTTTTACTTGGTGCTTCAAGTTTATAAATAGAAACAAGCTCGGCGAGACATTGTTCTTGAGATAAACCTCGACGAAAGTTGTGAAAAATTATTGCACGGAAATGTTCCCGCGTAAGCTCCATTTTTTACACCGACTTGTCAAATTCAAATGGTCATTACTCTTTTATTTTTTACTTTTTTTAAAATTCGAAAATGGAATTATGTTTGAAAAAACACTACATTTGATACACCAAAAAGGTTTCACTCTAATTTATTCCTAAGTATTCTATTCCCGATCTTTTCGGTGTAGCCCTCGTATTGGCGAGACAATCGACTGTTGATGGACCGTTCAGAATCTGTCTATTTAGTATCTGAGATTAAAAAACAGACTTTTAAGGGCATTCATTCATTCTTGGCATAAAAGGTGAACATTCTTTGTGTGTCTTTTAAATTAATCATTTTTACAAATAAAAATTTAATTTTAAAAACCAAGCCTAGTTTTAAGTCCAGTTTATAAATAAATAAATTCCAATAAAAAGTCACACAAAGATTGTCTTACCTTTTATGCCAACTATGGATGCTGTATATAGGGTGGACGTTTTTATCAGTGACGATGATGATGATATGAATTAGCCAGAACCTTTGATCCACTTCGCAGGCTAATGATGAAACAATGTTTACATTAATATACAGGATGTACGGCACATGAACTATTTTTTTCGGTGATAGTTTATAACTTTTTTACATAAGTTTCAAAGAAGAAAATAATTGTCATGTCATGACCTCACTTATAACTATAACCGGAATAAAAATGTATCTATGTGCCGAGCCTGTTTACAGGATGTTGTATCCAAGCTCGAAAATGAAATCAGAATTTCGAAATTCGCGAAAAAAATGCTGCACATGTAGATGTCGGCTAAGTATATTCTTTTTGCAACACCCTGTATAAGTACTGACTTCGTAATATTTCGACTGTTGAAACGATTGTTATTTACCTTCACCAAAAGACCAGCTCAGGCAGTCGACTATTTTGGCGCATGTTAGAAAAACAACAATAATTATACAAATAAATATTTAGAAATCCAATCAAAGAAACAAAGATAGAGAGAGAAAAGAAAAGCGTTTACATTAAGTTCACAAACATCCCAAATTGCTTAAACAGTGTGTTTAAAAAAGAGTATAGGGAATCATTCTACTAAAGTTCGGGAAAAAGTACTCTCCATAGTAAAAAAGTAACTATATAAAGCCTTTTTTAACACACTGAGTAAACAATTTGCAACTGTATGTTTAAGATTCCATCCGTTCACAAGACTTTAGGAATAAAAGTAGAAAAGTTTTAGCCAATTGGGATAGCCAATTCCTGAAGAAGGATTAATTTTGTTAATTTGGAAGAAAACATATACAAAACTAAAAATATATAATAACAATATAGAGCGGTTGTGATAGCCTTTGCATGTTTTCCTAAAGTCAGAAAGCAAAAGTTGATCAGAATTTATGAGAGGACTCTCTTTATGCCAACAATGCAATTTTAGCAACATTATGCAACTGTAGTTTCTTCTACATAACATATCTGTATGACTATAAACTGTTTTATATTAAATTTGTTACCTTAGAACGTATCCTGTTTATTTTGTAATTCTGATTCATATTTTTTTATAGAAATTCGTATGGTCTTTTGCAGTACCTATATTATTATTATATGTAGGTACTTCATACATCTAGTCCGTTTTTTTTAGTTGTACGTGTTATCCTATTCCTATTATTGCATATTCTGTTCATGTAAAGGCCACCACACCCTTTTGTGAGAATCACGAATATTGTCGATTCTATGGTCGATAGTAATTCAATAGGCAGTTCCTTAGTTCCCCACTTTACCGACAGGGGCCCTGATCAAGGTGTCATACAAATTGCTATCGAATTACCTATCGACTATAGTCTATTTTTTAACTAACGAATACTGAGTATGTCTGTCGCACATTTCCGATATTGACAGAGTGAGATGGGTCATTAGAAACCCAGTAGCAAATAACGTGGACCAATGGCAACGCAGTTAGACAATTTCTGTACTCGCCTGTTATAAAAAATAGACTATAGAGTCGACAATTATGTCGATTCTGAGGGCGGAAATTCTTATTTTAGAGCTGTCAAAACTATAAATTCTTTGTTCAAAATTCGACTCTGTGAGAATCTCCATAAATCTCATTTTTTTACATGTATATTGTACATATGCTCACGACTGTAATCCCCGAAGGGGTAGCCAGAGGTGACCCGCATTTTCGCTGTACATTTGTACTCACGTGATAGGTCGCGAGCCGTATCGCCGTTTTTGAATGCACTGAAGTTATCGGGTAAGTGCACATAGGCATCCCTACTGTAATTTTTACTAGCAATATTTATTGTTTGACAGCCTTAAAACTAGACTTTCCGCCTTCACAATCGACACGAATACTCGTGATCGTCTCACTGTTAGTACGGTTAGCACGCACCGGAGGGCAGTGCGTCCGAGTCGGTCTCATACGCACGCAGCGACTGCGACGACGACGACAGACGGAGCAGAGCTGAGGCCGTGGACACGAACACCTGGTCTATGCCCTGGGAATGGAGGGAGATTTAGGTTAGTGTGTTTTTAATAGATGTGTAGTGCAAGTGTTCTTTTCATACAATGGGGACGCGGGAATATGACGCGCAATCAGCGTGCCTGATCAAATATGCTGCTATTAAAAACACCCATCAGATATTGTATACTAGAGATTCTATACCGCATTTCGTCGTCGCTACGTGAGTATGAGAGCGACGCGGACGCCGTACTAACATGACGAATCACGGGGTTTTTACACTTGTCCATAGGTAATAGAGCTTGTCCAATGTCCAGCAAAAAATCTCCATTAACCACAGAATGTCTTTTAAATTGCCGCCTTTTCTTTAGACACCTTTTGTTGGCCAAGCTATACCTACATACAGATATATCTTTGAAATTGCCACTTATTCTTTAGACACCTTCTGTTGGGTAAGCTCTATAACCTATGGACAAGTGTATTTTGTCGTACAAGCCTATGGTCAAGTATAAAAACCCCGTGACACATCCCCTGTTAGTTCGGTTATAACGCACCGGGCGGCAGTGCGTCCGAGTCGGTCTCATACGCACGCAGCGACCGCGACGACGACGACAGACGGAGCAGAGCTGAGGCCGTGGACACGAACACTTGGTCTATGCCCTGGAATAGGTTATAAGGGGGTTGAGAGGTGAGGAGTGGTGAGGTTTAGGTTTAATGGGGATGAAAACTAAGTGAAAATTTGGAAGCACAATCGAGTGTGCCTTTCAGGTTCTGACCAATTACATTACTGGGGAAAGAAAATGGCGACTTAACCAACCAATTAGAACTGGGAAATTAGGCACAGTCGCCTAAGGCACCATCTGTAATTCACACACAATCACACTCAGTTACTTTTTCTGCTTTACTTACCGCTAGATGGAGCTAGTGTCGTCAGTTTCCCAGTTTCACACATAGATGACGCTTTCTCGTCATTTTTGGATTCTTATGAGGGTGTTGAAATTTAACATTGTTTGAATATTCTACTAGCGTATATTGTTATTGTGCATGTTACAAATATTATTATTTAACTTAAATATTTCACTTCTGCATAAATATTTGTTCACCTTTCAGGTAGATTAAGGTCTCGTGCTTATTATCAAATTTCAAAAACTTTTATGTACCCTTAATCATGCAAATAAATAATTTTCATTACCTGAATTAATTTAAATAAATGTACTTGAAGTAATTAAATTGCTATACCTGGTCATGCAAAGCTGAAGTTTCACAATAACTGGCTCCGATGCTGGCCGCGTACTGACTCGCGTCGCTCTCAGAGACTTGTCTGCTCTCGGCCAGGTCGCACTTGTTACTCATAAATGCCGCTAGATGGAGCTAGTATCGCCAGTTTTACCAATAGATGGCGCTTTAAGTATTTTTTTATAACTAGATGGCGTTTCACTGGTTTTTTTAAGTAAATATCTTGTAAAATAGTTTTACCTGGTCATGCAACGCTGAAGTTTCACAATAACTAGCTCCAATGCTATCCGCGTACTGACTCGCGTCGCACTCAGAGACTTGTCTGCTGTCCGCCAGTTTGTACTTGTTACGTCTACTTACCGCTAGATGGAGCTAGCGTCACCAGTTTCCCAGTTTCAACAATAGATGGCGTTTTTACCGGTTTTATGTAGTTTTTAAGTAAAATATCACTTCAAATAGTTCTACCTGGTCATGCAACGCGGAAGTTTCACAATAACTGGCTCCGATGCTAGCTGCGTACTGACTCGCGTCGCTCTCAGAGACTTGTCTGCTGTCCGCCAGGTCACACTTGTTGCCCACGAGAGCGAGGACCATGGGTTCTGTCACGTTACTGTGGAGGCAGAGAGAGGAAATACGTTTAAAATACAAATATAAATAATAATAAAAAATCTTTGCAAAATCGCACTCTGTACTGTATAGTCAGGACTTTTTAGTTGCACTGTACAATCTGTACATGGAAGCCACATAACGTTTTGTTGTCACTAAACACCGCTAGATGGCGCTAGTGCCGCCAGATTCTTAATTTTACCAATAGATGGCGCTTTTTCCTCTCTTCTATAGTGGCATTGTTTAAGACACTTGGTTATAGGATACGTGATCTTTATCTGTTTGTATAACTCACCTCTGTAACTCCTTGACCCAGCTCTTGATGCTGTTAAAGCTCATAGTAGAGGATATGTCGAACACTAGCAGCGCTGCGTTGGCGTTGCGATAGTACATGGGGGCCATCGAGCGAAACCGCTCCTGTCCAGCTGTGTCCCATACCTGAAACAGAAGGGATCTTTGATTTGATAATGTTTGTTTATTAATACGTTATTAAACGTTAGTTTGATTCGAATTGAACCTCCGACTGTACTTTGTAAAATATAGCAAGAACCCTTTGACAGCTGTCAAATCCGTAAATAATATGCGTAATTTTTTGGTTTTTATAATAATAATAATAAATATGTGGGGACATCTCACACACGGCCATCCGACCCCAAGCTAGGCAGAACCTGTGTTATGGGTGTCGGACAGCTGATATATCTACACAAATACATAGATAGATAGATACTAAATATAAATATCAACACCCAAGACCCGAGTACAAATATCTGTCTTTAAACAAATATCTGCCCCAGCCGGGAATCGAACCCGGGACCATCGGCTCAAGAGCAAGTGAACTTTATTCCCCAGGCATAAATATAAGTACTTATTTATATGTCAATCAAACGTTGTAGGACTCTTGCTATATTTTACATAGTGTCAAATTGTTTGTGATCAGACCTCTTAGCATGAATTTTCATCGTGAACGTGACTTGAAATTACTCGATGAATTTTGTAGGGAAATTTTAGTTCTGCTACCGACCGCCAGGGGCGCTGTTCATATTTTCATACAAAATTACTCGATGAATTCTACTTCACGTTCACGATGAAAATTCATGCTAAGGGGTCTGTAGACTACAAAGGTCTGAAAGTACCCACCTGCAGCTTAACCGTAGCATCTTCCAGGTTGATCTTGCAGGTGAAGAAAGACGCTCCGATGGTGGGCGAGATGTGCTTCGAGAACATCTTGCCGATGTAGCGCACCACCATGCTCGTCTTGCCTACCCCTGGAGGAGAATAGAATAGAATATGATTAAGAGCGGTGGTAGCTCAGTCGTGTAAGCACCCGCTTCTCACGCCAGAGTCCCGGCGCTGACATGTACCTAGGCCATAAGGCTATGGCTATTTCAAATGCTTAATCAATAGAAATTTTTTAAAGGTATATTGTATCGAGTGTAAATCCCTGGATTAATCTATATTTAACCTATGAAAACTGTTTTTCGTGGACTGTACCGAATAAAGTATGATTGATACGTCACTCGGGAGGCTTTTGTGCAGCCCATTGATTGGCTTCCCGTAGATACATGTACTGTCATATAAAACTGGTATGTACTTTGTACAGATATTAAATGACATGCTACAAATATTAAATTTTTGGGAAAAGCCATCTAACATAGTAACCTATTTTTCCTGTACCTCCTGCGGGTTGACTGGCAGAAAATGCTTTTAGCGTTAAGTCCACCCTTTGTACTTTTATTTGTAATATTTGTACAATAAAGAGTTAAATAATAAAATAATAATAACATAGTTGTATTAAATAGACGACCGAATGGCGTAGTGGTTAGTGACCCTGACTGCTGAGCCGATGGTCCCTGGTCCGATTCCCGGCTGGGCAGATATTTGTTTAAACACAGATATTTGTTCTCGGGTCTTGGATGTGCCCGTAAAATGGCAATAGGCCCGCCCCCTATTACATTGGGACTAACATAACACTCTGGCGAAAAGTGGGTGCAGCAATGCACCTCTGCCTACCCCGCAAGGGAGTACATTAGTACACACGGCAACGTCAAATAGTTGGCAGAGCACACTAACGTAGTGTATGTGTGCACACTTACGTTGTCTATGTGTGCATAAACGCAGAAATTGGTTTACACACCAGTAACAAACCACACACACACACACACAACAGCACAAACGAGTTTGCGCGTAGGCAAACGCCCTTACACCAGCTGTGACAAAAAAATATCAACCGGTCGAGTAAGTCAAATAGTTATAAAATTGACTTGAAGCAAAATTTCACAGCTTGTAGCTATACTCTTCGTAGCTCATTGGTAGTATGTTAGACTTACGAAACATATGTCGTGAGTTCGAGTCCACTGATGGGTATTTTTATTTTACTTTATTTAAATTTAGCGTTAATTTAAACGCTGTTGAGTATAAAATAAATTTATTTGAAACTGACAAATGACTACAAGCTGCATAGCTGTCGACTATTTATCTTCGCCAAAAATATATGATTCGTTCTTCATTTGAGAATTAAAACCATTCTACCCTCATACAATATGAATAAACGAAATTTGTTTTTAGTTTTAGTGACAATTCACCTCTGCATCTGCAAAGTGATTCACTTTGTGATTTGTCAATTTAATTAATTACTCTTCGCAGTCAGTATGGAAAGTCACTTAACCATGTAAAAAAGGCGGAGATAATTGTATTTTTATATGAACAAAACATTACAATTAGTGAAATCGCAAGACGTTTAACGGTAAGTAACATAGAATTGTAAATATTTTATTTGACTGTTAGAATATTTGTATTTGTATAAACTAAGTATTTGTTTTTTTGTTTGCAGAGGAGAACTGTTCAATTATGGGTTCACCGATACGCAGATTCGGGACATGTAGACAGTGGTCGTCTATACGGATGCATCACCACGCCATCGAGAAATCGTAGCTGCACATAGCGCTGATCCGTTCTGCAGCACCAGTTCTACGGCCACAACACATAATCTATCCCTACAAACCGTACGGGTTCACTTGCGAGCTGCTGGGTTGCGGTGTCGGAGGCCGACGAAGAAAATTGCTCTAACCGATCAGCATCGTTGAAACAGAGTGCGTTTTGCGACTGACTATTTTAAACTTTGATTGGTGCAACAATTTGGTGATATTTAGTGATGAAAAGTCCTTTAAGTCAGACAAGGATGGACGTAAGATATTATGGCGAAAAAGTGGTGAAAATTATAGTTATTGGGATTAGCTCAGTATTTTTTATTTTTCCATTTGTATAAGATTTTTGTTATTTTTTTAAATACTTATTATTATTTACAATTATGGGTAAGCCAATGTGTTTATGATGTTATTGTTACTGAGGTTGGAATAAGTTATCTTATTTCTAGCTAATTAACATGTTGATTCATATAACTAATGACTTGCCTATTTACTTTAGTAAAACAGCCAGTCCATCCTTTTCTGATGTTAATTATGATTTAAAATTGCTAATTGAAAATTTAACTACAACTATGTTTTAAAACGAAAAACAACAAAAACGTAACATCCTTAATGTTTATGTTACGGCAAGAATAAATTTAGTAATTTTAACACTTAATAACTTGTTTCATTTACTTTCTGTGTTGCTTTTCTTCGTATATACTACAATACTATTATTAACCATCTTAAAAAATAAATTAAATCTATAAAAAAAAACAAAAAAGGAATCTTGTAAGTTCAGTGGGATTTGAACCACCGTACCGATTATTGTAAGTCTTGTATCATACCAACTGAGCCATTCAATCTATTACAATGCCTTGCAAAATTTTGCTTCATATCATAAAAACAATGAATCATTGTCACTGGCACAACTACATGCTTACAATATCCGTGTGTGGGTTGCCCAGAACTAAATAATTACGTCGACGTCGCTGACACACACATACACTGCCTACGTTAGTGTGCCCTGCCAACCATTTAACGTTGCCGTGTGTACAAGGCGTGAGTGCGTGTTTTTTTTTTTTTTTTTTTGTATTAAATATTAATACAGGTATTACATATGTAATAATGTGTTTAATACAAATCTGGACGAATGATTTTTGGTGCAGATAATATTTATTAATTATGACTATTTGTGACAAGAGAGATAAGTTAAGCTACAGACATGATTTATTGATAACTATTATTCATATCACTACTAATTAGGTACGAGTTGGAAAGTGAGTGTGTTTGTCATACTTTCGTCATGATCTGTTTATTTTATTTTTTACGTCCTATACTGTGAGTAGGATAGAGTTATATTATGAGAATGAGTATGATTGTTACTCTTTCACGCAAAAGCTACTGATTGGTAATTAAATTATTTATTAATTAGGTTATTATTTTTTACGTCCTATATTGTGAGTAGGATAGAGTTATATTATGAGAACGAGTATGATTGTTTTTTTTTTGTTTTTTTTTTTTTAGTATGATTGTTACTCTTGTACGCAAAAGCTACTGATTGGTAATTAAACTTTATAGTACAGTAGTTTATAGTTTCGTAGTGATAACCGAGTGACTATGCTACCTGAGGTGTCAGGTTGCTTTGCCCCACACTGTACAGTAATTGCCTATGTTACTCTATAGGTAGGTAATTATTTTTTATTTCCCTACTGAAGATATTTGTCTGGTAGAGATTGCTATAAGCAATAAGGCCGCCTTTTTGTACTGTTTTTATTTTTAAGTTTTTATTTTGTATGTTGTTCTATATTTGGTGCAAATAAAGAGTATTATATTGTATTGTATATTTTAATGCTAAGTGAAGCTTGCAGGTTAATGCTAGTCAATATATAATTATATAGAAGACTTTATTAAATTATCCCATTATTTTCCATTAAAGGTTATCTGGTAGAAATTGATTGATTGTATATAATGTTATTATCGATAAGTTTATCTATCATAAAAGTTTTAAGAAAATCGACCTTAATCTTCCACTTACATACATATTATTTTTGGATTTTTAAATACAGTAGATATTTACGATGTGAAACCACAATTTTCCTAACACATTACTTTGTATTCATACTTGCTTAACCGCAAAACTAACTGTACGTAGTTGTTACTTCAGGAACAATTACTACAAGTTGTGGTTTTCCAATATGTCACACCACACCTGATACGCTAGGCCTAGTTAGGCTATTCGTCCACATCACGACTGAATATATGCATTGCGAAGAAAGGTACATTTGCTAGGCTAAGAAGATATTGCTTTTGAAAGATATCATCCTGAATAAGATATTTCGAATGTCTAAAAATTCTTCGACGTAATACTAGCCAGTAACTTCTTCTTGTCGTGTCAGTGACAAACATAAGAGCTAGGCACAACTGGGTCCAACACACAAATAATGCATCTCTACGCGCATAGATGACTCAGGTTAAGTGTGACAACTGCCTCAAGGTCCACCTTACGGCATCGTATATATGCAACGCAACAGATCGCATTCAGTATTCTTTGTATAGAAATACACACAAGTGCGGCCACTTCATCGGCATTGCCGACGCCGTTTCTCCATACATTTATGACATTCTTGGTGCGATTCGATACCGATAGGTAGACGCTTACCCTAAGTCTCTAGGGCCCTTCAGTGACCCACATCGCGAGTTTATCGGTGTCAGGTGGCGACCTTGCATCGGCCATGCTCCAGCGATCAAATCCTACCTCATTAATGCGTTCCTTTATGTGTTTCAAGAACAGTAGAGCCTCGATAATCGGTACCCAGGCTTATCCAAACGCCGCTGTAATCCGAACTGGGTTTGGCTGATGAAAACGACTTGTCCTTACCCGATAAGATGATACTGGGTAATTTGAGGGAAAAAGCCTTTGTTTGGTGAATAAATACTTTATTAATAAGTATCTTGTGTAAAAAATGTTTAAATATTTATCTTAGTAAACCTCAATACATATTTTCTAACAAAATATATGTTTTTTTTGCTTACTATAATCTGAAAACTCTGTGAGTCCGAACTGCAGTTATGTTTTGGTGTTTCGGATTAACGAGGCTCTACTCTACTGTACTTAGAAGTAGTATCAGAATGTAGGGTTAGTTATTGCTTATCCCAAGTACTTACAAGGAATGAAAAAGTTGTACCTACAAAATGCTGATCACAATAAGCCCCCTTTGTCCCTGCTGAGGGATGTCAGGATGGATGTATACATACATAGGTTTAAGGTTTAAGGTACTTTATTTCTCATAAGAACATTATAAAAAACATTCACTCAAAATGAGAACTTAAAATTCTAAATACTTATTGTTACTTACAGTCCAACTACAAAGTCGTGAAAACGGAAGTGGATCCTAACTAATCGTTTAAGATCGTATTTAATCGATCTGTTATAGGTATTTATTAAAGGACTATCTGTTAAAATCCATAATCAATCCATATTTTATTTTTAAAATGTATGTAAAAGTAAGTAAATAACTGATGATCATAAAAAGTCTTAGCAAAATCGCACTCTTTGATATCAGGACTTTATAGTTTGACTGTAGTAAATTATACTTATTACTAAAAAACGCGACCAATGGATTCCCCACAGGCTGACGGAATCATGCCGATATACAATGCAACTTCAGATAATTAAAACATCGTAATAATCTATTCAAAGTAATGAAGCCACAAATTTTGGTAAGTAGGTAGGTACTATCTACTATTTATAGTTAAGCTAAAACTAGTAGTATATAAGTACTTATATACATATGTTAGTATACAATAATATAAAAAGGTATAATTTTAAAAGTTGTTATAATAGGCCAATGGTTGTGGGTAGTTTGTTTTAAAACTAATTATTTTGCTCGTTAAATACTTGGTGTTAAGGGCTATTATTAAGTAAGCAAAGATTCCGACTGCTGGCTAAGTTCGTGAAGTATATTTGTGATCTGCTCCGTTTAGTGTTTTTTTATGGCACATTTTAGGATAGTATATGTTGGGATACGAGATAATTTTTATTTGGCTGATTATGATGATGATGATTAAAAATACGTATTGTTCATGTTTTTTTATTTTTATTATTTATGTTGTTTTTGTTATTATTATTTACCCATATGAGTAGTATTATTTTCCTTGTTTGTTCCTTGTAAATTAAGTAGGTAGGTATATCGTATTAATATGTTATTACTATTTTTTCTATTACTATTTAATGATTGTTTTAATTTGTGTTATAATATGTTGTTTCAATAGCTTCTTGAAAATAGGTAAAGACTTGGATTCTTTAATTATTTTGGGTAGTTTATTGTACATCTGCGCTCCCTGAAAGACCAGACTTTTTGTCCCGTAGTTTGTTCGGGTTTTGATTAGGGTTAACAAGTTTGCACTTCTTGTGTTATACTTATGTTGTCGTTTTTTTAAGGTTAAGTTTGAATGAATACTTTTGTTTAAGATTTTATATATTAATACACATGTTTTAAATGTAAATATTTGATTAATGTGCATAAGCTTAGTTTCCTTGTAGATTTTTGAGGTTGATTCTAAATAATCGTAGTGAAATAGGACTTTAATGATTTTATTTTGTGCTATTTGTATTTGTTTCAGGTATGTTTTGCATGCTGAGCCCCATATTTCTATCAAATATTCAAGGTGCGGTTTGACTAGGGAATTGTAAATTGTGTACCTTACTTGTTTAGGCAGACATCCGACTATTCCACGCATAGCGCCCATGAGTGAAATAAGTTTTTTCCTAATCTTATCGATGTGTGTTTTCCAAGTTAATTTGGAGTCGAGTATTAAGCCAAGGTATTTTTCCTCATTGGATTTGTGAATAATTTCACCATTAATTTTTAAATCGTCATGTTCCTGAATTTTTTTGTTTTTAGCTGAAAAGATTATGTAACAGGTTTTTGAGGCGTTAATAGTAAGCAGGTTGTATTGAAACCACATATTAAGTTTGTCTAAGTCTTCCTGAGCCTGAGTTATTAATTGTTGGATGCTGTGGCCAAAGTAGAATAAGCATGTGTCGTCTGCGTATAGGGCGATCTTACCATGTAATCCTATTGTGTTTATATTATTTACGTATATCAGGAATAACAAGGGTCCCAGTATGGATCCCTGTGGCACACCGAAATCAACCGGCTGGGAAGCACTCTCAACAGAACCAAATTTAACTAATTGTTGCCGATTATTTAGGTATGATTCGAATATTTTATGGGCGTTGCCAACTATGCCAATACTGTTTAGTTTTTGTAGTAAAATTGAGTGGCTTACCGTATCGAATGCCTTTTTTAGATCGATAAAAACACCCAGTGCAATTTTTTTATTATCTATATTAAGTTTTATTTCCGTGACGAGGTCTACTGTAGCAGAAAGGGTATTAGATTTTGGTCTGAAACCGTATTGTTTGTTAGACAGGAAGTTAATTTTAATAAGATGTGATTCCAGACGATTATATAAAACCCTTTCTAAGATTTTAGATGGCATGGGTAAAACTGACACTGGACGGTAATCACCGGGTGTTGACTTATTTCCAGATTTGAAAATAGGAACTACTTTTGCTAGTTTCATGCATTCAGGGAATCGACTTTCCTCAAGACAGTTGTTTAAACACCTAGTTAGTTTAATTAGTACCAATTTTTTAATACATTTTATGCTTTTAGCGCTTATGCCATCAATTCCAGTACTTGTGTTAGGGTCTAGTTTGTCTATAATTTTGTTAATTTCTGATGTTGTACATAATTCAATTTTGCTTAGTTTAGTGGTGTTAGTCGACCCATTAGTTATAATATTTATGTTGTTATTGTGAAATTTAGGTGGGATTTGATTAGCTAGGGTAGAACCAATCGTAGAAAAGTAATTATTAAAGCAGTCACATATTTCTTTTTCGTTTGTTATCTCTTTACCATCCACGATGATCTTTGCCGGTATGCTATTCCGTTTTTGTTTATTTTTTGTTAACTCGTTTATTAAACTCCACATCTTTTTTGGTTTATTAATACATTTGTTGAAGGCTTTTTTGTAAAATAGGTGTTTAGTTTTTTTAATAGTTTTACTTAACCAATTTCTTTTATTTATAAAATCTGTGTGAAGATTAGTATTCTTTGGGTATTGTTTTAGTTTTCGCCATAGCTCGTTTCTTTCACGAATGCCATTCATAATTGTTTTGTCTATCCAGTCGTCTTGCGGTTGATTTAAATATTTAATTTTTTCGACTTTATTTTCACATATTTTATCCTTTATGTAATTGTTCAGGTCTTCATAATTTTCTGATTCTAATGTATTTATTGATGACTCCACGCTTTTAAACAATTTACTGTAGTCAATAGCACTGTATTGAAGTTTTTGTCTTTTTTCATTTACGAACTTTTTAAGTTCCAAATAGATTTGTTTGTGATCTGCTAATGGGGAATCTATAATAGAAAATAAGAACTTTTCATTTTTAAGGTTAGAACATGACATACATCCATGAATTCTGAAGGTCAATATTATTATTTTTTAAATTGAGATTTTTCTAACTTTTTTTTTGGTTTGTAAGAAGTTTTTCAGTTTTAATAAAGTAAATGAATACTTATCATAACACAGAGATAACAATGAACAGTTGATGACCTGTGATAGATACAAGACTTATCTCAATAGGTTTTTAAAGCAAAAATATTAATAAGATAGGAATTAAAACCGAGATGGTTTTTGAAGATGACTTGATGAAAAGAAAAAACATTTGAAAAGTTATAAAAAGAATTGCATTAATAATACTGTAGATTGAAATGGGTTCTAGCTCAGCTAGATTTCAGCTAGAAAACCATGGGTGAAGTCATGGCCTGCATGACTAAATTTTATATACACTATACAATATACACCACACAATATTGTAGAAAGTATTTTTTTTCTTTGGCTTTGTAGGGCAAAGACATTAACCCTTTTCTTATTGTGCTACAAACAAATTTCTCTCATTTTTAAAACCATAAATCATCCACCTCAATAACAAATCAAAGGCCTAGTTAGATGTGCATGAAATAGAGACAAACTACACCTATAACTTAAGTAAACCCCAATTCTTTAAAGATATATTAAAACTACTATACATAAACTTATAAACTATACAGAAACAATACTAACTATACAGAAACAATTCTTACTATATAGAAACTTTTAAAAAGAAGTATATTACATATATATGAATGTCAAGGCTGAACATGATAAAAATGAAGTTCCAAGTCATATGAAATTATACAAGGATTTCATTTAAGAGTGACATCGTGACAGAAATTTGCACTGGAATCTCTTACTTTTTTTTAAAGCAAAATTGGCCTGAAATGTTTTAGTGCTTGTAGAATATTATGAAATAATTACATCTCACATTCCATTGCATAGTGATGAAGTAAATATAAGTTGTGCTATTTGTAGGAATGCAATGTGCTAGTTGAACGATGTAAATAAGTAGGTATGTAATAAATTCTTTGTTATCATAAACCAAATGATTAATCATAGGCTTGCAAACTGGTTAGTGGCATTATAATACACGCAAATATTCACTAACTAATAATAGATGCCTATTTCGTAACCATCCAGTTCAGTAATAGCCATTAGAGCATAAAAAACTCGCTTTTAAATTATACAAAGTTGGTCTTACCTTGGGAACCCAAAACAACTATTTTGGCTTCTATAACTTTCATTTTAAAACTATCACAGGTACAAATTACACGAATAACTTAACGGACACTTAATAAAACTGTTATCACATCGTTTTGTAAGTTTATATCGAAGAATTTGCGGCAAAACTCAAGGAAATAAAAAGAAATAGGCCTCCACTCCTCATTTTACAGGCAACTAAAAAAATATGAATTGACAGTTGATACACTTGTCACTGACAGCTGACAACTTGACAGCACTGTAAAAATGACATTTTAATCTGTCAGTTGTCATTGTAAGGCATAACAGGCCAATGACGAATTACAGGCCCGTTCTTTTAAACCAATTATGTGTTCGATTTGAAAAAAATAAACTTCAGGAATATACTTAGACACGGAGAATGTTACTGTAATTTTTTTTTTTATGAAAATATTTATGAAATACCACGCAAACCGCAAGTTGTTAAATTGAACGGACCCCCTTTTACTCTATGATAATTAGTTAATCTACTTGACAACAGATGGCATTAGTAGTGTTTTTTTCTCTTTAAGTAAGTCCCGATGCATCAAAGGGAAGATTGCATGGCCACGGCATCTCTGAAAGAACTGACTTTGTTGCGATTTAAGTCGAAGCTGAAAGGTCAAAACCTTAGATTTAACAGCCTACGTTATCTATGCGTTTATGCACGGCCGCGCGGTGGACATATGGAAAACGGCATGGCCACGTACCTAACCTACATCTAGATTTCTAATAGATCTAGAAGTCTTATTTTTAGGTCAGCGCTGCGACCTATAAATACTACCTTTTCTCAGGCAGGTAATAAGGTAATAAGCAAACAGCCCCAGTTGGGATTCAAACCTGTAACCGTCAGCACAACACACGATATCACTGATCAAGGTTTTATTTATATATATAACCGGATCATTTTATTGAAGCGTCCTTTGTCCGAAAATTAGCATAACTACTGGGCATGGAGGAATCAAGGCTATTCTCCATAGATTTACCACGAAATGGCCGTACGGCCGTATAATATGCCTTTTTGTTGATTTGATGGTATGGGCGGTTTCTATGTGTGTGGAAGAGGGTAGGGATAGAAAAAGAATCTACAGAACCTATAGTAAAAGTTTAGTACCTAGTTATCCTAACTAATATTATAAATGCGAAAGTAACTGTGTCTGTCTGTCTGTCTGTCTGTCTGTCTGTTACTCTTTCACGCCAAAACTACGATTTGAATGAAATTTGGTATACATATGGTCTAGACCCTGGGAAATAACATAGGCTACTTTTTATCCTGTTAATTCCCACGGAAAAACTTTTTAAGGCGAAGCTAAGCTCGCGGGAACAGCTAGTTTTTTATAAAACAGAAATAGCATTGTGGAAATCAAAATACCAACGAATGTATTAAAATGAATAATGAATACAATACTCCTAGTTCTAGCGAAAATTAAAGTAACTTTTAGATCGTAGGTAAGTACTATATAGGAATTATTTAAAAAAAATTAGGTACTTTGTTGGAAAAACAGATGTTATGTAGGTACTTACCTACCTTATTAGGAATTGGCGTCCCGTGTGAAGTAGCCCATACTATCGCGTTTATCCAGCTTACCACATGACTAAGTTCATAGTTTCATTATTTTCTGCAAACCATACAACGGACAGTTTTATTTCAGTGATTACGAAGTAGACAGAAACTGAATTAAATCACTACTAGCGCCATCTAGTACCGAAACTCATGAATACAACATGCTCTCCGCTCACCAATAGATGTCACTGTTACGGATTTATCGCCGCATTTAGCTTTATGACCACTTTAGCTGGCTTTTATCCTGATGAGAAAGTTGTAATTTCGCTCCTAAACATATTTGTTGGATTACATTCGCCGATTTCGCTTTAGTAATTTGGATAATGTATTGCGAGTTTCCCGGTAATGTTATGTTTGTATGTTTTGTTGGCTGTATGGTGATAGTGTCGTTTGCTTATTGGTGCGGGAAGAAACTTAGGAAGATGTTTCTGTCTATGCTTTCACCGTTCCTCTTTCCGTTTCCTTTCCCTGTAGTTTCTTTTTCTACTTTTGGGCAAATATACATAGCTAGTCTAATATACATAAGAGTAGTAATAGGAACTTAGCATAAACATATAAGATAGGTACACACGGCAACGTCGAATGGTTGGCAGGGCACACTAACGTAGTGTATGTGTGCACACTAACGTTGTCTATGTGTGCATAAACGCAGAAATCGGTTTACACACCAGTAACAAACCACACACACACACACACACAACAGCACAAACGAGTTTGCGCGTAGACAAACGCCCGTATACCAGCTGTGACATAAAAATATCAACCGGTAGTGTTAGTGAAATAGTTATAAAATTGATGTGAAGCAAAATTTCACCGCCTGTGTCTATACACTTCGTAGCTCATTGGTAGAATGTTAGACTAATGAAACATAGGTCGTGAGTTCGAGTCCACCGATGGTTATTCTTTTTTTAACTTAATTTCAAATTTTGCGTTAATTTAAACGCTGTTGAGTATAAAATTAATATATTTGAAACTGACAAATGACTACAAGCTGCATAGCTGTCGACTATTTCTCTTCGCCAAAAATATATGATTCGTTCTTCATTTGAGAATTAAAACCATTCTACCCTCATACAATATGAATAAACGAAATTTGTTTTTAGTTTTAGTGACAATTCACCTCTGCGTCTGCAAAGTGATTCACTTTGTGATTTGTCAATTTAATTAATTACTCTTCGCAGTTACTATGGAAAGTCACTTAACCATGTTCAAAAAGGCGGAGATAATCGTATTTATATGAACAAAACATTAGAATTAGTGAAATCGCAAGACGTTTAACGGTAAGTAACATAGAATTGCAAATATTTTATTTGACTGTTAGAATATTTGTATTTGTATAAGCTAAGTATTTGTTTTTTTTGTTTGCAGAGAAGAACTGTTCAATTATGGGTTCACCGATACGCAGATTCGGGACATGTAGACAGTAGTCGTCTATACGGATGCATCACCACGCCATCGAGAAATCGTAGCTGCACATAGCGCTGATCCGTTCTGCAGCACCCGTTCTACGGCCACAACACATAATCTATACAAACCGTACGGGTTCACTTGCGTGCTGCTGGGTTGCGGTGTCGGAGGCCGGCGAAGAAAATTGCTCTAGCCGATCAGCATCGTCGAAACAGAGTGCGTTTTGCGACTGACTATTTTAAACTTTGATTGGTGCAACAATGTGGTGATATTTAGTGATGAAAAGTTCTTTAAGTCAGACAAGGATGGACGTAAGATATTATGGCGAAAAAGTGGTGAAAATTATAGTTATTGGGGTTAGCTCAGTAATTTTTATTTTTCCATTTGTATAAAATTTTAGTTATTTTGTTAAATACTTATCATTATTTACAATTATGGGTAAGCCAATGTGTTAATGATCTTATTGTTACTGAGGTTAGAATAAGTTATCTTATTTCTAGCTAATTAACATGTTGATTCATATAACTAATGACTTGCCTATTTAATTTAGTAAAACAGCCAGTCCATCCTTTTCTGATGTTTATTATGATTTTAAACTGCTAATTGAAAATTTTCCTTATTAATATAAACAACAACTATGTTTTAAAACGAAAAACAACAAAAACGTAACATCCTTAATGTTTATGTTACGGCAAGAATAAATTTGGTAATTTTAACACTTAATAACTTGTTTCATTTACTTTCTGTGTTGCTTTTATTCGTATATACTACAATACTATTATTAACCATCAATAAAAAATAAATTAAATCTATAAAAAAAACAAAAAAGGAATATTGTTAGTTCAGTGGGATTTGAACCACCATACCGATTGACGTAAGTCTTGTATCATACCAACTGAGCCATTCAATCAATTACAATGCCATGCAAAATTTTGCTTCATATAATAAAAACAATGAATCATTGTCACTGGCACAACTACATGCTTACAATATCCGTGTGTGGGTTGCCCAGAACTAAATAATTACGTCGACGTCTCCGACACACACATACACTACCTACGTTAGTGTGCCCTGCCAACCATTTAACGTTACACTCACGAGCAATGAAAAAGTTCCACTTTAAAAATGCCGACAAATTGCCTCAATTTTTTAAAACACATAACATTTACGTCATCATCATCATATCACGACCCATCACGTCCCCACTGCTGGGGCACGGGTCTCCTTCCAGTGAAGAAAGGGTTTAGGCCTAGTCCACCACGCTGGCCTAGTGCGGGTTGGTGGACCCCAACACAAGCAATTTGCTGAGAGAGTTGGCGTTTACGTATTTTGTTGATAATATTCTAATGCGCTGTTAAATGTACTTAGTATTGTACGTACTTAGTACTTCAATATTGCAGACGGCGTCTTTTCCGTTTAATAGTAATTTGGTGCTTTTCTCATTGAAACTTTTTCATTGCTCGTCGTGAGTGATAGCTTTTTGATATTGTCATCATCAACCAATTTATGGAGGCAATATAGTTTTAACTCTCCGCACTCTTCATCTAAGATCAATCAGTATTAATTGCCGTCATAAAGTAGAAACGGTTTTGCTCTATAAAAACGCAATGAAAAATGGCCGTTTATTTCACCATAAAATATTTAATGATCTATATCATACGGCACCGAGAAAATAAGTTACGACTACATTTATTTCGTGCTTAAAGTTCATTTCTACAAAATCTGAAAAAATAATAAGTAGTTAATAAAGTTGGGGGTAGGTTGGCTGGTAGAAAATGCTTTTAGTATTAAGTTCAAAATGTATCTATTAAAGTCAATCTTTTGAACACTTAGGTACATGTATTTTATATTTGTGCAATAAATATACAAAAAAAAACTTTCATAATTATTATTCAAAGGCCTTCTACTAAACCAAGGCATCTCTCAAAAATTACCTAAACCCCCTGTCCTCAACTTTCCTCATCCATCCACGACGAAAAAATCTGTCTAAGTATTATTGTTTTAAAATGAAAGAGCAAGAATCTTTGGTCTAATACCAAAAACCAATAAACGCATGAATAATTTATTTGCGTCGAGGTTTAACGGTATAATTCGTTGGGAGAGATCGCTTTTTTATGTAAACTTGCCTTTATGTATGTACCATAATATATTACTAGCAGCATCCAGATTTCTTGAGAGGGTTGAGTGGGGATCTGTTAGGAGCTGATATTACCACCTTTTATAAAATTATTAAGTAATGGTGCGTCGTGAGGTGTGAGGTCGTGGGTTCGAATCCTGCTATACGTACCAATAATTTTTTTCAGAAATGAGGAATTTATGTACAATAATTATATACCACTTACAGTAATAATGTACAGCGAAAATCGGGTGACTCGTTTGCGAGTCACCTCTGACTTTCTACTCTTTCGGGGATTACAGTCAGTCATCATAATGTATTGTAGGTATTTTATATTTGCTGTAGATAATGTGGTATAGCCAGCTCCATATACTTACTTCAAAGCTAATTTGTGTAATGTTTTCGATTTCCAACTTTACTTGTGGCAACGCTCAATATCACTTGCCTTCCTCCACTGGAATATCACCACTGTTTTCCAGAGAATACAGTCCGTTTTTCCCAGTAGCGTGGCGTTTTTAATTTGCACAATCCACAGTGTAATGGCGTCGGTGGATTCCCGCCGAAACGGGCGAAAATCGGCCATTTTGTTTTTCGCCGCCCACTCGCTCTGCCCATTATAGCTGGCATTATTTCACTGGCTTATTGCAGAATTTGCTATTTAAACAAAGCGTCTGCAAATTGAGTTTCGTAGAAGGTAATTAACGTTGTTTTCTTTCTGTTGATTACCGGTTTTGTTGGGAAGTAAGTATAATTACGACTACAATGGACGAAAGTAGATACGTTCTATACTTCCACTTATACCATTTATAGATGCGTACCGGTACAGTCCAACTATAAAGTGAATTTTGCAGACTTTTTATCATTATCAGTTATTTGCTTACATTTGCATAAGTACCTACTTTTAAAAATAAAATGCCGTTTGGTTATGACTCTTGTCCTTTAATAAACATCGATTAAATACGGACTGTAATAATTAGTTAGAATCCACTTCCGTTTTCAGGACTTTATAGTTTTATTGTAGGTAGGTACAGTAGGTAGGCATATAGTGCGATTTACGAAAAATTTCTAAAAAATGCAGGACATTATTATTACTATATTATAAGTGTACTTATATATTATAGTGTATACAATAAAAATAAAAAAATCTGATTCATATTCATTAAAAGATGCACAGACTGCAGTAGCTTTTTATATCTTGCACGCCTTTTTGGTAATCGGTGGGTACACATAAAGCTTTTTGACGAATTTTTCCTTTTTGACTGATACCTAAGAGTCCAAACTCCTGTGTTTCAAAGTCAATGCTGCCGGTCTATGAATTTGGGGATTTTAAGATATTTAGGAATAAGTAGTAAGTATTGGTATTTGTAAGGGCCAGCTGAAAACCAGCGCTTTGGCCTTATTGTGGGCACATGCTGAGCTGGTGCCTTTTTGACGCTCCAGGCAGCAACCTCTATTTGTTTTGTTTGTTTTATATTGTATTTTGTTGTTGTTTTGTATAATTTTCTGTTTTTGTTGTTGTCAGTGTGTCAATTAATTCTTTCTTCTTTCTTTCTTTCTATTTATTTTAGGAATAGTAAGTATTGGTATTTGTAAGGGCCAGCTGAAAACCAGCGCTCCGGCCTTATTGTCTACAGCACATGCTGAGCTGGTGCCTTTTTAACGCTTCAGACAGCAACCTCTAATTGTTTTGTTTGTTTTATATTGTATTTTGTTGTTTGTTTTGTATCATTTTCTGTAATTCTTTCTTTCTATCTATTTATTCCATACTACCTGTGCCTCGCCTTAAAAAGTTTTCCCGTGGGAATTCCGTGATAAAAAGTAGCCTATGTCGTTTTCAGGGTCTAGACTCTAGACCATATGTATACCAAATTTCATTCAAATCCGTTCAGTTGTTATGGCGTGAAAGAGTAAGCGTCAATTCACACGTACCACAACCACACCACGTCGCAGCGACATAATGTGGTCAAGCTGTGGTTACGTGTGAATAGTGTGACAGTGGCAGCGACAAAATGTCGATGTGGTTGCGTTGTCGCTGTCATTGCAATGTGGTAACCACGTCGTCGTGTGCAGTTAATACGGAGAACAGGTTGCCGCGGTGCCGCCGCCGCGTGGCGGCGTTGCCGTTGCGATCTGGTTGCATTGTGGTTGCGATGTGGTTGCGATGTGGTCGTATTACACAGGTGGTCGATGACAACGGCAAAATGTGGCACGTGTGATTTGGATTATTCATTTTCAATACAAAATATACGCCCGACCACACGGCGTGGTTGTGGTGTGGTTGTGGCTGTGGTGTGGTTGTGGTACGTCTGAATTGACCCTAACAGACAGACAGACAGACACAGTTACTTTCGCATTTATAATATTAGTTAGGATTTATATTATTAGGATACCCTGAAATGCCGGTACTTTGTCAGTAGTGGAGAGGAACATCACAGCGTCCAAACAATACGGGGCTTGTGTGGATACTAGCGCATGCGAGCACGGGATGGGAACATGTGGATATGGCTCTAATGTCATTATTTTTATTATTATTAAGTTTATTTGATGAAATTCGATCCATAAGCGTCAATCTATTGGTATCATATGCAATAAATAATTGAGTATTCAGTATCGTATGTATTGAACAAACGGATTTTCATAATTAATATGTAACGGAGTCGATAATGCCGATGAAGTGGACGTACTTGTGTCAATTTCATTTCTATATACAAAGAATAGAATACTGAATGAGATGCATCCGTTGCGTACGATACTGAAAAGTGGACGCTTTCCTTTAAGTACCACCATCATGCATCATCACCTGCATTTCCAACGAGTTTTGTTTAAGTATTCGTAGTCAACTACACTATGTTTCTCGTTTTCGAAAGTGTCCTTAGAGACAACATAGCAGGGGCTGATGATGATGATGATGGTTATGCCTGATCTCCATTGTCAGCTTCCCTGATTCTCGGAGCTTAAGTAAAAAAATATATACTTACCAAAAAATAGTTCCAATCTTATCCACAAATTCTGAACGCACCACAAACGAGCAATCAGCGAGCGATCGCCAACACGACAATACCCCTCCCCGCACGCCCCGCGCCTCCGAGCTCCTTGATTCCAAATTCAATTTGCACCAATCAGCGAACGGCGTCTTCCCGCCTTCCGCGTTGTTGGGCAGCCGCCGGACGTGTTGTGTTCGAAATTTGAAAATGGAATGTTTTTTATTCTTTTTCCGCTGACGCTGTTTGTGGCCTGTAGCTTTGGCTGCTCGGGGAATTAGGGAAGTGTGCGACGGGTTTGCAGTTTGTAGCGCCATTGTTGAGTTTTGTGGTGGCTTCTGTTCTGTTATTTGGTTTTGCTCTCCTGGTATACTTATTAATCTATTTAATTTTTACAGCAATTACTATTTATGCATCTAAGGTGTTCTGTAAAAGATCTCTTTATTTAAAGTTTGATTTTTGTTAAATAACAAAAATTCGTAAGGCACTTTAAAGAAAATCCTGGGGGAAAATGTCAACCTGTTCAATTTATAAACGATACCTCGGAATCATAAGACGCGCCGTCAAACAAACCCCAATCCAAGATGGCCCTCAAACAATAGAGTTGACTAACTGCAAATAGTATCCGATGGCTGCGACAGAATACAAAATCAGCAGTGAAACACTCGCGAATATCAATATTTGATATTTGATTTTGTAACGAAAACTCCCGCCATGTTGAATTTGCGCGCGCTTTTGACAGCTTTTTCTTTTTTTCTAAATTCGATTGTGATGGGCGGGCAATGGAAATGTTTTAAGGGGGTACACTACAGAATTTCGAATTACTTTTTTACGAATATAAAAATAACGATTTTCATAATTACGAATTTCATAGTTCCGAATAATTCACAATCCCGAATTTTAAGATTCCGAATAGCGAAAATCACGAATAGTATAATAAACGAAATTTCAAACAAAAGATTAATTAAAATGACGAAAGTTTATTTTCCGAATATTATAATTTCGATGTTTCAAAAGTACGATTATTTATTATATCGAATTGTTAAAATTACGAAATCCGAATTTTAAATATTCCGAAAATACAAATTCCCGAATGTTTTTAGTGAACAAGAAATAGATATATATTAGGAATAGTAGGTTTTTTTAACAGCATAATCCGTATACAAACAATATTTTTTAAGCTATATTATATGAAACGCTTTGTTTTTCGATATCTATGTGCACCTAACACGCTCCTCCTCGCTTTGCTCGTCGTCGCACCTATCTTTAGGTTTAGGTCCTAAGGTTTTTAAGGTTAAACACAATAAAAATCCTGGCAATTGTTTTGCTCTATATTTGAAACGCTCCGCTCCGCTTCGCTGCGCTCCGCTTTGTTTTTCGATATCTATGTGCACCTAACACGCTCCTCCTCGCTTTGCTTGTCGTCGCACCTATCTTTTGGTTTTGGTTCTAAAGTTTTAAAGATGTTTATGTTTTTTGTCAAAATCACGAATTATCATATTTCCGATTGGGATTTCACTTTTTCGTGATAATAATAAATCGGTCTTTTATTTTTCGTATATTAAAGTAATCGTATTTTTTAACGTTCTTATATTTAACAATCGCAATAACAAATATTCGTGATTATAATATTCGAAATTATAATTTTCGTGATTTTTATAATTCGGTATTTAAAAAAATCGGTATTGCAATATTTCGTAAATTACATATTCGGTGTTATCAAATTCGGAAAAAAGTTTTTCGGAATATTTGGGTGTTCCCGTTTTAAGGCTATATTTATTTACCTACCATTAAATTTTTTGTTTAATAAGTACGGTGGCCTGCGCCTAAAAGTATACAGGCGGAGTTTTTAAAATAGCGATAACAAGCTCACATGCTGCTCAAGCACATCCACATAAACACCACTGCTACACACATCACACAAAACACGTCCCCGGGTTTATAAAAGATGTAGCTGGTCCCTTCATCAACGGGAATCGTTATTTTAAAAACTCCGCCTGTATACTTTTAGGCGCAGGCCACCGTACATACAGTAAAACTATAAAGTCCTGAAAACGGAAGTGGATCCTAACTAATTGTAACAGACCGTATTTACTACTATTTACTCGATGTATCATATTTATCAAAGGACAAATCCGTGCCAAACGGTATTTTATTTTTTAAATGTAAGTTAATTACTGATAATTTTAAAAGTCTTTGCAACAACGCACTCTTTAATTAATGTCAGGACTTTATAGTTGGGCTGTTTAGTTATTATTTATTAATTTGTTATAGTATAAACTAGATAGGATGGATAATTTATACCAAATACTTACTCTAATTAATGATTAATAAAAAAAACTATATTAATAATTTTATTTTACTTTACCAAAGATGAAAATGATTAGCGGATTTGGATAACGACGGTGGAAATATGATACTACAATACATTGCATCCACACCTAACCCGTAAAAACCATGTGTTAAATAAGCATGAGTAGGTACTTCATTATAATTATCCCTAAATGTAGTTTTGTTTATTAATTACTAGCTGTTCCCGCGCGCTTCGCTTCGCCTTAAAAAGTTTTCCCGTGGGAATTCCGGGATAAAAAGTAGCCTATGTTCTTTCCCAGGGTCTAGACCGTATGTATACCAAATTTCATTCAAATCCGTTCAGTAGTTTTGGCGTGAAAGAGTAACAGACAGACAGACAGACAGACAGACACAGTTACTTTCGCATTTATAATATTAGTTAGGATGCTAGTTTCCAAAGATTTTTATTTTGTTTTGCTACGAGAAGGCTACGAGCTACGAGCCAACGACTACGCCGCGCCGTAGCAATCTACTACGGACGCGCGTAGCAAATATTTTTATAATTTATAATTATTTTGATATCATTTATTGTACATAAGAATACATAAAATACATTAAATTAACTATTAATACTCACTTCCGTACTAATAAAATGGATTTCAGGTAGATAAGTACAATTTTATTTCAAATAATGTATTACTTTATTTATAGCACCATACCCATTCTATTTGGCATACAATAGAATCTCTAGCTACAATACCTACATACACACACACATAGCTCAAGATGAAACACTCGTCTAACTAACAGTTGGATAACGGCTCGCTTACAACAGTAAATTAAACTACCCCACTCCTGAATGGTAGGATGACAAGGCTTGCAATTTCCAATCTTACTTAGAAAACCCAGAATAATTAACAATATACATTTAAATAAACCCGCTTCTTACTATTGGTCCTTTACGAGCCATGAAAAAGTGCACTTACAAAATATCGACACCAAATGAACCCAATTTTTTAAAACATTTAATAGAATTTGATCAAAATATTTACGTATGTTAGTTTGTAATGTTCTGATGCGCTGAAAAATGTACTTCAATGCCGCAGACGGCGTCATTTAAGCTATATTATAGTCTGTTCCGTTTAGCAGTAATTTGGTGCTATTGTCACTGGGACTTCTTTCATTGCTCGTGAGTGTTAATTTTGGAAACCACAGTATGATTAACAAAAACTGTGAAAAGTAAATCAGTCCTGAATTTTCCTCAACTCATGGTCACCCGCCGCCCCCTTCTCTCAGTAAGTGGGGGGAGTATAAATTGCGCGGGAAAAACGCACTCGTTCCATATTCGTACCTCGTCCGAGAGCGGGACGGGGTTATGCGGTGTCTCGCTCTACGTCTTCTGTTACTGGGGGGTCGTATTCATAGTCGTGGTTAGCTTTTCCAGGGCAAGGGTTTTAACGTGAAATCTTTTTGAGATAAGAGCGAACAATAGCTGTCAATGCCTATTAAAAATATTCTAGGGTAGTATAACAAATTAAAAAAATATTTCACGATAAAAGTCGTTCACAATGATCCTCAAAGTCACTTTCGGCTAACCATACTACCAATTTTACCAAATCCCTGAAAGGAGAACAATGTGCTACAATAAAACTGATGCTTAGCTCCCAAATGGTGTAGGGACCAATTTAAAAAAAAGTTACGCCACTTTTAGTGTTGAATGTTGAAGGTTTTTAACGTTAGTTTTTCCAAACCGGACTATACATACGGCTCCTCTTTCTGGTGTGATTGATGCTCTTTGTTTAAACAAGTCGAGACGAGTCTGCCAATGTTTGCGGAACTTGACGCTAGGTGGCGGTAGTCGCAGTATGTACGGTGGCCTGCGCCTAAAAGTATACAGGCGGAGTTTTTAAAATAGCGATCTGATGATGAAGGGACCAGCTACATCTGTTATAAATCCGGGGGCGTGTTGTGTGTGATGTGTGTAGCGGTGGTGTTTATGTGGATGTGCTTGAACAGCATGTGAGCTTGAAATCGCTATTTTAAAAACTCCGCCTGTATACTTTTAGGCGCAGGCCACCGTACCTTGTAGGGTAAATGGTATAACTATAGTGTTGTTTAGGTAGGTATAGTGAACTCAACTAAAGGCTGTTACTTGGACTAAAGTGTTGTTTTCTTGGCGCTTCTGTGCTTCGGACGGCACGTTAAAAAGTAAGGTTGCTGTCTCGGCAGCATTCGTTAAGCCTAGTCAGAGTCCTTCGGGCAGCTTGAAAACATCTGACAGTCGAGTTGCTAACTTACCCGAGAACTTTCTCAGCACAAGCTTGCTACCAACCGGCACTAGACCATCGTGGTGGACAGGCCTTAAACCCTTCCTACATTGGACCCGCGTCCCAGCAGTGGGGACGTGATGGATTGTAATGATGAATGGTACATATTTTAACTATTAAAATAATTATATAATGGGGCCTGATTTTGCAATGTTCAGACAATAGTTATCTGGGGAATCATTATTTTATTCTGATGCTGCCGCGTCTGAATGTTTGTCTTAGAAACTGAAAGCAACAATTTTATCTGGCTATTTTTTTTACCTAAGTACATTAGATTAAGGTACTTACCTACTTATTCTAAAGTCGTAGTTCTATTCCAGTTACTCCATAACGCCATCTTCCGAGTCCATCCCTGCACAACAATACAGGAGGGTGTCCCGAGGCCCTAATTGCTAATTGCCCCTCCCCTTCCCCCCCTTAGATGTCTTGAGACGTGTCTGAGCACTCCTGTGTAGCCATGTTGCCCTGGTACTTTTAATTCTCTACATAGCAGGAGCGGACGGTTGTTGGTTGTATGAGACATGGATTTTGGAAATAAAAAGCAGAGTAAAATGGTGTTGCGCCTGGCAAGAAAGCAATGAGCATTAATTAGATGTGCATTTACTTATGTGTACCTGTACATAGAATAAAGTGGACTCGGGTGTACCCTCTCATACACGATCCTTATGTATCAATTACGTATTAAAGAACATATTAAATTGCATGAATAAAATCAAACTTTCAAGCGCGCCACCGCAAGCAATAAGTGTTGATCAAAAATTTGCGGTAAATTACATAATTATCACTTCGACTAAGCTACGTAGTGGTTAAATTTATTCTCGAGTCTTGGTCCTGAAGGAGGGTCATAGGATCGATCACTAATTTGGAAAAAACACAGCACTCCTTAGAGTGAATACTAGTAGGTATATGTTTACTTTTTAGTTAAAGGACATTTCTCAGACATGGCCATCCGACCCCAAGCTAGACAGAGCCTGTAATATCAGTCACATAGATACATCCTAATCCTAACTAATATTATAAATGCGAAAGTAACTGTGTCTGTCTGTCTGTCTGTCTGTCTGTTACTCTTTCACGCCAAAACTACTGGACGGATTTGAATGAAATTTGGTATACATACGGTCTAGACCCTGGGAAAGAACATAGGCTACTTTTTATCCCGGAATTCTCACGGGAAAACTTTTTAAGGCGAAGCGAAGCGCGCGGGAACAGCTAGTATATTATATAAATATTAACCACCAAGAACCGAGAAAACAATATCTGTCTTTAACATATTATTATATCTGTGCCCCTCCGGGATTCGAACCCGGTATTTTCGGCATAGCAGCCATAGTAACTAACCACTACACCATTCAGTCATCATGATGTGTCGAATGATGAAAGGATTAGCCAGTAAAACCAGGTTCAGTCAGCCCAGGATGCGCCGGCGACCTACCTACAGTTTAGACGTTTCTCGGGGAAGTATCTTTCATACTTTCGACGACCGAATGGCGTAGTGGTTAGTGGCCCTGACTGCTATGCCGAAGGTCCCGGGTTCGATTCCCGGCTGGGGCAGATATTTGTTTAAAGACAGATATTTGTACTCGGGTCTTGGGTGTTGATATTTATATTTAGTATCTATCTATCTATGTATTTGTGTAGATATATCAGCTGTCCGACACCCATAACACAGGTTCTGCCTAGCTTGGGGTCGGATGGCCGTGTGTGAGATGTCCCCACATATTTATTTATTATTATATTATTATACTAAACTGGTGAAAATGGTGTGCAACACTGCCTACCTCGCAAGCGATTCCCAACTTTTTAAGCGTTGACCTATCGGCATCATACGTATCACATCAAACAGATTGTCATCGATGTATCGAGAAACGGCGTCGGCAATGCCGATGAAATGGACGAACTTGTGTGAATTTCTATACAAAGAATACTTACTGAATGAGATGTGTCCGTTAGGTGGACGCTTATTTGAATAGTACGAAACGTGAGTTGGGTGTTTTTGAAATTAATAAAAGAAAGGCCGAATGTTTAACATAGTAACTATATTTATATCATTGCATAATTATTATTCTTTTACACATAGTAAGTTTCTTACATAATCATTATATTAATTTAATTTATATATACTATAATTACTCTATGTACTTAGTATAATTGTACGTTACAATACGTACTTACAATTATGTTGAAACTTTAATGGCCTAACTTATCAATAAATATTTTTGTACCTATTAGCTGGGTACTTAGATTAACAATACATCAACAAGATGGAGTGTCGGTGCAAAAGAAACGTCACGATAAATAACACCCCACTACTACCACTGAGCTCTTATTTTGTTTTTGTATGTGACACACCATCTTATTCGTCATCATCATCATCAGCCAATAATCATCCACTGCTGGACATAGGTCTCTCCCAAGGAGCGCCACAACACTCGGTCCTCGGCCTTCCTCATCCAACCACTACCCGCCACCCGCCTAAGGTCGTCAGTCCAGCGGGCAGGAGGGCGTCCGACGCTGCGCTTGCCTGTTCGTGGTCTCCACTCGAGAACTCGTCCACCCCAAATCTTATTCGTATATTGGAACTATTCTGGACATATCTTTTCCACCAGGGTGAACTGGGAATAAGGGCGAGGTCCCATTGGTGTATTTAAGTGTATTATATTAATACATTTTATGATATTTCAAACGACGCAACCAGCGTAACCCTCCAATGGGGCCTCATCCTAACATTGCCATCTTTTTATATTATATATACTTACACCACATTTTACTTTAGATCTTTACCTTAAAAATATGGAGTGGATTTTGGAGCTTATTTTACTATTTACAGATTTATATTTATAGATACTAAACTATTTAAGTCATATTATTCTTATTTAAGTTTAAATATTCGAGATCACCTGTGACTTTTTTAAACTAAACTTTTAATACTGCAACGTAAAGATGTTTTACTTAAATAATTAAATAAATAGCTAATAATTTTTTTATGGTTTATACAAATAAATTTATATTGTACTTAAACAATTGTATACTGTACTTAATAAACCCACGAGCAATGAAAAAGTTCCAGGGACATATTTAAAAAACTTTTTCATTGCATGTGAGTGTAGTATTATTATAATATTACTATACTTTAAGTTAAGTACATCTTATAAATACTTACTTAAAGTTAAACATTGCTATTTGCTATATTTGGCCTGCATCAGTTCACATAAAATATTTACACAAGTATTTCCTATAAAATTATTTACATGTTAAGTCTAAAACAATTGTATTATAAACTGGGTCTATTTTTATTAGGTAGGTATACAAAGTGAGTCTTTCCTAGATGCACATCTGAAAGTAGGTGACAGAGATATTCACAAAAAAACTTATTTATTTGAGACGTTTTTTTGTTTCACTTTTATGTGCCTATTCTACAGTATTTTCATCAGAAATAGAACGCTTATCATCTTTAAAATTAAGTACTAAAATTTATTATAATTGGAATTATATTATATTCTGCCTAGCCTTTAAATATCTTACAAAAACGTGGCCAAAACATTAACCGAAAAAAACCTTTAATTTCATACTACATACGGCCTAAACATATCCATGCCAGGCCTCTCTTGGCTATTTAAAACCATTCCTCGCCTTCCATTGTTTTCTATATTTGAATTAAAATTAGCGGCCGCCATCGCTCTTTCTCTTTCTAGCGCGATGATTCTGTCTCTGTCCAATAATGGCGGGGGTGGTTTGACAGCTGTCAAATCCCCGGGCGGGCATTGGCTGATTTGTTTCTCAGGTTCAGAAAGGAGGTTTTCAGGCTTAGTTTTTTTCTCTTCACTCTGGTGAGCGTGGTGCGCGTCCTTTTTGGAGTCCTGTTGAGCCTTTTTCGAACGCTTCCACTTCATTCTTCGGTTTTGAAACCATATTTTTACCTGTCGGCAAAAAAATATTTAAATATGTTACCTACTTACCTACTAAAAAAAAGGTAAAAAAGTGACTTTGCTTTCGAGAATACGGTCTCAATTTTGCGTTGGGAGCTTAAAATTAAACTTTATATGCTACTTTTTCAAAAATATACGCTACACCTTACTTCCCCACACTTGTTATAAGTCATACTTTAAGCCAATTTGCAAAATTGTTCAACATGGCAACACATAATCTCAGCGGTTTCAACCTTAAAGATTAATCTTTGAACGCTCCCTTTACAACTGCATTCAATTTAAGTTATCCCACACACAGTCACCAGGCAAACAAAAATAGCATTACGTGTTTCAACATACGATTCACGTATCCGAAACGCAGAGGACAGGAACAGTTGAATCTTGCTACCCTCCGCGATAACATTTAGGCATCCGCCATTTTGGTTTTTGCCGTTATGTCAAAGGAGTTGGGCATTTATGTCTATGTTGATAAAAGTGTTTGTATATCTTGGTAAAGGTTGGTTTTACAGTAATGGCACTAAACATTTTGACGCCCTTATAATCTGGACCGAAAAGCATTTGTCAGATGAAATCTGAGCATCAGTCAAGTGTCATGGCGGTTCCCGCTCTTTTTTATGTCAAAGTGAGAGGTTTTTTACGTGACCGATTGTTTATGGTCACTAAAGTTTTGTGTGTTTTTCGTACCTACTAGGAAAAACTTGTGAAGAGACACAGAGAAGATCGTAGTTTTAGTGCGAATATTGTGTTCTCTTAGTGCATATTAGCACTAAGAATTAATGCCGTTAAAATTCATTAAAAAAATAAGTAATTTAAATAATAGTTTGGTTTTGTTTCGTAGCAAGGCCTACGCGGCGTAGCAACTACCTCGTAGCCGCGGCGATTCAAGCAAAAGAATTCAACGTCTTTTAAGTAAAAGTTCATATTCATATTTTTGTTCATAAATATAATTTATCTTTACAGTTCATATCTGGGCATAGGCCTTCCTTTATCCAATTTTAGTTTTATTTTTCTTATCACCACCACTGTTTATAATTATGTTAGGTACAGTAAGGGGCAGATAAACCTGACCCCCCTCAGAAGCATTGTTAGTATAAGAGAGGGGTCGGTTTCTTTGCACCTGACCGTACCTATCCAAATTATTGTTAAAAACAAAGTCTCCTGATTCTTTTATGTAAAATTAAGTAAACCTATCATAATGTTACGCATGTATCTTTCAAAAAGTAAAGCTTTTAGTGATAAGATCCCCATTTTTAATTATTTTTTTGTAACTCCTTTTCTTGTGTGTATCTAATATCTATCTATAATATCTATTAATAGATTACCTGAGTCTCAGTGAGCATGAGGCTGGTGGCCACCTCGAACCTCTTGGGCCGCGACAGGTACTCGAGCATATACTACGTATTATGGGGTCCCTCAGGACAGTGTCTTATCACCAGCATTGTTTATAATTATTACTATACCACCACTGTCTATAACTATGCATTATGGCGTCCCTCAGGGTAGTGTCTTATCACCACCACTATTTATAATTATATTGTATTGTATTACCTGGGTCTCGGTGAGCATGAGGCTGGTGGCCACCTCGAACCTCTTGGGCCGGGACAGGTACTTGTTCATGCGGAACTGCTTCTCCAGCTCCAGCAGCTGCTGCGAGGTGAAGGCGGTGCGCGGGCGCCGCGTCTTGCCGAGCAGCGCGTGGGGGGCGCCTGTGGGGGAGAAAAGAGGGCTTAAGTTAGATGAATCATCATCATGATCAGCCAATAATCATCCACTGCTGGACATACGCCTCTCCCAAGGAGCGCCACAACACTCGGTCCTCGGCCTTCCTCATCCAACCACTACCGGCGACCGGTCTAAGGTCGTCAGTCCAGCGGGCAGGAGGGCGTCCCACGCTGCGTTTGCCTGTTCGTATTCTCCACTGGAGAACTAAACAAAACTAACTAAAGTTAGATAGATGGTGGTTTAATATTTAGAAATGTCTTAAAGCACGTTTGACGAGGTCACGATATATCAAAAAAACGTTCTTGTCATTGGCATAATTTTTCATGCTAAAAATTTTTTTTTTCATCAAACATTGAGTTTGCTTTATATTAAGTACACCAAGCTTTATTCTCTAGACCCTCAAAATTGAGGTTAATTTTACGTGCTTGTAAAGCAAGTTTGTTGAAATTACGCGGTTCTCACTTTGCGTACCTACATCGCGCCGTATGTTGCTTGTAAGTTATAAATAACTATCTCCGTTTGTATACATAGAAAGACGCTCAGTCCAACCCACAGAAATCGCATTTGCGTACATGTATTTATACAATTCACGCGCATTATGTGCTTAATCGCAACAAAAACTTATAAATAGTTTACGACACATTTTTTTACCTCTCTATTATTCTGAAGGTAATTTCTACCAATTATCATAGAAATTGAATAAATCTAATCACATAATTTCCAATTATGCCCAAATAACCCTTATCTCGAATCCATTTGTGATAAAAATAACATTTTAATAAAACGAAATATCTAAATCCCTAAGTGGTCGCGAAATCAGAAATCAAATTAACTAAAATTGATTTGGGAAACAAAAATAAACCACCATAGCGTATCTAATAGAATTATGATAATTTATCAATAGGGATATTTGCGTCAATCTTTTGACAGATGGCACCAATGTGTTTTCTTTACTTTAGCCATTCCTAATTCATAGGGAAGGTTTATATTTATAACATAATAAATAATGCTATTTATTTATTTATTTGCACCGAGTATATTTTATCCGTCACATACAAGATCTACTTAAATACAAAATGATAGACATATATATTGCTATCCACTGTAAAAACAATACCTTCTATTCCAGGATTCGAACCCAGGCCAATTTCAATCTACCAACCAGTAACCACCGCACCATGCAGTCGTCTTTTGTCACACATTTATCACAAATGGGATTATCTCGTCGCGAGTGGCGAGCGCGACAACATTTGGCCCTGTTTGTGCAAGAGATAAGCGCCGGTATAATTTCTGAACGCCTCTGTCCATTTTTGGCGGGAATCGGGCTTTCAAAATGGCGGATGAGGGTGTTTTACGGTGGCTGACCGAAAATCTGGTCTTTTGTCTAAATATTTAATGAATAAGGACTGAAATTTAATTATGAATTCGAAGCAATATACCAATCTTTCTTCTGAGTAATCAAAAATATAACCTATAAGTTATAAAGGGTATAAAACGAGTTTTCTTGTGATTTCAAAGTAAGTAAGTAAAGATTTAAAGTTGTTTATCTAAACTAAGAAGTAAGAACATAATATAACAAGAAAAAGTTAAAGGCAGTACCTACAAGATACTAATAAAATATTTTTATTTCAATGCATTTGCCTTTGTGTTTTATTTATAATTATAAGTACATACAAGTATGTAAGTACTTCCTGTAACTGAGAATACAAATAATGAATACCTATCAATCTATCAATTAAGCAAATCAGTTGAAAACTCATTGAGCACGTACCACCTACATGGTCTAACATAAATATTAAACCTTTTTAAAATACGTTTTTAATATGCAAACATTCGGAAAATATTTAAAAAGACATTAAGCAGAAACCATTCCATATTTAAACATACGTCCGTGCTTAAGTACCAAAATTGAAAATCAATAAAAGTACAGTAAGATTGTTGTGTTGACGCTACGTGACTTTTTCTATTGACTGTACCACGGTGGGCTGGACACTCGGAATATATTGAGTTGTAATTTCGTTTTCTTGTTTTATGTAAATTTTTAAGTATGAGTTTCTATGGCTGTAGAGAAACTGATAAGTAAGAACTGTGTGGCCTAATGAGTAATGTTGTTATTTATATATATATATATATATATATATATATATATATATAACTGTATGAAAACTCAGAATCATCAAAAAATATAGAGGTTCAGGTTTAAACGTTTATTCTCATAAGAACATAATATACATTTTTGGTAAGTATATCTACTGCTCTAAAACGTTAATTTATTCACTTTTTATTATTTATTTACATTTATTATTTATTTAGAACTCACGTGAAACTCTAATATCATCTCAAAGTCAAAGTCAAAAATTTTTATTCATCGTACAAATATAAAATTTTCTGATGAACGTCAATTTTTACAAATTACTCTTTACTCTCCGTTCGGATAAGGGGGGGGGGGGGGGCTCTTTCTGTCTAAGGAGAAGAACGGAGGCAAGAAACTCTTGAGCCATCTTTTCAAAAAAAGACTTAAAACTAGTTGGTATACAATAGGTACATATAAGCTTAATAATAATTATTATAATAATATGAGCAGAGCTAACTACTTATCACAGCCATGCATTAACATCCTCTAAGTAATCATCAATTTTATAATAAGCTTTTTTACTGAGTTTCTCTTTAATGTAACACTTAAACTTATTCTCTGGCATTTGAGCAACTTCTGTTGGAAGCTTATTATAAAATCTAATACAGTACCCTAAAAACGATTTATTAACTTTCGCCAGACGCATCGCTGGAAAAGCCAGCTTATGCTTGTTCCTAGTATTAATGTCATGATTACTGCCAATAGGGAATATGCAAGTGGTTCAAATAAAGGTCAAATATTATTTATAATAAACTTTGTTGTTTCATAACTACGACTCCATCATTATTTTTGATTATAATTTATTTTTGAGCAAGTAAATGAAGTTGAAAAGTACAAAAAAACTTCGGTAAATTCTAACTTCCGAGAAACGTCACCCATTTTCTTAGAGCGGATGTGACGTCATAATTCTTTATATATCAATCTCAGAATAATAACTTCTTTGCGTTTGCGTATAGTTAAATAAATGTCAAGTGTAAACAAAGAAATGTTAATGTCACCGAGTATTTGTGATGCTCGTTGTGATCAGATACGATGGATCACATAAAAATTCTTCCAATACGAGTAGATCCTAGCCTCCTATAACCTTTCCACTTCTTGTTTGATATGCTTGTTTGTTTGCAAAGTTTAGGACTTTTTATATTTTTTGTTGGTAGTGTATGGGCTGCCACTAGTTGTTCTATTGTAATGGGGCGTAAACAGCCATTCGCTAGTCAACGAGCCACTCAAATATGCTCCATATTGCAACACAATAAAATTATATTTCGTGGTTTCATTATCGATATAAATAACTGTGTAGTACTTTGACCTGTTGGGCAACAATCGCACGTTTTAAATTCACTCGATTCTAATTCGATAACTACTTTTTCCCATCACTACTACTCCCTACCCCCTGACCGCCCAGCTTGCTGTCCTCATTCTTTTTCCGTGCGGGCAACAGTCAACAAGTTAGAAATGTCTAAAAGAACCTACGAAGAAAGGATTGACTATTACAAAAATAAAATTAAAAAGTACATGGATAAAGATCGACAGAAACGACGACGTTTGCGGTTGAGTTCTATTCTATTCTATTCTATTCTATTCTCTGTGGGGGTGTAAGTACCTGCACCTGGCTCTCTCGAGTGGAACCTTTGTGCATATCCCCAAGGTCTAAACTGCCTTCCTAAGCATGGACCATTTCCCACCACGCTGGTCCACTGCGGGTTGGTGGGTTCACATATCTAGATGTCCTAGATCTAGATATGCAGGTTTCCTCACGATGTTTTCCTTCACCGTAAGAGCGATGGTATACATTGTACTTAAGTTAAAAGAACTCATTGGTACATGTCAGCGCCGGGATTCGAACCCGCATCTCTTGATTGAGAAGCGGGCGTTCACCCGACTGAGCTACCACCGCTCTTGTTGGGTTCATCTTCAGATGATTTCCCAGAAAATGACTACAGTAAGTACCCATATACAATATTATTAAGTGTTCCGAAGTGCTTGTGATACCAATTACTGAAACCTAGCCGACAATGATCTGTTTAGTTACAAACGCTCATGCCGGTTTTATATTGCCATAGATTCAAAATTGAACACGGCAAAGAAAATTTCAAAACTACCCGCCATAGATTCATTTTATGAACACGGCGTTTTCAAATCAAATCTGATTTACCCTTTCTTCTCCTTCAGGGAGCGAGACCCTGGTGCTCGACCGAGACCAGGAGGCTATCATCGAGACCATGGACCCTCCTCCAGATCTCCGAGATGATTTAAGGGCTGGCTCCGCGGAGCCGCCCTCAGAAGACGCAGTGGACTTGATCATCGAGCCAACAGCGTCGGCCACGGAGCCTCCACCGGCCACAGACCCAGCGGTCGCCGACCAGCCCACGGGCGCCGAACCCACCACTTCAACGACGGACGTAGACCCCGATATTTTACAAGCTCTCGGGGAAGCTACGGACGTGGGACCTACGTTTGGTGAGGAAATACACCAAACTTTATGCCAATTATGGCAGCCCTTACTTAAAAAAGGTATGTCCAAAGAAGCGAAGGACAAAATTTTAAAACAGTACTTGGTTCCAAGCAACTGCACACTGCTGCAGGCGCCGAAACTTAACATTGAAGTCTCCGCGACAGCCAACGAGATGGTCAAGTCACGTGATAAAAAAGTGGAGTCTGCCCAGCAACAACTTGGCGCGGGCATCACGGCCATCAGCAGAGCACTGACGACGCTGATAACGACAAATAATAAAGTGGAGGCCGTTAGAGTATTAAGTGATGGCTGTCGGTTGCTATGCGATTTGCATTTTATGGAGACACAAGGCCGAATCAAAATGCTCGCATCTGGGCTTACTAAGCCATTCCTGAACGTCATTCAAGACAGTGTACGGGACGAAACTTTGTTTGGTAATAATTTGTCTGAGAAGATTAAAGCATCAAATACTATAGAAAAACAAGGAATGCAAATAAGGAAGACACCACAACCTCCGAAAGCCACCACGTCCAGCCACTCAGGACCCAGACCTTCCCAGTTCCAGGGAAATTGGACGGGCCCTCCTCGGTACCCATACCCACCGAGCCGGGGGGGGCGCGGGGGACAGCGGAGGCCGCCACCCAGTGCGCGCCGCCCGGCGCCGGCGCCCGCGACCAGCAGGCCGCCGCCGCCGCAGGGCAGGTCGCGTGCCCCAACTCGTCCCTGATGCAGGTACATTCTGGTCGTATTGCCTTTTATCATAATTGCTGGCTTAATATCACCAACAACAATACTGTGTTAAATTGGGTTAAAACAGGTGTTACTATTCCATTCGTCACACAACCTTATCAAACAATGAAGCCTAATAACCATCAGTCTCTTACAGAACAAATGGAAATGTCATTGGCTATTGATAATCTTTTAGAATTAGGTGCTATATCTCACGTTGAACCAATACCTGATCAGTATATTTCTAAAACTTTCTTAGCACTTAAGGCTAGCGGCAGCAAAAGATTTATTCTTAATTTAAAATCTTTAAACAAGTTTATACCTAAAAATCATTTTAAAATGGAAGATTTTAGAACTGCTTGCAAATTGCTTCAACCAAACTGGTATATGGCGAATATCGATCTCAAGGAATCATACCTACTTGTTCCTATATCTGTCGAAGATCGAAAATACTTGCGTTTTGAGTACATACCACCCGGCTCCGCCGAACCGTATACCTATGAGTTCAACGCCATGCCCTACGGGCTGGCCATAGCACCTAGGTGCTTCACTAAGATAACAAAGGAAGTAATAACCCATTTACGATCAAAAGGATATAAATCTGTCCATTATTTAGATGATTTTCTGTGTCTAGGTCGCAATTATAATGAGTGCATTGCTAATGTTCGAGAAACCATATTATTATTAGAATGCCTTGGCTTTGTAATAAATTATGACAAAAGCTCACTGCAACCTCAACAAAGCTGTAAGTTTCTGGGCTTCATATATAACACCACAGACATGACATTGTCCTTACCTATAGATAAACGACAAAAAATTCTGCAACTCGTGCAAAAATTTCTAAGCCTACCCACTGTTACAATACGCGAATTCTCCAAACTAATTGGTACTCTTGTGTCAGCGTGCCCAGCTATGCGATACGGCTGGTTGTATACCAAAATATTAGAAAGAGAAAAATATTTATTGCTGCAAAAGTATAAGTCGTATGATCAGAAAGTAGATCTCCCGCCTACAATTTTGCAGGATCTTTATTGGTGGAACAATAATGTGCTCATAGTAAATAACCCTATCAAACAACCTAGCTTTGATTTAACTATATACACCGATGCCTCACGCACAGGCTGGGGGGCATATTCTAATGACACACGAGTGAATGGGGGCTGGAAAGATGAAGAATTAGGCTACCACATAAATTACCTTGAATTACTATCAGTTTTCTTTGCTTTAAAATGCTTTGCTAAAAACAGATTCTGCTGTTCTATCTTGCTTCGAGTAGATAACACTACGGCAATTAGCTACATTAATCGAATGGGTGGCATTCAATTCCCACATTTGAATGCACTTGCACGTGACATATGGCAGTGGTGTGAAAAGCGAAATATTTGGTTACACGCCTCCTACATTAACACAAAGGAAAATGTCGAAGCCGACGAAGAATCGAGAAAGATAAATTCCGATGTAGAATGGGAGTTATCAAATTCCGCATTCGAGTATATCGTACAACAGCTCGGCAGACCCGAGTTAGACTTGTTCGCTTCTCGCACTAACGCCAAATGTCGCGATTATGTGTCGTGGTATCAAGATCCCGATGCGGTAGCCGTAGATGCATTTACAATCTCATGGCAGCCTAAGCTATTTTATGCGTTCCCCCCTTTCTGCTTAATTTTGAACTGTATCCAGAAAATTATTCATGACGAAGCTACGGGAATTCTCGTATTTCCTATGTGGCCAGGACAACCGTGGTATCCCAAATTAATGGACATTTTAGTGTCTGAAATAGTAATTTTGCATCCAAACCCAAGTCTGCTATCATCCCGTTTCAGACGGCGCCACCCACTGCACCAGACGCTTACCCTGGGGTCGGCGCTGCTCTCCGGCTCGCGTTCTCTCGCCGCGGATGCCCACCGGAGGCCATCGACCTAATGATAGCTTCTTTGTCAAAAAGCACATTAAAACAATATAGCGTTTGTTTTAATCAATGGTGGCAATACTGTTACACAAATAATCATGAAAAATTTGATTCTTCGACATCAATTATAATTAAATTTCTCACTGATCAATATAACAACGGTGCATCCTATGGCACTATCAACTCTTTTCGGTCAGCATTGTCTCTGTTACTAGGAAATGATATTTCCCAAGATAAATCTATAAAAAGACTGATTAAAGGTGTATTTAGGTCTAGACCTTCCTTACCAAAATATGCGAACACTTGGGATCCGCAAATAGTCTTGAGTCACATATCCAAGTGGACTCCACATACAGAACTTTCGTTAGAGAAGTTAACTAAGAAATTAGTAAGCTTATTAGCTCTTTGTACGGCTCACAGGGTACAAACATTTTCGTTGATTAAGTTGAGTAACATTATAATCAGTGATAGCGGTGTTAAAATTAATATTGTTGATTTAATTAAAACATCAGGACCAGGACGCGACCAACCAGTGCTGTACCTTCCATATTTTAATGATAATCTCGATATCTGTCCAGCGACGACACTTGTTGATTACATATCCTTCACAAAGGAACTGAGATCAACAAGTTCAGACCACCTCTTAATAACTGTGAAGCGCCCACATAGGAACGCCACAGCACAGTCAATAAGCAGGTGGATCAAGCAAGTGCTGCAGGAGAGCGGGGTGGACGCGGCGGTGTTCAGCGCGCACAGCGCGCGCCACGCCGCCACGTCCGCCGCGCACTCCGCTGGCCTCTCTCTCGATCTCATCAGGAAAACAGCTGGCTGGACTGCGTCCTCCTCCACCTTTGCAAAATATTATAAACGACCACTGCTTGAACAAAGCAACTTTGCCAAAGCTGTTTGTATTCCCAATAATAGTTCCAGTTAATCACGATTGATATCTGTTTCAATTTGCACTAATATAATATTATATAATATAAATATATTATGTACCTAGTAACTAAAACTAAAATTTTAGTAATTAAGAACTTACTATTACCTACCTCAGTGTACCTATGTGCCTACCTCCGATGATAATTATGTGATTTATAAAAATAAATACATTGTGATTATGAATTAGAATCTCGTGTTTCATTAGCAATAAACTAGCAGTTATTAACAAATGACCTGAATCAAAACTTTGGCTCTGAACATCTACACAGTTATTTATATCGATAATGAAACCACGAAATATAATATATGATTAAACGAACTTACCTAAGTGAAGTTCGATCAATATTATATGAGTGGTTTCATTTGAAGATATAAATACCCTCCCACCCAAAACCCATTCAAAGTTTTGAATCAGACACGCGATTTCAGGTTATATACTTACTTTAAAAGAATGAGGACAGCAAGCTGGGCGGTCAGGGGGTAGGGAGTAGTAGTGATGGGAAAAAGTAGTTATCGAATTAGAATCGAGTGAATTTAAAACGTGCGATTGTTGCCCAACAGGTCAAAGTACTACACAGTTATTTATATCTTCAAATGAAACCACTCATATAATATTGATCGAACTTCACTTAGGTAAGTTCGTTTAATCATATATTAAATTTGTATTGTAAGTATTATGACATGAACATGACACAAGTTGCTCTTTCTACTTTTAGGTTATAATGGCAGTCGTTAGTATATTTCAAAAGTTGTTATTTTTTTCTAAATTAAGTTATGGAAGAATTCTCGTAATCAGAAGAACTGGACACATTAAATTTATTACGCAGTGTGAACGAGTAAACTGTGGCCAGCTGCGGAAAAGGACAGCAAAGACTATTGAAAAGTCGAGAGCCGTGTGCCCAAATATTAGGGAATATGCATATATTTTTATACTCTTATTCGATAGTTTAGATAAGGGGGTTTAGACCTTTGAGATATGCACAATGGTTCCATTCAAGAGAGCCAGGTGCAGGTTCTTACACCCCCACAGATAATAGAATAGAATGACCCACTAACCCTAGTCTCTCATACTGAGAACCAAAGTTACAGTAAGTACTTACATACAATACAAATATTACTTTATATTCATATTGCCATAATAGCGTAATATTGTGTACAAAGGTCCTCTGGTTTGCGCGCTCCCATTTCAAAAGAGCTACTAGCAGCTATTTACGAGCTCCCATTACAAAACAGCCACTGGTCACACTTTATTACCATTACAAAACAGCCACTGATCACACTTTATACACTTCCTTTTTCGTTTGTTACCATGACAACATTGGTTTGTTGAAAATACAAAAGTACTCTGTGATTACTTGATTAGGTAAAAAATCTATGCCGACTGACGGGACTCATTATTCTGAGCCGTGAAATTAAACGATTATGACGTCACGACAGCCCGCCATCCTGACGGGAATTTCAAAGTGGTCGTGATGGTTGTAATTTTTTAACTTTCTTTAAAATACCTTAAATTACTTATTTTGGCGTTGAATTTTTTTTTATTATAATAAAGTGATGTAAAACTATCCAATAAAAGTATAAAAAAAAATTACGCATATTCCCTATTGTATCAAAAGTTGAAATATTCTTTCGTACATACATTAAATTGGAAAAAATGAACTGACATGGAACTGTAAGGATGTTAATTTCTTTAAATAGTTCTCTCAATGAATCCCTGGAACCAAGTTTGTATATAGAGCGGATGGCTCTTTTCTGTAATACAAATATAGTTTCAATATCAGCGGCTCTACCCCAAAGCAAAATGCCATACGACAATAAGCTGTGGAAATAACTAAAGTAAACTAATCTGGCGGTTTCAACGTCGGTCAGTTGTCTAATTTTCCGTACAGCAAAAGCTGCGGAGCTCAACCTTCCAGCCAATTTGGCAATGTGAGGTCCCCACTGCAACTTTGAATCTATAGTCATACCAAGAAAGACAGTATCATTAACTAGGTCCAATTTATTCCCATCTAGAATAATGTTAGTATCGCATTGTCTAACATTCGGCAGTATAAATTTAATACATTTCGTTTTCTTAGAATTCAATAAAAGATTATTTACGGTAAACCAATCGTGTATGTCAGATAGAATAGAATTAATTTCATAAAAATTATTTTCACTTCTTTTAACTTTAAAAAGCAAAGAAGTATCGTCAGCAAATAAAACTATATTAGTCAATTTTTCAACCATAAAAGGCAAGTCATTAATATAAATGAGGAATAAAAATGGTCCTAGAATAGACCCTTGAGGGACGCCTATCTTTACATGAGCCCCCTGTGATTTAGTATTAATCCCATGTTAATTATCATTATTCCAGGAGGCCCCCATTATTATAACGTAACACAAATATATAGTAGTTATGAAAGTAAATACTTAAAACCTCTTTGCTCTAAATCCAACTAAAACCTCCGCTCGTAACCTCAAATCAAAAATCTAATCGGAACGTTTTCGTATTTCCTTTAACCTTATTTGAAATCTCTTGTTCCGAGCTCCAACAATGCTGGCTGGAGGGATTAGAGGCAAAGAAATCGGTAGCTTGTATGCCAAACGGCGCATCTATAAATCACTCAACTGACTTTACTTGCGCAATAGCGGGAAGATTGCTCTACTTACTACCATTATACAGGATGTTCCAAAAGTGGTATAGCGAGCCGAAAGATGGTTACTGAGGGAGTCTTTTTGACCAACTTTTGTTTTACGAATTTTGGAAAACCACTATGACCCATGAGCCTGCTTGGTGAATAAAGTTGGATTTAACTTTAAAAGAAAAGTAAGAAATAACCAATAAAATGTATGGTTGTGACAGCTGTCATAAGACTCGGCTATGCAAGACTACTTTACTTATATTTTACCAAATACCTATTGGTACCACCCCACTTGGCTATTCATATTTGCGTGTTTGCAAACTCTCAACAAATTATTGAGGAACTTGCCTACATTTTTGATATTTGGCAAATACAGCAAACATCCGTTAACAAATTTATACGAATAGCCGTGAAGTCTGGTGCTAGCATATAGTTCGATTATTAATGCATTTATGATTGCGAACATATTATTATGTAGAGGTAGACTGGAACCATCTATGTTGTGTATTTCCTCTTGTTTCTTCTATTCTATTTCTGTGTTTGTGTGCAATAAAGAATTATCTATCTATCTATAGAGTAGATAGAAGGTAGAGCATCCTTCATTCGGCTGCAGCGGCAATGGAAAGCAATCTTACAGCCAACGATATTTCACTGCAGGACGTTTATAGAAGGAGCTGGCTCCGGGAAAAACTTACTGAACTTTACACTCAGATAAAGGCTAATTTATATTTTTAACCAACTTTCGAAAATGGAAGAAGGTTCTCTATCCGTCTATATGTTGTGATACCCTTTACAACTGATGGCAGTTTATGTTAATAGATTTTAAGTTTTAGTTAGCCGTTTATTTTTTAACTTTATAATTATGACTGATGATTTATACTTTATTAGCTGAAATAAATGAATTTATTATATTATTATTATTATACCTAGAATTCCTAAATTGTCTACCAATGGTAAGCAAAAACAAATGAATCCAGTTCCTATTTTCAGTACAGACGGAAATTAAACATTTACGTTTAAACACAACGCGATCAAGCTGCCGCCATTATGTCCCCAGACGAAACAAGGCAAGCCCCCTCCCTTTACCTCCCCTAGACAAAGGGGAGGGAGTTTAAGGGATGAAATCAAATTACGTTGATTGCCGGTCTTACGCGCCATATAATGTCTTTCTGCCGATTCAGTAGGCCTTATGTATTGTATTGTATTATGTATTGGGTAAATAGAACACGATCCAAATTAATATTGTGCTGTATTGTTACGGGATTGCAATCGATTTTTGCGTGTCAGCAGTTTTTTTTATAGGTTGTGTTGGTTTTTGCTTTGTTTTGTAGGTTAGTGATTGGTTGTTCGGTTAAATTTAGTTATTTTTTGTGTAGGTACTTATAATACAAACCTCAGAATAATAACGGCCACACTTCGAAAACAAGCTTTTATTATTATTAGTTCATAAAATGACCTAAAAATTCTCGACGGAGGTTCGTAGTTTTATAGTTTTTACAGTAAGATTTTACATTTTATTTTAAAAAGAAATAACCTTAAATATTCCAAACCGCATTTTGAAATTAGAAAATCGTCGCAAAACTGTCATTCTAAACAAAGCGGCGACCAATTAACGTACAGTCAAGACTCTCGCACTAACCCACTTGCGTTCAAATACCTTCTTTACGACCCACGTGTTAAGAGCGTTACAACCTCCGGCCTGCTGTGTCCTCGGCAGTGTCCGCTGGGTGTAAGCCAATTAGCGAGGCGGGTTCCGTCGGCCTTTGCTAATTAAATACACGTGTTGGTAGGGACGGGACTGTGGTGGGTTTATCGATAAAAAAAGATGAGTCAATTATTATCTTTATCAATTTTATTCGATAAATATTTATAAAAAAACTTATTTGGACTTTTTTACAACGATTACAGGCAATTTCTTAAGCGCTTACAAGACAGGCTTTTGGATGCAATCAGAAGTTACCCATATTATATCACAAATAAGGCCGACACAAAAGGCAGGGAGGCAAAAAAGAAGGGTAGAGACGAGTCTGTCTGATAAAAAGTGTGTGGTCTTATCAAGAAAAACGAAAGAACTGGCCTATGACAGACCGCGGTGGCCTGGTGGAAACTACACCGACATGAGCAAGGCTCTTAAAAGAAGAGAAATTCCTGTACAATACAAAGATAAAATATATCTTATTATAGTACAAATATCTCGTATTAGTATAGTAAAACTATATCTCGTATTGTATCGGAACTTCCCTTCTTAAGTAGGCACGCCTGTTAAAGGTAAAGTTATCGATTTCGATAGAAAGAACCACTCTACCCCATCACTAGAGAGCAAACGGCCGGCGGCTCGACGACCGATTTTCAGTAAATTTTGTACAAAGTATCCATTTTGTGTGTTAGGTCCGTTTTAACTGAAAACCTAAATGTCTGCCGAACAAATAAAGCGAATTAACCTCGTTTGTGCGCGGAGTTTATAAAAATAATTAGAATAATTAGTCCACGGGATCTAATTGTGTCGCGACGCTTTTTGTAATTAGTTTTAGCTTTTTAATTAAGTCGCTAGTTATTTATTTAAGCTACTGGGTTATTTTATGAATGATTTAAGGATAGTGTCTAAAAAACAGGGAGGACTTTTATCCATGTTCAAGATCGAATATAAATTAATGTTAGTGCAGTAAAATGTTTAGTGTAAGATTACTCTTTTGAGCAAATCAATCAAAACCAGATAGATGATGTTCATCACATCCTCTTTATTTCCAGAATGATTCACGCATCCTACCCGCAACCCACGTAAATATTTCTCTATGCCCACACTTTATCCTACAATACCTAAGGAATTCATAAGTTTGTTGATTTCTACGTTGTAGGTTCTTTAAAGGTAAGCGTTCATTGGCATCAGCCGCAACGGACGCATCGCATTCAGTATTCTTTGTATAGGAATTCACACAAGTGCGTCCACTTCATCGGCATTGCCGACGACGTTTTTCCATACATTTATGACAATCCGTTTGGTCCGATACGTACGATACCGATATCTTACCTTTACTTGGTTGGTGCTAGGAGTGGCGGGGGTCCATGTACACACGAAATAAGAACATCTAAGCACCAAAATATTGCTAGAACATGCTTCAAATCTTAGCAACAAAAATTATCCACAGGATGTTTTTTTTCTAACAACACCATGTAACGTAAAGGGTTTTCTGCGCAGGCGTCATACGACCACGCCCCCGTAAGTGTGTGGTAGTTACGGTAAACTGAGCCTTGGAACGCCGTGTTTTAGTCTTAGATTAACAATATCCGCCGACGGTCGAATGGCGTAGTGGTTAGTGGCCCTGACTGCTATGCCGAAGGTCCCGGGTTCGATTCCCGGCTGGGGCAGATATTTGTTTAAAGACAGATATTTGTACTCGGGTCTTGGGTGTTGATATTTATATTTAGTATATATCTATCTATGTATTTGTGTAGATATATCAGCTGTCCGACACCCATAACACAGGTTCTGCCTAGCTTGGGGTCGGATGGCCGTGTGTGAGATGTCCCCACATATTTATTTTATTTATTGTATATACGAATAAGATGGAGTCACATACAAAAACAAAGCAAAAAAACTGCGTTTTGTTTATTGTCCAACCGTTTAAGTTCATCGTAATGACCACCATTGTCCCAATGAATAAAGTTACAAATCTTCTGAGTGAAATTCAAATTAACAGATCAATAGGAAAGTGAGGTGTTGTTGAGACGCTTCTGTTACATTGACACTCCATCTATTGTTCTTATTAAAATATCTTTGCAGCCGACTGAAGGTCGATTGGAAGAGATTTTTCAGCAAAGCAAAAAATCGCTTGTAGTGACACCTATGACACCATATTATGTAACGTGCATTTAAGATGTCGTAAACATTATGACCAGCTCCGCTACGTTTTAAAAAGTTATCCCGTGGGAATTCCGGGATAAAAAGTAGCCTTAAAGTATGTGTACGGGCAAGGCACGCACACAGCAACAGCACATCATTTCGCCGCATCATCATTTTACACTTTAACCTAATTTCATTACTTTCAGTACGTTTGTAGACATCAATCACGTCGCGCGTCACTCATTATTATTTAGAAATAGTATCAAGTAATTATTTCTCCCAATAAACTCCGGTAAACTTATACATACAGTTTTATCATTTATCAACAATCTATCATCATCGGCTAGTACCCGAACATTGGTCCTTCGAGCCTCCGAACAGGCGGGACTAAAACACGCGTCGTGTGACCTGGATACGTGTCAGTGTTTCCGGTGAAGTGACGTGGTAGTTCTCAGCCACTCAAGGAGGATTCTTACTGTATCACAAGATATACAGTAAGCAGCAGCATTCACTTTCTGAGCTGATCAAGAAGCTCGGAAAGACATCAGGGAGCGTGCATACCAAGGTGCACACAGAACCAGGAGACGTCTGATTCAAGTAAGATCTTTCCTATTTATCTTCTTCTACTCAAATCATCATGTTGAGGATGGAGGATATTATTGCTACACAAGAGCAAGTGGTAGGGGGTATTGATCAACTCTACACTAATTTCAAAAAGGCTAGTTCCGACCGCAAGACACCGGAGTACATCCAGAAGCGATTGGAAACTCTAGACCAATATTGGAACGAGTTTCACAACAACCACATCAATTTTTTATCATGCGAAGATAAATCTCATAATTACTTTACTTCTCAACAATACGAGCAAGTAAAAAATAAATATATCAAAATCAGGGAGACTATTCAGAGTTACAGGCCCGGGACACCAGTTATAAAGCCACCATCTTTTATGCCTAGCCCGTCAGTGGCGCCGAGGCAAGCCCAAGATCAGATTCAACCAACGACGTCCCGGGGCTCCAGCAGCAAAACAGAGGATATGCTCAAAAAACAAGCTAGCAATTTTAAGGCGTTTATGAGAACCGTTACCAGCGTTGACCTCGACTCAGTATCAGAGAAGTGGGAGTTTGAGGATGTGCTACGCAACTTGCAGATCCGTTGGTCAGCTATCGACAGCCTCCATTGGGAATTAGATAGTGAACTTGGCGGGTCTAACCAAGAATATGAACAGCAGTTCACCGAGTACGAGTCTCATTACAATAAAATGAAGAAAGCCGTTAACAAGAAAATGTGGTCAGTCGCTCATGTCGAAAAGTCAACCCCAAAAATAGAAATACCATCATTTAACGGGAACTATTCGCAATGGGTATCCTTCAAGGATTTATTTACAGAGACAATCCATAACAACCCATCCCTTTCAAACGCTCAAAAGATGCAGTTTTTAAAAGCGAAAATCAAGGGAGAAGCAGAACGTTTAATACAGCATCTTAATATTTCTTCGGAAAATTATACTGTCTGTTGGGAGATCCTTGCGCATCGATATGACAACAAGAAGCTCATATTCACTTCACTTATCGGTACTCTCATGAATGTACCTACTGTGCAACATTTATCCATCAGCAACATCAAAAGGCTACATGATACAGCCAACGAATCATTGAATGCCATCAAGAACCTGGGAATAGACATCACTTCCTGGGATCCATTGCTAGTATACCTTTTGTCTCAAAAATTAGATGTTGAGTTATATAACGATTACATGGAGTCGCTAAAACAGCCAAGAGAGTTACCAAAATTAGCTGATTTCATGGAATTTCTAGAGACGAAATTCACTACCTTGGAGACATCAAAGCAGAAGAACCCTCCACCTAAACCACTCATCAACAATAACATATCAAAATACCACGCGAGCCAAAAACCCGCACACCATTACAATGCCCTAGTATCGAACGCTAAACCGGTAAAACAACACATACCTACTACGCGTACTACGATATTCAAGTGCCCTATATGTAGTACCAATGATCATGGGATATATTTCTGCCCAACATTTTTGAACATGCCCGCTTATCTCAAGAAAAAGACGGTCCTGCAAAACGAAATTTGTCCAAATTGCCTACATAGACACACAGGAAAACCATGCATTTCTGAAAATAGGTGTCGTGAGTGCAATAGAGACCACAATTCATTATTGCACAACGCATATACGACACCGAACGCACACCACGCAAAATCAAGTGTGAATGCACCGAATGAACAAGTACAAAGTTCACACGTGTCGCAAAATAAATGCTCTGAAACTTTACTTGCAACTGCTCTAATCAAGGTAAAAGCAGTTAATGGAGTCTATCATACCATGCGAGCACTCCTGGACCAAGGGTCACAAGCATCCCTTATATCAGAAAATGCAGCTCAGATTTTGAAAATTCCACGACAGCGATGTGTTGGCGTCATTTCAGGAATAGGCGCGAAGGAAAGTTCATGCAAAGGTTTGATAAACATAGAATGCGCATCAACGGTCGGCGACTTCAAGTTTGAAACCGACGCCTACATCATGAATCAATTAATAAGAAATCTACCAAGTTCATCATTTTCAAAACCAGACTGGTCGTACCTCGACCAAATCAAGTTAGCAGACCCGGAGTTTTATGATAGTCGCCCTGTAGATATATTACTAGGAGCCGACGTATACTCAGTTATACTTATGGACGGTATTTGTAGAACAAATGCAAATCTGCCGACCGCTCAACAAACTAAGCTCGGTTGGATACTCAGTGGGAATGTCAAAACGCTTCACTGCAATGTTATTCTAAACAACTTACAAGATATTCAGTCGTTTTGGGAGATAGAAGAAATAACCGAGTCATCAAAATTATCATTAGAAGGTCAAGAGTGTATTGAACTATACAAATCATCCACAACAAGAAAAGATGATGGCCGATACGAGGTTAGGTTACCTATGAAAAAGGACTATCAAGAAAAATTGGGCGAATCCAAGACAAAAGCCGTAGCACAATTTTACCACTTAGAAAGAAAATTACAAAAACAACCGGAGATTGCGAAACAGTACAAGCAATTTATGAACGAGTACATTGCACTTGGACATATGATTCCGTGTAGCAAAACACCGAATCAGCTACCTACATGTTATTTACCGCACCATGCCGTATTACGTAGCGAATCGACAAGCTCGCCTCTACGCGTAGTGTACAATGCCGCGTCAGCCACAACAACAAAATACAGCTTAAGGCTGTCACTAAAGCTAGAAGAAAATCAGAATCTGTCAAATCTAGTGAGGGGGGGTTGAGGTATGCGGGGCGTTCTCCGGACAATGACATGAAATTTTAACATAGTACTCGAAAACATTAAAGTGAAGACATGCCACTTTGTTAAACATATACTAAGTAAGTAATATTGTTTTGTAAGTGATACGAAAATATTTATTTTTATTTGAAAGTATTTTTAATATTTAATCATTAATTATAAAAAGTCGTGCCCGTGCCGATATTTATACAGGTTGTTGCAAAAAGGGTATACTAAACTAAGCCGAAACCTACGTGTGCAGCATGTTATTGATGTTATGTCTAAAACCCTGGAAATGAAATCAGAATGTAAAAATTCGCGTTTTTTTTTTTCGCGAATTAAGTATAGCCTCACTTGGGGGCAGATTTTAATATAAGAGGGACTACAGGGTGTTGTATTAAAAAAAGTATAGTTAGCCGAAAGGGCGTTACTCTGAATAAGTTTTATCCTACGTATTTTTTATATTCGTGAAAAAAAAAACGCTTCTCCATATATTTTTTTTGGTCACGTGACCTTTTAGTTAGACGACCTGTTTTATTTTGGTGTTTTAAAAGCAGAACAGTAGTTTGCAGAACTCTGCATATACAGGGTGTCCCAAAAGGTTACGTAGCTGGCAAAGGTGGTGATATGGGGTGGTCTGGGTGAGGTATAATATGTACTTAAGTATGTGTATTTTGGATATGATAGAAATAATATTTTTGTTTCTTAAAACCAAAAAAAAATAAAACCTTGTTGCGCTCTTTTGCTCACTGTAAGTACCTACAAATATTGCTGTATTAAAAAAATTGCGGTTTTGTAATAACGATTATAAAAAAAGTTATTTTCAAGTCAAGGAGTCAGTACCTAATTACAATTTCAGTCAACACCAGGTGAACTGAAAAAAAATAGATAGTTCTAATTATTCTATAATCACTTTAGATCGCAAACATTGTAACTCCACTTTTCTCGGCGAAAAGTCAATTAGTGTCAGTTGGTGTCAATTAGGGCATGCAATACCGGAATAATTTTCAATACCGGTATTGAGTTTCGGTATTACTACTTCGGGATTCCGGTACTAATACCGGTATTAGACTTTCTTGTTGTTATAAATGGCAAATATTGTGTTTAAAGGACTATAGGCCAAAATTAAACAAGAAAAGGCAATCAAATTCTGTAATTATAGATATAGATTTCTACGACAATTGAGTATTAGAGTTAAAATGATAGATTTGAAAAAAAAAAGTAACTGTCACTGTCATTTTTGATTGACGTTGACGTTTTATCATGACGTTTTGTTGTTTATTTGGGTCATTTTCATAAATTCTGTTCCGACACTTTTTGACTTTTTTTTTATTGATCGTATATAAAATGGTTAGTACGCATTAAGAGATGACCCGCTATATAATATGTCCCAGAGCATGCCACCGCCTACATAGCTAAAAAAATTGGGGTAAGTACATTATATTTATTTTAAAATAGTAATATATTATGCATTCATGTGTTTCAATTATGCTTGACTGGAATGCTTAGTAAAATTATTTTTTCATGATAAGTATTTTGTATCATCAGAATTATCAATGTCACACTTTTTTTGTCATTTGAAAATGACCCATTTGCTGGTTGGCACGTAAACAAAGTTTATGTCACCTGTCAGTTGTCAGTGTCATTTATGTTTTTTTTTTCGAGACTAAGGCAAAGGACTTAAATCAAAATTGAGCCTAATATGTGACGTCACTTCCGGTTTTAAAATAATAAACTTTAAAGTTAAAAATAACATGGAAAAAGAAATGTACATGAAAAATAAAAAAATACGGGTCCTCTAATTTTTAATAAACTTTCCGAATAGCTAATAAAAATGTAGGGTAAAAAAATGAAATGTTGTCCATTGGGATGTCAGCCCTCTAGGAAGGCGGTTACTATTTTTAAGCTAAGAGCTAGTTCTCATCCTGCTCCGACAGTGAACGAACGATCACGCATTTCGGATGCCAAACTGACTGTCCGAAAGGTCGAGACCGTACCACCACGTACTACAGAGGTAGTGGGTGCAGCAATGCACCTCTGCCTACCCCACAAGGGAGTACATTAGTACAAGGCGTGAGAGTGTATGTATGTGTGTAGATATGTAGATAAAGTCGCACTTAACCGCTTTTTTTGCAAAGCTTGTTAAATACCTTCATAGATTTAAAAAAATATGTACATTTTAGTTCTTCAATTTTTAAAAGTACTTATACTTTTGAACACCCTTTAGTGTACAGACTACCACATCTTAAAATATATATTACAAAAAATTACGGTTTTTGGTTTCAAATAATACAAATTGAGAACTTAATTTTCAACACCCTGTATATTGTGTAGCTTACCTAGCATACACAACCGTTAAAATAAAATAAAGTTAAATTATTACCCCTCAGAATATAAACAGGCTCGCGCTTTGGCATACTGTATTGACCGTATAGTTCTTATTCGGAGAATCTAATAAGTGTCATTATGTGTAATGTTTACCTTTATCTATGCATCTGTAACTCTATAGTAAAAAATGTAAACAAATCGAAAAGGCGAAATGTTTTCTAAGAATTTTCGGCTTTTCTCCATCTAAAATGTTTAGAAAATTAACTTTTCATAGCAAATGCATATGTATTATAATATTTGCAGTCATCATTTGTTGATTTAATCAGTTTTTGTGAAATATTTGATTAAAAATAAAATGGCGTGGGTATCGCTCCTAACAGGCCGCCACCAGGGCGACGACTGAAGAAATCTGAAATCTGTCACGGCGTCATCATTTTTAAACCGGAATTTATTAGTTTTTTGCAAAAAAAGTTGACTTCTGGTCCATTAAATCCAACTCTTTAAGGTAACTTTGTTAAGAATTTAATTACCTACACATACATATAAGATTCCATGAAAATGGGCCCTCTGATTTCGAGGGTTTTTTCATAATAAGTCGAAAAATGGCAAAAGACATGGTGTGTTTGCAATTTTTTTTAACATACTTATTATAATCCTGCACCAATTTCTAAGCAACTAACATGTTCAGTATACCCTCTCCTACAATATATATTTTTATCAATGTGATAGAAGCTACCGTTTTTCCAATCTAATCAAGTATATCAAGCCGACTTTAGCATTTTAGCTTTAGGGATCCCCTTAAATGACCTCATGTGCCGGGGTCCAAATTTACAACAGGATCTGCAGTGTCTCATTATCAAGTGGAGACAATACCAGTATGCATTTACTGCGGATGTTGAGAAAATGTATAGAGGAATATTGTTGCACCCCGATGATCAGCAACTACAGAGGATAGTGTGGAGAGATGATCCATCAAAACCTTTACAAGATTACCAGCTCGTGACCTTGACCTACGGGTTCAAGGTCGCCCCATATTTGGCAATGATGACCCTCAAACAACTCGCCCAAGATGAGAGAAAGAATTATCAAGGCAGCCCTGCACCAGACATCTTAGAGAATTCATTTTACATGGATGACTTAGTTCACGGGGCGCATACTACGGATGAAGCCAAACAATTAAAACAGGACATGATCAAGCTTTTAAGAGCGGGAGGATTTAATCTCAGGAAGTGGAAATCCAATGTAACCGAACTCCAAGAAAGCTCAAATGGACAACAAAACTTTGACTTCAAGCAGGCTGAGTCATCGAAAACTTTAGGAGTAGGCTGGAATCCCAAGGATGATAATTTCATATTCAGTCCAGTAAACCTGCCCGAAAGCAAACCAACAAAAAGGAATTTATTATCAGACATGTCCAGAATTTATGATCCTTTAGGATGGCTAACACCAATTACCACCAAACTTAAAATATTATTCCAAGAAACATGGAAATCAGACGCACAGTGGGACGAACAAGTGTCCGAGGAGATTGCCGCTGAATGGCAGAAAATCAAGGTTGATCTACACAATTTAGATCTATTTAAAATACCAAGATGGTTAAAAACACAAGAAAATTCCGAAGTAGAGCTCCACGGGTTTTGCGACGCAAGCATAAAAGCGTTTGCTTGTGTGGTGTATTGCAAAACAATCTACAACGGTGCAACTTATGTTATACCTATAGCAGGGAAGTCCAAGTTAGTACCTGTGAACAAACATATTACGCTTCCTCGTTTGGAACTTAGTGGCGCGATGCTACTATCAAGATTAATGGCCAAAATCAAAGAATGCTTAAACACCTTCAAAAACATCAAGATTTATGGTTGGGTCGATTCGATGGTTGTTTTAGGGTGGCTAAATGGCGAACCGAACAAGTGGAATGCTTTTGTTGCCAATCGTGTGACACAGATAACAGACACGATGCCGTCGGAATGCTGGAGATATGTCAGGTCTCAAGAGAATCCAGCAGATTGCGCCAGCCGAGGAATAACAGTCAATCAGCTTCAGGAACACACTCTCTGGTGGCGAGGTCCAGAATGGCTCCCTACATACGAGCAAAATCAAGATATTCCCATCCCCACTACAGAGCTGGAGTTGAAAAAACAAAAGCAAGTACACATCGCACAAGTAAGCGAAGGCTATGACGTTGTAGGATACCTACTCAACAAATTTAGCTCATTGGCAAAAGCAATAAGAGTGTTGGCACGGGTGCGAAAATGCCTACCGTGGAAAAAGAGCTCGGGTTTCATAACAGTAACTGATATAAACGAAGCCGAAGCAATAATCATCAAGTACGTACAAAACAAGCAATTCTCAGATGAAATTGAAGATTTAAAAAAGAAGAAAGGAGTTTCATGTAAGAGCAAACTATTCAGCTTGTGCCCAATTTTAGATGAACAAGGAATCTTAAGAGTGGGAGGCCGGCTGGAAAACGCTGAAATTGAATACGATATGAAACATCCGATAATTGTTGACAAAAACACTCGTTTTTCGGAGCTCATCATCGACCAGGCGCACCAGGACACATTTCACGGAGGAGCTCGGATGACAACTAGTTTTCTAAGACGGAAATATTGGCTTCTCGGCGGAATTCAAGCCACCAAGAAACGGCTTCGCCACTGTGTGAAATGTAAAAGGCACAACAATAACAACAACCATCAGATTATGGGAGATCTACACTCAGCTCGAACAAACCCATCAAGACCATTCTACCACACAGGAGTAGACTACACAGGCCACGTTTTTATCAAGGCAAATAAGGGCCGTGGCATCAAAACCATGAAAGGTTACGTTGCAGTCTTCATTTGCATGGTAACCAAGGCCGTGCATCTGGAACTGGTCTCGGACCTCACGTCCTCAGCCTTCCTAGCAGCCTTGCGCAGGATGGCAGCACGACGATCAGTACCTGCCCATCTGTATTCGGACAACGGCACAAACTTTCAACATGCCAACAAGGTACTACAACAAGAATATACAGAACTAAAAAACAAGATAGAACAAGAATTTGATCAAAACTTCATATCAGAAATCAGTGAAATGGGCATAACTTGGCACTTCAACGCCCCTTCATGGCCGTCTGCAGGAGGCCTTTGGGAAGCTGCTGTGAAGAGCCTAAAACACCATCTGAAACGAGTAGTTGGCGAAACAAGACTTACATTTGAAGAGTACAGCACTTTGTTAGCTCAGTTGGAGGCGTGCATGAACTCAAGACCTCTGTGCCCTCTAACAGAAGATCCAGAAGACTTGGACTTCCTAACACCTGCACATTTCCTAGCATGTGGTCCAACACTCACCATATACGAAACAGAAAGAGACCTGCGTACAAGATGGCAACTAACACAAAAGATATTTACAGATATATGGAACAGGTGGAGATCAGAATATCTTACTCAACTATCAAAGAGAAGTAAATGGAGAAAACCACAAGACAACATTAACATGAATGACGTAGTTATCATCAAGGAAGATAACTTACCGCCTGGGAAGTGGGCGTTGGGTCGCGTGGTTGACTTACATCCAGGGAGTGACGGACATGTACGAGTAGTGACGCTTAAGGGTCTGCAATAGGGAATCGAGGGTTGGCATTGTCATAGAATTATGTAGTAAATGATGCTCTACAGCCTTGAAAAAAATCACACAGGTAGTTGAAGAGTCTAGCTAGGTGCTGAATTATTCGAATTTAAGTAAATGATTATGGATAACTGTAAATTAATTTCAGAATATCAAGAAAAACCAGTCAATCACACTCCCGTATTGTAACAACTGTGTCGTAATTATAAAGAATTTTCATATGATTTTTATCATATTATAAAGTTAAAGGCTTGGACTAGGCGCTAAATACCTTGTTTTTTAATAAACACACACTTATTTTGTGTAAATTAATCCCAAACTTGAGCAATTTTTTTCCCTCAAATCTTCATACAAATATCTATGGCGGCTTTCTGTGTTATAAAATCATAAACACAAGTGACGTTTGACTCAGTTGGCCGCTGGCCTCCAAAGAAGGGTCACGTCGGTTTAGGCAGCACTGACAGCTCGCGATCTTTTCGTGTACAGATACAAAATCACTGCACATTGGTTGTCATTGCACTTTTTCAACTTTTATGACACCAACATAATTTGATTTGAAATTGAGGAAGCATAATTCTTCCAGTATATTCAATACATTAAATTAAATTAGATAGTGTGCAATATTCTCGTGATATTACAGTCTCGTAAAGGTCTGATGAGGAGCAGGAATATAGCGAATGGATCTAAGTGATGACAATACGCACGAACATTAGGTTAGGGATCAAAAATACAGTCTCTTGGTGCTGGTTGAGGTATGGTCTCGTGAGGATCTGATCAGGGCAGTAACACGGTGGTGGCTCAATTTTATTTCAAAGATGTTAATAGCTAAAAGCATCGAGTTTGGGCTATTAAGTATGTTTTTCAGAGAGAGAGAAAGAGATTTTGTTTTTCCTCTGGATGTGTTAGGTTTACTGGGTTTACTAAGTTCATTCTGTTAATGGCATCAAGTTGTTATGTGTTCATAAGTAATAATTATTTATTAACAAAATGCTGTTGATTCTCCACGAAAATGTAAAAATAAAAATAAAATAAATAAAAATAAATTCGTAACGTAAAATTGTCAATGACGGAATTTCTTCTATAGACAGTAGCCACAAAAAAAACAAACGATAGATGGCGTGATTTGAAGATAAAGATACATTTATTCGACACATAGACAGCAACAACAAAAAAAATACAGATTTAAAGAAAAGAAACACATACTTATATAAAACAACAAAGAAAAAAAAAGGATACACATCAAAATAACTGGAAAAAATATAAGCCCCAATTTACTTGTGTGGGACAGGGAGTACCATAATATTTTTTTTGGGGTACTCCCCATCTATGCGAAATATAAGCTTGATATCTTTACCCGTTTCTGAGAAAAAGGGCGGTGACAGACAGTCAGTCAGACAGACGGACAACAAAGAGATCCTATAACGGTTGCTTTTTTCTTTTGACGTTCGAAACCCTAAAATTAAGTAAAAATATTATGCTGCCAAAAAATGTACTTACAGGTATTGAAAAAGCGGTATATAAACAAATTATACCAGCAGAGGGTTCACCATTTAGCTGAATGTTACTTAGAAAACGGCCTTGAGTGGCGGTCAAGTTGGTCCCCGCCTGCGATACTTTCCATTAACATTGGGACTCGTTTTCATGTTTTTAGCGTACAGTCAGGTTTTTAGTTTTTTGTAATTGTATTTTTTTATTTGTAACTTTTTAGTTGTTTTTATTTTATGAAATTTTACGTCGGTAGGTACCTAGTTCATGATCATTTTTTATTTCAATAATTTTGGTGTTGTTATTTAAATACCTTCAATATGCATATTTTTGTAATGTGAAAATCAAGTCCTTTCATTTGATACCTTACACGGCAAAGTTGAATTATTATTTTTTCGATCATCACGTTATGTCCTCAAGAGGGCGCTATGTACATTTTAATGGAACGTCACATAGCCTATAGCCATCGCGCCATCAATACGCTTCTAACAATACCTCATACATCAAAATCTATCAAGCCGTTTAGGCTACAGGAGGGAACAAAGAAACAGACAAACATACATATATACATACATACAATCAAAAAACATTACCCTCCTCCTTCGGCAGTCGGGTAAAAAGGAGTAAGACAGGGGGTCATTCTGAACTTTTGCTCTACGAGTTTTGGAAATTAACAAAAAAAAACCTTTTTCATAGAAACTTTGTTGGACATGTGACTTTTTACCACGGAAAACGAATATTTTTTTTCGCGAATTTGCAAATCTCGTAGAACAAAAGTTGTTCAGAATGACCCCTTGAGTCATCCCCTTTTGGCTTAGTATAGCCCTTTTGCGACACTATGTATTTACTTTGCTTTGTCGTCGGGGTTCATTTGGCTGGAGGATGCCCGAAACTTATTATCTACACTTTAATACTTTTAGTTACCTTTCTACAAGTAAATACCACATTTGTTTGAGAAAGCTAATCGGGTTCCGAGTATAGAGTAAAGTGGCACCCCTATTAATTTCTACTCTTTCCTGGTGCCTACCAGTGTAAGTAAGAATTATACTTACTTACCCTAAAATCACCCAAAATGTACTTGAACATAATTGTCAATAAAGTTGGCGAGTAAAAGTTTATCGACCCACTGTGCAAACTTACATGTGTGCGTGTCACTGCGTGTGCTGTGTGAAGAGCATTGAAAACCCAAAATTGGCGCAGCACGTCACCCTGTACGGGCCCTTAAGACGAAAAACGGCCTCTTAAAACGTCCAATCGTGAAGTTAGCCGTACTTCCAATCAACAAAGAAGACAGATCCCAAACCCCATCATCATGTTCTGCATCAGAGGTACAGAATCCTAAGCCATGCATCAGTGAAGATAAGCAAGCTGAAAATAAACCAAGAGTTAAAGGATACAAGAAGCTAACGTCATTAGCCCTGACCCTGATGGTTTTCTTAATAACTCTTCCTAATATACATTGCTCTCCTACAAACATAACAAGATTTAGAGATAACCAAGGTCTCTATCTCGCGAAGCTACAAGACGTTCAAATTATCAAGGAAGATTGGAAGATCGTTGTCTATTACGACATAAATCCATATTACCAGGGCTTAAATGCATTAAATAAATACATCAACCATTTAACAAACATGTGTTCGATCATAAATAAACACTCATCATGCGACATCATATTACAACAACTACGTCACGGGTACTCGGAACTTAATTACTACAATGACAGGCTGCTGAGTCAACATACAAGCGGGTTCCCCCGAGCAGATAAGAACACGCGCTGGCGCCGCGGACTCATTGATGGTGTCGGGTATCTCGCGAACTCGCTCTTCGGCGTATTGGATCAGAGGTTCGCCGAACAGTACCAGAAGGATATTATGCTTATGTCAGATAATCAACACCACTTACTAGCATTGTGGAAGAACCAAACATCTATAATCGAGTCAGAGTACAATGTCTTAAAGAGAACAGAAGACACATTAAATAAACAGCAAAAACTCATCAATCAACAGACTTTAAATTTTGAAAAAACTATAAATAACGTGAAATTGGAACTGCAAAACACAGTCAGCGTGAATGAGTTTGCGCTTGGCGCTATTACGGCAACCAACATGCTTCAATGTTTAAAAAACATACAAGAGATGCTTTTAGACACCCTTACAGATATTTATCAAGGAGCCTTCAATTTTCACATCATAACTCCAAACCAACTAAGGAAAGAATTAAATATTATTTCGAATCAAATATCAAAGGAATTATGCTTACCCATTGACAATACCATGACTGACCTAAGAAAGATATATCACTTGTTAAAAATCAAGACCAGATTCACAGAAAGTTATGTATTTTTCGAAATCAAGGTGCCTTTAGTTCTGAGAGACTCCTACGAATTGTATAGAATTACTTCAATACCAAGGAAGGTACAAAGTTATAACATGTTAAGTATTGTGCCTACTTCCGAATATGTAGCTATAAACATACACAAGGACACATACATCGAGATGACAGAAACAGACGCAACATCATGCTTGCACAATGGAGACATTTTGTGTTGCCAACTACTGTCAAGACCCATTTATCATATTAGAGATGAATTTACCTTTTGTTCAAAGAATAAATCCTCAAATGAGTGCAATTATGTAATTGACCTTTGTAAAGACAAATGGTTACAAACAAACAGACCGAATACTCACCTATTCTTCATATGCAATCAAACAAAGGCGAGAATCATATGTTCGGATCAAGTTACCGTCGAACTGATAACAGGCGCTGGCTTACTAACAGTAGACGATAATTGTATTATAAAAACAGATGATTTTATACTACACGGGCATAAACAGCGTCTTAGCAGAGTGGATAATAAGGCTGACATTAGTCTCCCTGTATTATCGCCGATTAACAATTACATCAATATAACCGTTCCGATCATAACCCCGACCATTGACACACAAGAGTCAGACAAGGCGTTGGAGGACATACGGGACAACATACAGAAGGTGAAGGAGAGCGCGACCCTGGCGGCCGGCGTCTCCTACCACGACGTGCACCACTACGTGGCCATCTACTGCATCGTGGCAGCGGGCGCGGCGCTGGCGGCCGGGCTGGCCTGCCGCCGCGCGCGCGCCCCCGCCGGACCGACGCCCTCACCGAGGCGTCAGTGTCAGTGCATCAGCATGAAAACATTCAGTGAATGTGATAATCCGGTTGTCGATATTTCAAGTGAAATGATCAGTGATAAAGGCAATATTAGTGAAAGGCAAATCGTGCCTACAGTGAAAAATCCGGGTTGTAGTCAGTTAGATAAAGGCTCGTCGCCTATCCGTAATAAAGTAGTTTTTCCTAGAATTGAAGCAACAATTTAGAGACTTTATCATATTTAGTACTTATTTAGAAATAGATAAACTAATCTGGGAATTACTTTATATTAATTTCAAATAAGAATAGAATATATAATCGTTTGAGTTAAACTAGGAAATCAAGTAAAATATATTTTAACTTTAAAGATGTTTGTCAATCACCATGTTAGAGTAAGGTCATCAAATCACTTTCTCTCTCCTATTCCGCCCCCGGGAGCATGTACGGGCAAGGCACGCACACAGCAACAGCACATCATTTCGCCGCATCATCATTTTACACTTTAACCTAATTTCATTACTTTCAGTACGTTTGTAGACATCAATCACGTCGCGCGTCACTCATTATCATTTAGAAATAGTATCAAGTAATTATTTCTCCCAATAAACTCCGGTAAACTTATACATACAGTTTTATCATTTATCAACAATCTATCATCATCGGCTAGTACCCGAACAGTATGAGTGGCTTCCTAAATACCAAATTTCATCTAAATGTAGGTATCTAGCCATGAAAAAAGATTCAAAGACAGATCTTCGATATTAACAACCAGCAGATTAAGATAACACTACAAAACACTTGGGGTAAAAAAGACCACCATCTGATAAAAATGTCCAACCATTATTTGAATAATCATAAAAAGTATTGCCAAAACATTTTGGGCACCTGTCACAGAATTTGTCAACTATTCGGGGGGAATATGGTCAAGAGCGAAGCCATGGGATTTATTAGTCGAGTTCTGTTGCAGATATTTATATACCGTAGGTAAATATATGCATATGTAGCTACAGTACAATGTACTATATACTCAAAATTGCATTGAGATAGTGTTACGGAATACATTATATGGACTCATAACTTTCAGCATAAAAGAAAATAAGTATAAGTACCTTGAAAATATAGTGTGAACTGTAAAGTCATGTTTTTAAATAATGTCTAAAAGATTGATGGAAATCTTCACCGTCACCAAAACGGTCAACTACTAACCCAAAGAGTTTTAATCAATTTACGCCGCGCAACCCCAAAAAAAAGATAAATCCATGACAATTGCCGCTACACGGCTTACAAATGGGTCCATTTCTCCCCTCTTCTCCCCCCTTACTCGCAATTTGTCCAAAGAGCACCGAAACTTGTACCATAAAGCACCTAATTTGTGAAAAAAAGTTTTTATTTGTCTATGGAATCGTTGAAAGTTGAAACTTTGTTTAGGGTTGTAAAATGAATTGGTCTAATTTTGCGAAACCGAAATGTTTTAAATTAGAATACTTTGGACTAGGATTATTATTTAAACTCTTTATTGCATACACATAGAAACATACAAAGTAGGTACAGATAATTACAGGTTGACAGTCTATGTAAACAAAGGCGGACTTATAGCCTTAACGCGATTTCTTCCAGTCTACCTTTATATTATTATAGTAAGTTTAAGTGTTACTTTAGATAAGATTACAAATAATTATCGAAACACAGCATTACTTTCATCTCGTAATTATCTTAGTTTTAGCAGGGCCAACTATTGTATCATTAAAATTGGCACGTTTAACTCTAATTCAATGAAAATTAATAACCGATTCCTTTCAAAATATCAAAACTAGTCTAATTACGCGAGAAATTTATAACCTGCAATATAAATTAGGGCCCATCAGGCCACCATACGTAATGTGTGTATCAATCTAACACTTCACCAGGCGAGGGTTGGAACTTTTATCGCAGAATGCTAAATGGTTTTTATTTAATATTTATTGGGGTCATTACGACGACACGTCGCCATAGAGGGTTAGCTCGATGGGGTCAATTATTGTAAGTGTTTATGTTTTATTGCACTTTATTGAATTCGATCATCTGTTGTTGTTGAATGCAATATTTATAAATTTTGTTGTTATTGATTTTTGAGTAATTTGATGGCATGTTTTGACAAAGCGACTTTATAAAACGACGGTGTATTACCAAGATTTTGATAAATTGTTTCTGTATACGGTACAACAACAGAATTTAAAAAAAATATGACAATTATCCCGCGCTTATCAGCGCTGGTTCGGCAACCTATGGAAAAGTAAGCCCCTTATAAGTTTCCTGCTTTTCTTTCTGTAAACGGCCTTGGGCAGTCTAGGTGACCTATTAGCATCTGGAAGAGAGCCTGCAGGTGCCATATGGACGGGCCATAAAGTTAACGGCAATGATTGTCGGCCATAAACTGTTAACCAACATGCCGAGAGTTTGACAAATAGGGGACCAGCTGGCAGGTTAGTGTGGAGAGAGATCTTTAATAAGAAAAAAAAACAATAAAATAATAAGATTTTTTTTTTTTATATAGAGTAGACTTATTATTTTGTCTACCTCTGAGGTAACTACAGATAAATACTGGTTAAATGCTACAATACTAGCTCCAACTTCTCCAAAGTCGGTTAGATCGTTACCAGGGAAAGGTTGATCAATAATACGTCATCTCTATATTAAATTCTTGACAGATGTGTTAAAAGTCAAGCAATAATCCCTGGTTATGCTCTAACCCACTGTGACGAAAATGGCACTAAATGCAGTGTACATGATTGGCTTGTTAATCATTACCGAGAAAAGTAGGTATTAACTCCTGAGTTAAGATAAGATTGCAGTCTTTTAGAGTAATGTTGAAACAAATACATGTTTCAAATCTTTAGATAGATCACAATCGATCTTTTATATCTTATCTACCTACCTACCTATAGGTACTCAGAGATCAATTTTGAGTGATCACATGGTTGGTCCATTTTTTTATCTGAAAATTGTTATTGGAATATCATCATTTAAGTACTTAGTCAGTTCATCTGAAAAATATCTTTATTATCAATTTATCACATCGCCAATCGAATATTTTCACTTAAATTGTGAAATGTACATGTGGAAAATCACAAAATATGCGTCATAATAATACGTTTTTTATGAATTGTATAAGTCCAAATTCTTAACATAACCTCTTAGCCTATCGCACTGTTCTTCATTACGACATCTCATAACTGTAGATAATACTATTAGCATTCGCCTCTGTAATAATTTATTTTATCTTCAATATTTTTAAATAACATTTAAATTGGTTTTTCCAATTCACTCTTACTGTAAGAGCCATCTCCACACTATCCTAACATCTAATAGGGGAATGATAAAATGGCCCCGAACCCCCGTTTATACGAAATGTAGGCCTAATTACATTAAATATGTATAAGAAATTACTCATTTATGTTGCATTTTAATATTGGAGGATATGTATAGTTATTAATAGGAAGAAAATAAATTAACGAATTTAGGAAACATGTATATTTTACTTACATCAAGAAGCCTATGTCCTATCAATTGAAGAAACACTCAGGGCCTTACCACAAAAACTTAGACAGTATTTAACTGGTGTTTAGCGCTGTCAAACGCCTACAAAATCTGTCAAATTTCGTTTTAAACACTTGCTAAACAGTGTTTAAAGTTTTTTGTGGTAGCACAGTCATGCTTTGTACTCTTTCCGGGAGTGTCAGTGCAAAAAAAACTACCCGACAAAATGACAGCTCCCTTTCTAACTGAGCTCTTATTTTGAATAGCTGTACCCGCGCGCTTCGCTTCGCCTTAAAAAGTTTTCCCGTGGGAATTCCGGGATAAAAAGTAGCCTATGTTCTTTCCCAGGGTCTAGACCGTATGTATACCAAATTTCATTCAAATCCGTTTAGTAGTTTTGGCGTGAAAGAGTAACAGACAGACAGACAGACAGACAGACAGACAGACACAGTTACTTTCGCATTTATAATATTAGTTAGAATTATTTCGGTTAGAAGATTTGTGACTTTTTTCGTTGGTGTTATTATGTTGAACTTAAAACGTTTATCTTGGTTTACTATCAAGTAAACAAAATGCGGACGATAAATTTGTGTCCTGTATAATCCTGTGTTGTATAAAAAAAGGAGCTTTCGTACACTATCCTGCCTGCGATAGGATAAAATTAAGAATTATCTTTCCCGGCCGGCATTTGAACCCAAGACCGAGGACACAACAGTCAGCACTACCCCAGCTATAAACAGCGAACCCCAATTAAAATCTAAACACGGTGACAAATGTACCCCAAACAACAATTATATTTATCCCGAAACTTAATCCAGCCAATTAGCCAAAACTATTGAAGCGTTTAACTGTAATCATAATTACAAACAACCAGAAATAAAATGGGGTCAAAAACACCCCATCCATTTAACGGTTAAAAGCTCTAGCGATTTTGAACTCTATGTCTCGGGAATAAGGGCGCTCGTAGGGTAAAGTGGCGTTTGGTGGACATATGCGCAAATGTGATTAGCCGGTATTAACGACACCCCCTGAATGCGCTATTTAAATAGTTAACGCTTACAGGTTTTCTAGTAATATTGTCAAAAAATGTTTTATTTTGCTACGAAGTATCTTTTATTGCAAAAGTGGTCAGCCTAATACTATGTTCTAGAATTCTAGATACATACATTTATTCTTAAAAGTCGTTGAACATAAGTTATTAAAAATGACCTTCCAAGTTGTTTGACTTCTTACATATACCATTTGCAACACTGTACTTATGACAATTATGATTTCCAAAGAATAGGTAGAGTTTTCCCAAAAATAATGTTGTTTTATTTTACTTTTACTCATTATAAGTTTGAACAAGTAACTTGAAGTCGATTTAGGCCGAGTTTTTTGATCCGTGGTCAACTTTACCATTAGTCAAGTCACTTGTCAAACATGACAGCTGCATACGAATTTTGTTGGTTTTTAACTAATGGCAGGCATTTTTGACCAATGGTTGAGTTAACTAGGGATCAAAAAACTGGCCCTTTAATCGAAATATTTACAAAATGTCACGCATAGTTAAAGTAAACTTGTCAAATAGATAAGTTGAGTTAATTTGAAGTTAACATGTCAATTTATATCAGAATGTCAATCAATATAAGAGATACCAGCAACCAGCATGAAAAACATGCATGAGAAAATATGAATGTAAAATGGTATATCCTTAAATATTTATTTACCTAACACCAGAATGCCCTATCCAACGTCTTCTCTCCGTCCATCCAAAGGTTGTCTGCAAGAGATCTCTCTTAGCGATAAGACCGCCATTTGTTCATTTTGTTAAATTAATTTTGATTTTGTAATGTTTTTTTTCTTTTTGGTGTGCAAATAAAGATTATATTATTATTTATTATTATTATTAAAAGGTAAACGTCCACATCGGTATCGTACGAATCGCACCAAACGGATTGTCATAAATGTATGGAGAAACGGCGTTGGAAATGCCGATGAAGTGGACGCACTTGTGTGAATTTCTATACTGAATGCGATGCGTCCGTTGCGTACGGGGCCGAAAGGTGGACGCTTAGCTTAAAGGTAAATTATAGTTCTGTTAAAATGCTGACGAAAGATCGACACAGTTACAAGAATAAGGTAAATATAAGTTTTTTTTAAATTAAGAACTTTCCAAATTTCAATGCATCAACCTGCAAAACTTTTGAATCGAGCTTAATTTCACAATCACAAAGAGAATGGACATCCAAAAGCCACCCTACAGATTGACAGGTTCGCACTGCCGGTGTCAATGTTTGCACATGCACCCTACTCGTAGTCAGTGTATTTGTCAACACATGTCAGCTATTGGTGCCTGCACCCTAGGTGTAAGGTGGTAGGGTATATCGCGGTTTGTGTATGAAGGTTTCTTTAGATGGCTTTGTAACTTGATAATCAAATACGTAATGCTAGCTTTTTTCTCAAGAGCTAAGCTGATTCTGATAAAATGTGGGTTATTTATACTCGGTGAAAATCAATTTATCTGTTTATTAGATATATGCTATCACCGATAGATACACAGACATACAGAAACATTAAACTTACACCACCGTATGTAAATGATTTGATTTTGATTTTTGATTGATTATTGAAATAAATTATGATTGATAAATTATGGTTTTCCCGCGTCCCTCGTGCATATTCCACGCATTACAATAAATACGTGCGGGGAAATCCCGCGTCGTTGATGGAATCTGCATGATATTAAAAACACCCTTAAACCTCAGCATTTGCATCGCGTGTGTATCTGGTCTTCGTTACAAATCAATCTCTTACAGACAACCTTTGAATAAAGAAAAAACACTCACCAGCCAGCTCCGGAATCCGATGATACAGCATCCCAGTCCTGGCCAGCCACTCCAGCTGCATGTGATGCAGGGCGGCTCGCTCGCCCGGGTGGTGGAAAGCGGACGGCATCCCGCCGCCCACCGGCATGGGCGGGTAGCTGAACATGGGCGGCTGGAACTGTTGTGGTTGCGGTAGGAGCCCGGGCTTCGGGATTATACCTGGTGGAGGAGAAGGGGGGTAGTAATGTGAGGGTTAGCTTAAAAAAGGAAATCGAAGGTGGAGCTGTTTGGGAGCTACGCTACCATAGCGAGATATACAGATAAACATATGTACAGATACATAGACACGTTAACTTATAACGCGCCTCTTTTTCGTCGGGTTAAAAAGGGGTGACGGAAAAGACAGAAGGCATTTGATATTATTCTTCGTAGCTATCTCGTAGGCGTATGGCATTATGATAATCAAAATTCAATGTGGAGTGGGACCGAAAATACTGTTACAATTCAATAAGCACATTTAAGAAAGGGTGATTCCTTTATAGGTTGATAAACACACTTACCCGGCCTATAATTGTCGCACTCCTGACCCCCCTCGACTCCTGGTGAAATGGGGGGACTGTAGCTACCACCAGACCTGTCAGACCCAGGACTTCCACTCCTCGGCGTACTCCCACCAGACCTGGGACTATCACCTCTTTGCTCCTCATACCTCTGACCTTCATTCTCGAAACTGCGAAGTTTGTCTATGGTATTCGACTCAATCTGTGTGTCATAATTTTCGTCCGTATTCTGATATCTCGGTATGAAATTCTTCTGCTGGATGTACGCTAAGTATTTCTGCTGAGTCATTTTCTCTTGCAAGGTCGGCGACTCTTCAATTTGTTTGGATAATAGCGCGTCGATGCAAAACGACTTTTTGGTTGTCAAAACGGTTTTCTCGTCGTCGGGTCTGTTGTAGTATTTTAAATTGGTCGGGTTTTCGTTGGGGCTGTTTGATCGGCTTTCAGTTTCTTCAATGTCTAGAGGTTTGTCTGGTTCGGGGGTCTCCCGCCGGTATAGAGATTGGTGCAACACTTGGGATGACATGGTCAGTTGGTTGTGTATGGTCGTTTAGGAGTTACTCCATTCGGTGTCCTGTGAAAGAAAGTTAATGTTACTTTACAAGCGATAATTTATATAATTAAAGACAAGTGAATTTATAAAGGATGTGAATTGAATACAAAGGAATAAACCCAAATAAATAACAATTTCGACAAAGATGACGAAAAGACGCGTACATATAATGATTTTACTTTTTTGCGATTGAACCAACAATGTCATAACTGACAAATCACACTTAAAACCAAGAAAGGACCTTAGTACCTACGTGATAGGAAAAATATGAAAGTTAAAATAATAACACCCTTTTATGAACTCTTTTTGGCTTATAATACAATTTTTCCAACACCCTGTATAATGTCACTGAATAATCTAACTCGATAATAAATTCAAACGCGTGGCGAGCACGCGCCTAACCAATAACCATGATAGTGGTGGTTTATTAATTTCTCGATAATATCATTATAATAAACTGATAACAAGCCACTATGTCAATTGAGGTACTTATATAGGTACTTTTATATTGCTCAAATCAGTATTTAATTAAGATAGGTAATTTTATTCGGGCGATGTAGTTTATGGTTGATTTTTGGCACCTAAGTATTAAAGCTGTAAATGAGAATGGCCAAATCTGACCCGCTTTGCAGCCACTAACCAAACCTATTTTTATTCAGGGTGAATTAGTCCAAACATCACGTTACACGAGAATAACTATACCGGAATTAAAATTATACGCGAGTAAATATCTAGGATAAGTACATTTGCATTCTACCAAGTTATACCATGATTAAATTGAATGAACGACGAACGAAACTGTAATGCAACTAAAATAAAAATAGCTGCGTTTCAAAGCATGCAATAGAAATGACATGCCAACTTAGTTTGAATGGATTATAAAAGCATGAAATTGTTTATGTTTTAATATTTTATTCGCTGTTGTTATTCTGAGACTTTGCCTTTTAACGTACAGTGAAACTATAAAGTCCTGAAATTAAATGAGGGCACTGCTATCTCTCATGTAGCAACCCTATATAGCGAAACATAACTGACTTTGATACTTGAAATTTTGCCTGTAAACTACTTACCTATTTATGTATTTTAAAAACAACTTACCATCCACAAAAATGCTCTTATACAAGCTAGAAGGTGTTAGTATGAAGGTTAATAGTGAAACCAATAAATATTTATTTAAATAACGTTATTAAAATACACAATAAACAAGTGTATAAAAAAACTGGATCTGTTGACGAAGGGCACACATAGTAAATACATCAATTTCTCTTTTTGGACAGCCAGTTCTGTTTCTTCCAGGATTTAGAAATATTCCATATTTTGCCCTCTTTGGCACGCTGGTCCGATACAACTATAAAATAAAATAAAAAAATATTTTTGTGTTACACAATGCCCCCCAAATTCACACAATGTGAATTTAGAAAGTAAACAAAAAATATATCTTCAAGTATCAAAATGTTAAGGTTTGACTCAACTGAAACCAGATGAAACCTACAATCAGTGGTATGTAAACAATGATCGACTTGGGCTCTAAACCTAGGTTTATCGATAAATGAAGCGTTGGTACTAATAAAAAATGAATTATTACAATTTGTACAATGTTACATACCCGTCATAGATGCTGTACGAGCGTAAACATCCTCCAAATTCGACAAAATGTGTTCAGCTTCATGTTCCGCTAAACATTGTATATAAACTCGATAAATAACTTCCCTAGCTTGGCTACGAATAATTTTCTTCTTCTTCCTAATTGCAAACAAGCGTAAATAGTTGTTTTTATCTAGATTATCCTAATAATTAATAAGAAAATTGAAAAAACAGCCAACCGCCAACTTCCATAAACAATTGTTATGACTTTTATGTTTCTTTTCCAATGGTGCCAGGCTCCTGAAAATTTTAGTTCCTCAAACATTAATTTCATGAATTAATAGTTTCACTGTACTTTTGTTTATGTTTTGACAGATGTGTTTATATGTCATTATGACGGTTTTCTAATCAGCTGATGTGCCGCCGCCATTACAAAATTACTCTCGGATAAGCTCGTTACACGGTCAATTTTGGCGGTATAACATTTTATTCTTGGGATAAGCTAGTTATCTTGGTTTCAGGTTTGGTAGAATGCAAAATCTGCTTACTCGCGAGTAACTGGTACTTTACTCGTGAGTAAAAAGTTACTCGACGTTGGTCGAATCCGCCCTCAATGATATAAGTGTTCTAAATGAGGGAAAAATATTTTAAAAAATCATAACCACGTTTAAAAAAAAACTTAGTATGAGGGAAACATCTAGTCAGTACAAAGACTTGCCCTCAAATTCATAGAACGTATTGTAAATTTACAACAACGTTAAAATTCACTTTGATTCACACGACGTCAGTGAAAAGGTTTGTATGTGACAGCGTAATTTTTAAACCTATTGTAATGTGTCAAAAACTCTATGAATTTGGGGGTTGATCTTTCAGCACCTATATCTTCGTTCCCCCATGCCTCATAATAATAAAATGTACACCAGGATATACTGTAGCCATGGGCTACACATTAGTATATTTTTTATCAATGGCTGGCAATTTCAGCAATGGCGGGTCATGGCGCCATAGAGAAATGGCCATTCATCTTTATTGGTGCTTTGTGTAATTCCTGCGATTTAGTTTTATATTTTACTAGCTGTTCCCGCGCGCTTCGCTTCGCCTTAAAAAGTTTTCCTGTGGGAATTCCGGGATAAAAAGTAGCCTATGTTCATTCTCAGGGTCTACACCGTATACTAAATTTAATTCAAATCCGTCCAGTAGTTTTGGCGTGGAAGAGTAACAGACAGACAGACAGACAGACAGACAGACAGACACAGTTACTTTCGCATTTATAATATATATATATATATATATATATATATATATATATATATAGTTAGGATTAGGATTAGGATACTGAATGAAATGGGCATGAAACTGCATTCACTTAGTCACTATGGATGTATGTAACTATAATACTAGATTTAGGTATTCCTCATCTAATTTTATAACCATCATCATCATAAGCCCGTAATCATACACTGCTGGACATAGGCCTCTCCCAAGGAGCGCCACAACACTCTATCATCGGCCTTCCTCATTCAGCCACTATCGACTACTCGTCTAAGTCCGTCGGTCCAGCGGGCCTGAGGGCGTCCCACGCTACGCTTGCCAGTTCGTTTCGTAGTCTGCGCTAGAGAACTTCTTTACCCCACCGATCATCGGTTTCTCGGCACTATTTTATATTCTGAATTAATATATTGAACTATCTATGTACCTAGATTAAATACCAATTTTATATTGATTTCAAAATTAGATCAATAGATTTTTCATATCAGATTTTCAGCAGACTTTTAATATTGCGGTATCAAGTAAGTTTTTATACAAAAAATCCTATCAATTCACAAAAATCCGAGTAAGTCAACATTGGCTCAGAAAATATTTGATTGAAATTGAGTCTTTGTCTGAATTTATTGACTCTTTCAATACAAATCGTAAAAAAATATTTTTTCACTGAATTCTGTGGCGTAGTGGCATATATATTTTTTCAAAATATAATGCGTACCTACCTACCTAAGACATATACATAATACCTATATAAAAAGTGAAGCAAAATTTTTGGGTTACTGTTATTAATTTATTACAAGATGCTAGTAAATATACCACTTTGTTGTAATTTAAACATAAGGAATTTCGAATATTCAGATAATAAATCTTATACATACACAGATAGACTTAATAGGTGGCTGTTTAGTGATAGCCGCGGCCGGGAATCGAACCCTCTTCGGCACTGTCTCATATAACCAGTAACAACTTACATTCTTCTTCTTATCATCGTATATCAGTTCTGTTTCAACAAAAAAATAGCTGTGCCAATTTCTCCATAGTGGGTTAGAGCATAACCATGGATTATTGCTTGACTTTTGCCACATCTGTCAAGAATCTAATATGGAGATGACATTATAATTGATCAACCTTTCCCCGGTTATGATTTAACCGACTATTGTGAAATTGGAGCTAAGGTTGTTTGACACCGTGGCGGGAGTCGTTAGTCGCTGAATGCCGAGAGGGTGGGAAAAACGTACATATCTATAAGGAGCAGTCACTAATCATAAAATATGCAAGGAAATGATATAAAGCTGGTCGCAGTAGTTACATAGTGTAGATGGCACACTGCTAGACATAATCTTGTAAAAAAACTTAAAATCTTTCTTAAAGTGTCTTTGCAAAAGATGATAAAACCTCACGTGTTTAATTGTTTATATTCCACTCGCTATAGCGGGGAAAGCTCAGGGTTCGATTCCCGTCGTGGCGAGTATTTGTTAGCAATACACGATGCCCTAAGGTTGCACCTTTTAAGTAAGGCAATAAGTCCGCCCAGTATAAAATTGGGAATAAAACTAACTCAAAATACTTAATCTAAACTTATTAGCATTCAAAAAACTTCTAAAAAATATTTATGCCAACCTTCTCTAAACACAAAAAATCTAAATCAAGCCCACTTGTCTTCACTGCACAAAATAATCCTTTTTAAACAAACTGGCACGAAACACTTCGAAAATAAAGAACACGAAACGTCAAAGCGTCAAAACTGCGCGGGAAACTGGTTGTCAAATCCGCCCTCAACCAGCCGTAATAACCGACTGAATTATATTATAACGCGCCTAGTATCACCCATTATCAACCCATATCGTGCCGTGTGTGGACAAAACGATTGGGCGGTACTAAGCGGCCAAATTGCGAAGACCCGCGGTTCTCAACACAATAACCCCGGCTGGAATTAAAATGTTTAGTTTTTCGAAGGGCGCGGCAGGCCATGGAACTATGGTTTCAGCCTACGCTCCTCCCATTTTTGTTGTCCGTCCTTGTCTTCGGGCTAGCTGTCTCGCTCTGTTTTCGCTTGAGTTGGTACATTGTGGATTGTGATGCTGGTGCAAACCGCGGCAGGATCCTGGCTGTTTGTAGTTAAATAGTCTGAGCAAGGAGTTCGGAACTGAGAATGTAGCGTGAAAGGAGTTGGCTGTAGAATGAGGTTGCATAAGTACTCTTTAAACTTTTTTAGAATATTACTTACCTTCTTACGATCTTCTTAACATTCGTACGGTCCACGTTATTCTGTCTATGGAACCTATATATAAAGCTAAGGCATAAAGATAAAAGCGTAGCGTACCTTAGATTAAAAAAAAATCGACCAAAACTCTTATTTTTAATGAAGTAAATGCTGTTCTGTTTTATATATGTGACACATCATCTTATTCGCATATTATTAATCTAAGCTACCACTAGCCACTTTTAACATTGCACTCACAGCCAGGTATGTGGGACGCCCTCCAGCTCACAGGACCGATGACCGCTAATTTATAATTACGTAGCCGCATATTGAGATATTTTAGCCAAAAAATCAATTCAAAGGTTTTGCAATTTATTTCTTTTGCCGTTAAAGTATAGGTAAGTACTTATTTGGGTATATCTCAAATCTCTTATCTACAAAAAGAGATAGGTACAGTTAAACTGTAAAGTCCTGAAAACGGAAGTGGATTCTTACTAATAGTTACAGACCGTATTATAAATACATTTATTAAAGGACAAATTTTATCCGCTAAAAAGCCGTAACTGTAAGTAAATAAATGATAATTATTAAAAATCGCACTCTTTATTGTCAGGACTTTATAGTTATATAGGATTGTAGGTGCTACCAATTTTGCTATCTTCTTCTTAGCATGTCGGTACAAACCTAAGTACTAGAGCTGTCGTCCTACTAGCGTTAGTCAAAGTTCAGCTAAGATGATTCCTGTGACAGTTCTCAATTTTCCCAACTACGTACAAATAGGTGCTATTGGCTCATACGATAAGTCAATAATCAAAATCTACAGAAAATCACTATCCTGGGATAATATGTTTAAAATTTCAAAACTCAAAACGTCTGTTTGAAGCTAAATGCATCTGATCGTACATACAAACAACCATTTGTAAATTGTGCAATAAAAGTATTAATAAATAAATAGTAACAATAGGTAATGTAACAAATTTTCTAAAATAAATGTAGGTAGTTAAGTAATATGCAAATCAAACACAACGCAAGAGCTAAAACAAACCCGACCAGCTTAAAAACTAATAAGATCAAAAAACATAATCAACAAAAGGGATTTCAAACAAAATCAAATTACACGAAAGCGTAGCGTTCACAATCGAGTAATTTAATTAAATCAAGAAAATTTCTACTTAAAACAGTGTTAGCTCGCCATTGAACGAAGCCGAGAGCGAGCGTGATGGAAGTATTCTTTTCTCCTTCTTTTCTTTTCGAGTATTCCTTTGTTTTTGGAATGGGGGCGGGGCCTAAAGTTTCCCACCAATGGCAAGGCTCGCGAGAAAAAGACGCAGAATATTTTTTTGTTACAAGAAAGAGCGGGAGAGATACGTGTGTTTTCTTTGAAAGTTTTGAACGGCGGGAAACTTTTTTTGACAATCCCGAGCTTTTTTAGATTCTTGGTTGGATTGTAACCTTTTTGGCTTATCTAAAATTAATAAGTTATTCAGACTAATAATAATAATAAAATACGCTCTTAGGTAAGGTATTTCTAAACATAGAGAGTGCTGCTTCCAAAAAAAACACAAGAATTTCAGTTAGAGCAGTATTCTTACACTTACTAAGAAACCAACACTAGGAAAAAACTTATCAGATCTTTGATAAATAATCAAACTATTTTTTTTTAACTTAATTTAATACACCGCACACCTCCTAAGTACCTATCTACCGTTTCATGTAGAAACAAGCTTTTATTAAAAGCTCGATATATTTACGCAAATAAAGATAACACAAAGTGGGTTAATTGAACACATACAGAAGTCACTTACTGTCCATTAGCGTCAGAGATAGGCAGCTAAAAGCAGTCCTATCTCCAAAAGTGGAGATTTCGTGGGTAGTTCAGTGAGTACTTAGCCTTTCGAAACTTGCAGGTTTTCGCTTTAAGCGATAAGACCGCCATTTTTGTACATATGTGTTAGTATTTAAGTTATGTAAGTTTATGTTATGTGTGTTTACAAATAAATAATATTCTATCTATCTATCTATCTATAGTTTGAGTGGCATAATTTTGCTAATTTTCCTATGTAGGTAAATTTTGTTTGTTTATTAACCACCAACAAAAACACAGGTGTTATAAGTTTAACATGACTGTCTGTGTATCTGGCTGTGGCAGCGTAGCTCCTCAACGGTTGAACCGACATTCGATTTGTTTTTTTGAGTCATTGGTGAATGCTTTTGCCTATATTTTCTTAGCCGTTCAAAAGGTATGCGACTTTTCGTGTTGAATGTCACTGTTTTTTTAACAATGGTCGTTATTTACCTATACCTTATTACCCTGGGCAGTCAGCGACTGACACAAATCTGACTGGTTAAAACCCTTTGATTTGGCATGGTGGGACACTCACAAACCTTAACAGTCCATCATGTAACCAAACCGAGGTATTTTTAACCTAACCGAATGGTGTGAAATTGGGCCTAACCCTTACACCACAGTGACAAACCTTAATAGACAACTACTGAAGTGCCGATGGTCCCGGGTTCGATTCCCGGCTGGGGCAGATATTTGATAAAACACAGATATTTGTCCTCGGGTCTTGGATGTACCCGTAAAATGGCAATAGGCCCGCCCCCTATTACATTGGGACTAACATAACACTCTGGCGAAAATTGGGTGCAGCAATGCACCTCTGCCTACCCCGCAAGGGAGTACATTAGTACAAGGCGTGAGTGCGTGTTTTTTTATTTTTTTTGAAGTGTTTTTCACCGACACGATAAGAAGTAGGCAAGGTAAGCGTCCACCTATTGGTATATTACGTATCGGATCAAACTGATTTTAATAAATGTATGGAGAAACGGCGTTGGCAATGCCGATGAAGTGGACGGACTTGTGTGAATTTCTATACAAAAATACTGAATGCGATGCGTCCGTTGCGTGCGATGCCGAAAGGTTACCTTTAGATAAATTAATTTAAGCAAACCCAGGACCTAACTTCACGTCAGAAAGTAGTTGACCATGCACTGCACTATTGAGTAACTGACAGATTTTGATTCCTAACAGACAGAGCAAATATTTATATAAATATTTTTACTTTGACGTTCACAAAATAATTTCAAAATAGATCACAAATCATCACAAATAAAATTGAGACAAGATTACTCAGAGTGATGGGTTTATACCGGTTGGGTTAATATTTGGACCCAAAGTGAAATAGAACATATTACCCAAGGGGTGAAAGCAGCTTGTTTAGGTCCCAAGGCGGGGTTTGGCGCCTGAGCGTATATAGCTAGGACTAAATAAGGGGTTCTCCCGTAGTGAAAACACTGTGACTTTCATTACGAGAACGAGGAAAACCGAATGACAAAAAATTGGTAGTTTCTGCTTTTTAAGTATAAAAAATATTATGCCTATAAAACAAAAAATATTCCTTCACCTTCATTATTATATTATGGTTAATATCATCAAGTACTTCGTTTAAAGTTTTTAACTACGTGAAATTCCATTCATCGCATTAAAAAAAACCAGATATACCTACAAAAACAGAGTACACCCAAATTAGTTTCAAGTCTTGCATCTGTAGTAGGTGCCTTATTATGTTATTTTATTTATTTATTTATTTATTTATTCATCATCACACTACATAGCATTACAGTTTAAAAGAAAAACCTTAGCGCTACATAGATGCACAATAATAATAATAATAGTTATGCCTGTTCGAGATTATATTTACAGGAATCTGAATTAAATTTAAAATTGAATATGATCAGATGTTTAGAGTAAAACGGGTTCAAACCCATTCGACCTGGGAAAACATCCAACACTTGTCAGTATATACAGATATCAGTGATAGCTGATAAGATACCCCGACGTGCGTATCCCGAGACGACCTTATAATACATGTTAATCGATTGAGTGTCAACTTGTCAAGTCTGACGGGTTCTCACCCTAGATTATTCGGGAAGTGGGTGGTTGTGATCTGTGTAGGTAAATAGATAGATGGTAATGTATGTAAGTAGGTACTAAGCACATGTTGATATCGATTCTGGAAGCACAATTTGTAATTTTAGCACTTACTGTCAATCGATTCTGAAGGCACTAATTTAAATTTTAGCGCCGTCAAATGCATCAATGGTTTGACATTCGACACTTCCTCTGTCAAAATTTTTCGTTTGACATTGCTATAATTAAATTTTGTGTCTTCAAATTCGACATAACGCAATCGGTTATTTAAATGAAAATATCCATTTGTATATGTGCTATCTTGAAGATTAGCCGGTGTTTGCCAATTTTTTCTATAGTACCTAACTAGAATTTAAAAAACAACTGAATTACTGAACCCATTTTACTGTACCTAACGTCTATAAAAACACATCTAGGTATCTTCGTCAGCTGCTTTCACACACAAACAGCAGACATATAGCACACAGAAACCTATAACACCCCTCTTTTCAAAACCGCGTACGTGAACCGCGATTCACACAATTATTTGTGTACTTACCGTGTGTGCTCGCGCGATAATGGCGGCCGAAATTTTGACAAAACAAACAAACAAACATTATTTTGTGGCGATAAGTGGGCGATCCTGTGGGAATTATTATTTATTATTACCTACTATTGGTGTGTACGTACTTTTGAATGGTGAAATTTTTGTGAAGGTAATTAAGCGTTGACCTATCGGTATCGTAATTATTGCACCAAACGAGTTGTCATTCATGTATGGAGAAACGGCGTCGTTGTGTGTAATTCTATACAAAGAATACTGAATGCGATGCGTCCGTTGCCGAAAGGTGGACCCTTGTCTTTAGGCTGCATCCACATTCGGTAAACTATCGCTAACTATATACTGATTTAGCGGCGGCGGCAACGGCGGTGCGGTGTATCGGTGTAGTGTGCCGAGTGTTCACAGTTTTCTAGTTTTATAAGAATAGAATATAGAATATGAGTAATTTTATTTCAGACCACGTCCATAAAACATAGTAACAAAACATAAAACATACAAATGCAATACTTACTTAAGTTTTGCTCTCACTCTAGTCTCTACACAATTTGCGCCGTTACACGCGACTAGTAACGGGTGAATAGTTTTCCTACTGGGGATAAAAAGGGCCTGTTTCACAATACAATGGCTACCGAAGGGCTAGCACGGGGCGCATTTAAGACGTGATAAAAGTTCTCCGTCGCGCTCGCTCTTGAGGCTGCGAGATGTGAGTGAGCGCGATGCAAAACTTATGTCACGTCTTAAATGCGCCCAGTACTACTGGCCCTGGTGGATAAAAGACATGCTGTCTTAATTATTAATAAGTTTTAATTAATAGAGATATACATTATACAGGGTGTTGCAAAAAGGGTATATCAAGCCGAAACCTACATGTGCAGCATGGTATATCTAAGCCCGAAACTTAAATCAGAATTTTAAAATTCGCGAAAAAAAAAACATTCTCCATAGTAAAAAATCACGTGACCAACAAAGTTTCTATGGGAAATGATATTTTTTTTCGCGAATTTTGAAATTCTGATTTAAGTTTCGGTTTTCATATATACCATGCTGCACATATAGGTTTCAGCTTAAGTAGTATACCCTTTTTGCAACATTCTGTATATCGTTAGGTGTTATACATATAGATGTTGCCACTGAGCTTGGCTTCACCTTAAAAGGTATTTTTAGGTAATTCCACGGTAAGATAATTTATCAAAATCATCAATCTTACTTGTCTGAGAGCTAAAGCCAAAAATAATGTATCGTTTAAGATGTTTTTCTGGTTTATCCAATCAAGATAAACAACACTGAATAAAGTATCATTTTTATATGAGTCATACCAATATTACCAAGATAGGTAACTAAAATATATCAAATAATTTCATCATTTCATCTTTTATCTGGACTGGATCTACCTGACTACCTAAGTAATATTTTTCTACAGTGGTGTACAATAGTGTACATGGATGTAAAACTTAATTTACTCCTGAATACATATAGCTTTTTGTCACTTTAAAAGAGATTTATAAATGACATTGTAATACATAACTATAAGAATTTCGACTGATATTATTATACATATAAACTTTCTCTAAACTTAGAATACGGATTATGAATTTAGGGGTAAAACTATGTTGTAAAATTCAAAATAATATCTGTCGTAAGTTCCCAAGGAAAATACGAACCATTCGTAGTATATTACTGCTGTCAAATTTGACAGGTGTCACTGATTACAACAAGTTTACTGACAGGTGTTTACCCACTATTAAAATGAATTATATGTCTCTTTCAAAACGATTTATCTACACGATTTCGTCTGATTATGTACCAATAGGTCACTTATCTTGCTTTTAAGATAAACTAGTTTAGTAAACGTTTCTGCGTTTGATAAAGTATTTAGGGCCACTTGCAGAAACATATTAAATCTAGATTTAGTGTCAAATCTCGTTTTAAGAAACGTCAGTCCATATAAAATTTGACACTAAGGGTCACTTGCAGAAACATATTAAATCTAAATTTAATGTCAAATCTCGATTTAAGAAACGTCAGTCCATATAATATTTGACACTAAATCGAGATTTAACACTAAATCTAGATTTAATATGTTGGTGCAAGTGGCCCTAAATCGAGATGTAACACTAAATCTAGATTTAATATGTTGGTGCAAGTGGCCCTTAGGGTTCCTTACCCTATATCATATATAGGTACAGGGTGTTGCAAAAAGGGTATACTAATCCGAAACCGAGGTGTGTAGCATGTTATATATAATTCCGGAAATAAAATCAGAATGTCAAAATTCACGAAAAAAAATATCTACACTGCCGGGCAAAGAAAAAGTTCCACTCACAAAATGACGCCTCAAACGACCCCAATTTTTTCAAACATTTAATATAAAATTTGAACAAAGTTTTACCGTTTTTTTTGATAATATCCTGATGCTCTGTTAAATGTACTTCAATGTTGCAGAAGGCGTCATTAAGCTAGCTTTTACCGCTTAGGAGTAAATTGGTGCTTTTCTCGGTGGAACCTTTTCATTGCCCGTGAATGTATTTAATTTTTGAGAACGATTTTGTCGATTTTGAATTCGACATTCTGATTTAATTTTTGGGCTTAGATATACATATAACATGCTGCACACGTCGGTTTCGGCTTAGTACTTAAATACCCTTTTTGCAAATCCTGTATAAGGGTTCAATTTTCTGCATTATGACTATTGTGAGGTATGGAACCCTGCTAAACAGTTTTTGTCTAAGGAACTTAAATAACAACTTAAGTAAAACGTATGGAACAGCAATTTTTTCATGATATTACTTAACATAAAATCCATAGAAAAGCCAAAGTTAAGTACCTAAATATTAAAGTACCTAATTCCAATTGAAACCGCAGTTATATAGAAGCTCCTACGAAACCTGCCGACATAGAACAATGGAATAAATACATGTAGCTAACTAACTGAGTACGAATAACCAATTACTCACAGTTGAGTCGCCGCGTGGACCAAGCTGAGAGCTACGTCTGTTTTCACAGATATAATATACAAATGGAAAGTAAAAAGCCCTAGTGTGGAAAATGAGATTTTCGAGCAATGTTAATAGCCCATAAAGTTACCTTTACGAACAAATACTATTGTAGAATAGTAAGACTCACAAGTGATTAAAAAGTTCCACATAATTATAAAATGTCCACACCAATAATGACCCCAAATTGAATGTTCTTCAATATTGCAGATGGTTTCATTAGGCATAGCTTTTCAGTTTAGGTAATTTGGTGATATGGTCACTGGAACTACTTATTTCATTGCTCGTCAGAATAGTGGATTGATTGTACTTATTCGTTTTTTATGAGTACCTAAGTATGACTACTTGACTAGGTACCTATCTAAGATCATGTAAACTCTACACAAAGATGCAAGAACAGAGACATACTTACCCGCTCCCCGCTGCAGTTTGCGCCCCCGGCCGGGGGGGCGGGGGGCGGTGGGGGCGCTGGGTGCGAGTAATTTGCCGGGTAATGGCCCCCGAGGTATATCTTTAATCTGTTCACTAATTGGATAGCGGGCAGGGAGGGATTCAGTTTAAAATTCAGCTACACAAAAAATATATAACTAACTAAATTGTTTTATGGTACAATATTTTTTTTTTCTGATATTCAATCTTAAGAGTTGCTCATCGTAGGTCTTATTATTTTAGAGTTCGCCATACTTGCTCATTTAAGAGCGAAGTATACCACTTGCTCGTCAATACAAAAAGAGAAAACGTTTTACTACCTCCAAATATTATCGAATCTCCATGATTTTTAGTATGTTATTGACACAAGGAATTACTAGGTTTATAACTTTTATTTTTTTCTAAATTTTCTATTGATTCAAAATTATAGGCACCTCAAATAACGTAATTTTTGTGATAAAAACTTTGTTGAATAAAACTGTTTGTTGAACAATAACAAAATAAGTATATAAAAAAAAGTGAAACCTATAAACCTAGAATATATTATGCTGAAGCGATTGACATCAAAATCAAAGAGATTGGTTGACATCATCATCAACAAAAGTTCCTATTATCAGTCGCGTGCTGCAGTGCATCTCTATCGCACCCGTGCTAGGGGCATGAGAGTACAAGCGATAGCAAATGTTTTCCTAAATACCTATTTCGCTAGAATCGCGAAGGTATACCTACTCTCCTCTTAAATGGTTTACTTAGTAGAATAGTAGCAATACTTAGTATTCCGTATTTCCGTTATTACTTAACCTAAAATTTAGTTTATCATCGTTCTAATTTTCTAAGTTGCACTTGCACCAGTAATGTTTAGTAGGTACTAAAGATTCACGTAGTACAAATAAATGTACAAATATGTATATGGTGTTACATTTTTTATTGGTACTTATATCACTAGGTATAGGTAGTATATTAGATATACTTATCACATTACGGTTTGTGCTGCTTACGTATATTAGTAACTATGAAATCAAATTTCATTTACCTAGCTGTTTTAATAAATATAAGCCTTTTTCATACAAAAAAAATCTCTCAGCTTAATCCCCACTCAACTAAGCACTTAGCAAAAGTCAAAGTACTTACGCAATTCGCGCTCAACCCCGAGGGGGCGGTAAATGCGCTAATGACGTTAATATACGGAATAACTGCGAGCTTCACGGAACGGCCATTTTGTCTAATAACTGCAATTAAGATCGGCGCGGCGTCTGCTGAACTGCTAAGCCAGTGTTTGCGTTGGGCCAGGAGTCGACACATTTAATACAATATTGGGAATTGTAACGCTTCTAAATGGATTCAGAAAAAACTGTACCTACCTACATATTATTATACATTGGTATACTTATACAAATATAAAAGATATTAAGGATTGCCCGTTTGTGTTATTCTGATTGTAAGCATGTAGGTATTAAACTTACAAGTTGTATTGTAAAGTTACATAATATAAATCAGGTTTTTGTAACTGGGTGAAAGTCACAGACTACTCAGGAGTAGAATGTGGTGAAAGTATAAAAACTCTAAATAGTTAGGCACCAAACATAATATAAGTAGGTACTTATATTAAAAATGTTATTACATTCGGCATTAGGTACCTATAGCTCCCGGCCTTGGTTTCAATGTCGACCGACAAACGAACAAATTAAACTCGACTTCAGCTAACGCTGTGCCGCCTCAGTTCTCGTAGCATAAGTCGTTACAGATATTATAGCTATAAGCAAGTAGGTAAGGTAAGTGATTTTATAGTTTTTATTTAACTTATCTGGTTTTGGGTTACTTAAATAGTAAGTAGGTAACTAGGTGTCTATTTGAAAGACTTGGTATTCATAGGAACTGATTTTTTACCACGTTAGTCAGATTAGATTTTTGTTTATTGTTTATTGTTCATTTATTTATAATATTTCTTAATAATATTACATTACATTATTACATATATATAAATAAATTGTTTTTATAATATTATGCAATCACATTGTATTACCTCCATTTTTGCACCACTCTAATTAAGTGTCCATAATTAAATAGGGAAAGGTAAATAATAAAGATCTAGTACTTAAAGAAATCTTAAACTTTATAGTAATCAACGTGACTACATGTCATAGGTTATAAACTTGTTATAAATAGGTGCAGCTTCGTTATTCGAATTTACAAAAGCCAGGCAAAACTGAACGGACCCTCGAAAAAGAGACAGAAGAAAGTCGCTAATGAGTGCGAAAGAGATAAAAACAGGAGCCGCTAATCAACTATGTGTTCCGTTGTGTTGCGTTGAGAGCAGGGACGCACTCAGGCAGGGGGCGCTAAATATATTACCTACAGTGATTTTATCCTACTAAACTTTAAGTCCCTGCTTACCTTATAATATATATATGCTCACGACTGTAATCCCCGAAGGTGTAGACAGAGGTGAATCACAAGCGAGTCACCCGCTTTTCACTGTACATTTGTACTCACGTGACAGGTCGCGAGCCGTATCGCCGTTTTTGAATGAGTAAGTACAATGCACTGAAGTTGTCGGGTAAGTGGGCAACCCGACTATCACATGTTTTCAAGCTGCCCGAAGGCCTCTGACTAGGCTTAACGACTGCTGCCGAAGGAGTTACCGGGACCCAAGGCTTAACGTGCCGTCAGAAGCACGGAAGCGTCCGGAAAGGAACCACTTCAAGAACAAATTGGTCACCCATCCAATGGCTGACCGTGCCAGTTGTTGCTTAACCTCAGTGTGATTAGTTAGGATCACAGAAGTCAACTCGACTACGGACCTTATACTTTGAAATAAAACACTACACAGAGTATTTGTGTATTTATTCGATACCTACCATGTCAATAAATTGAGTGTACACTTTCCTATAGCCCAGTTGTTGAATTTGCTTCACTTCATATACATATTTATGATAATTTCCGCTTGACAGTCTCAGTTGTGCTTGTGAAACCATTGATTATTATCTAATTAATCACCTCAATCTTTCTAACATAAGCTTTGGTCTCGGCACAGCTGACCGCGCCCCACGACGCTGCATACACATAATTTAACAACTCCACCTCACCAGTCTTGTGAACTTCAGTGTGAACTTTGTAAAACAAATTTGCTTCGCCCACCCACATACGGCTGTATAGTCAAACTTCCCTAAATACGACTTGAAAGTATCTTCATCCTTGTAATCCCGAAGGTAAATGGCTTTTTCATCCCGCTCACCTAGAGCTTGCGAGAAGCTGTAAATTTCACCAGATGCAACCACTGTTGTGTTAGAATCCAAATCTTCATATTTCACACTCAATGATTCCAACGTGCCCAGTTTGAATGGGTATTCTATGGATTGTCCGCCGCCGCTTGCACACTTTTTCACTTCATTATTCCACGAACCAGTAATGACATTGTATTGACGAGCTTCAGACAAAATGAAGGCTAAGAAATACAGGTAATAAATTTCTTTAAACATTTTCAATAATTAGCTTTCTTGGCCGTGTCTAGTGATGCACTGAATTACAAAATTACTGTCCATGATGTTGTTATGATTGCAGTCCAGTTGGGGTCATATGAATCATGACACTTAAAATAGCATCGGGAATTGAGAAAGACATGTATCCCTACCTACGCACAGGATGCAGATATTAAATTAATCCAAGTAAGGACCTACTCTACCTACCGTGAATAGCCCTAAAAATATCTGTCGGTAAACAATATCTGCCTCGGCCGGTTAAATAGAACCCGGGGCTGTTTAGGGTGTATCCTCATTAAATAAACTCCTTCACCAGATTTAACAAACTTCAGCACCAAATTGTTTGGAAAAACGAGTACCGCCATCTAGTGACAAGTAGAAACATCTAAATCACATAATTTGAAGACGACCGTGGCGCCATCTTTTGTCGAGTAGCGATATTTATTTTATTATGTATTGTGATGAGAATGGGCATTTCTCGACCGTATTTTCTTATGAACTTTAGGGTCGGCTTACATCTCTCTATTATTAGTTCCGTAACGCCAAAAAAAACAAATAATAAAAGTCTTTCACACCTACCCCATAATCCGTTACTATGATATAATTTTGTATGTAAAGTTTTGATACAAACCTGCGTGAAGTTAGCAGCCTAAAGTTAGCAGCCTTTGAATAGCCGACCAAATTAAGATGGTCACTTCAGTTATTGCATACTTTATCAATTAAAACACGTAAAAAGCCCCAAAACATTGGAATAACAATGCTAGGTATTCATATAAACACTATAATATGTTCTAAAATAAATAAATACTAAAAAATACGACGTTTACTTACCGACGCCCTTGTTGGATAATGGATATTTTGTATGGGGGCACCAAGATGCCATAGACCTGCCAGCATCTCACCTGGTTTATTATGTGTGTTGACTCATTATTAAACACTGACAGAAGTTTCATCAACATTGAAACGGTATAGCAGGTGTCCAGGAGCCACTTTCTGACAGATTTTGGGTAAAAATTGTCAATATTTCACGAATATTCAGGTTTTCAGGTGGAACCTGAAGGAATTCAGCTGCAAATGATAGTTCATATGAAAGGTATTATTAATACCTAGAAACGGTTTTCAGCAATTTCAGATTAAATGACTTTTGGTGAATATTCAAGGGGAAGATCAGAAAATAAAAGTTAGCAGCCCAAGATTACCATTTTGTATGGGGGCACCAAGATGACATAGACCTGCCAGCATCTCACCTGGTTTATTATGTGTGTTGACTCATTATAAAACACTGACAGAAGTTTCATCAACATTGAAACGGTATAGCAGGTGTCCAGGAGCCACTTTCTGACAGATTTTGGGTAAAAATTGTCAATATTTCATGAATATTCAAGTTTGCAGGTTGAACCTGAAGGAATTCAGCTACAAATGATAGTTCATATGAAAGATATTATTAATACCTAGAAACGATTTTCAGCAATTTCAGATTAAATGACTTTTGGTGAATATTCAAGGGGAAGATCAGAAAATAAAAGTTAGCAGCCCAAGATTACCATTTTGTATGGGGGCACCAAGATGCCATAGACCTGCCAGCATCTCACCTAGTTAATTATGTGTGTTGACTCATTACAAAACACTGACAGAAGTTTCATCAACATTGAAACGGTATAGCAGGTGTCCAGGAGCCACTTTCTGACAGATTTTGGGTAAAAAATCACAATATTTCACGAATATTCAAGTTTGCAGGTGGAACCTGAAGGAATTCAGCTGCAAGTGATAGTTCATATGAAAGGTATTATTAATACCTAGAAACGGTTTTCAGCAATTTCAGATTAAATTACTTTTGGTGAATATTCAAGGGGAAGATCAGAAAATAAAAGTTAGCAGCCCAAGATTACCATTTTGTATGGGGGCACCAAGATGACATAGACCTGCCAGAATTTCACCTGGTTTATTATGTGTGTTGACTCATTAGAAAACACTGACAGAAGTTTCATCAACATTGAAACGGTAAAGCAGGTGTCCAGGAGCCACTTTCTGACAGATTATGGGTAAAAAATCACAATATTTCACGAATAATCAAGTTTGCAGTTGAAACCTGAAGGAAATCAGCTGCAAATGATAGTTCATATGAAAGGTATTATTAATACCTAGAAATGGTTTTCAGCAATTTTAGATTAAATGACTTTTGGTGAATATTCAAGGGGAAGATCAGAAAATAAAAGTTAGCAGCCCAAGATTACCATTTTGTATGGGGGCACCAAGATGCCATAGACCTGCCAGCATCTCACCTAGTTTATTATGTGTGTTGACTCATTATAAAACACTGACAGAAGTTTCATCAACATTGAAACGGTATAGCAGGTGTCCAGGAGCCACTTTCTGACAGATTTTGGGTAAAAATTGTCAATATTTCACGAATATTCAAGTTTGTAGGTGGAACCTGAAGGAATTCAGCTGCAAATGATAGTTCATATGAAAGGTATTATTAATACCTAGAAGCGGTTTTCAGCAATTTCAAATTAAATGACTTTTGGTGAATATTCAAGGGGAAGATCAGAAAATAAAAGTTAGCAGCCCAAGATTACCATTTTGTGTGGGGGCACCAAGACGCCATAGACCTGCCAGCATCTCACCTGGTTTATTATGTGTGTTGACTCATTATAAAACACTGACAGAAGTTTCATCAACATTGAAACGGTATAGCAGGTGTCCAGGAGCCACTTTCTGACAGATTTTGGGTAAAAATTGTCAATATTTCACGAATATTCAAGTTTGCAGGTGGAACCTGAAGGAATTCAGCTGCAAATGATAGTTCATATGAAAGGTATTATTAATACCTAGAAACGGTTTTCAGTAATTACAGATTAAATGACTTTTGGTGAATATTCAAGGGGAAGATCAGAAAATAAAAGTTAGCAGCCCAAGATTACCATTTTGTATGGGGGCACCAAGACGCCATAGACCTGCCAGCATCTCACCTGGTTTATTATGTGTGTTGACTCATTATAAAACACTGACAGAAGTTTCATCAACATTGAAACGGTATAGCAGGTGTCCAGGAGCCACTTTCTGACAGATTTTGGGTAAAAATTGACAATATTTCACGAATATTCAAGTTTGCAGGTGGAACCTGAAGGAATTCAGCTGCAAATGATAGTTCATATGAAAGGTATTATTAATACCTAGAAACGGTTTTCAGTAATTACAGATTAAATGACTTTTGGTGAATATTCAAGGGGAAGATCAGAAAATAAAAGTTAGCAGCCCATGATTACCATTTTGTATGGGGGCACCAAGATGCCATAGACCTGCCAGAATCTCACCTGGTTTATTATGTGTGTTGACTCATTATAAAACACTGACAGAAGTTTCATCAACATTGAAACGGTATAGCAGGTGTCCAGGAGCCACTTTCTGACAGATTTTGGGTAAAAATTGTCAATATTTCACGAATATTCAAGTTTGCAGGTGGAACCTGAAGGAATTCAGCTGCAAATGATAGTTCATATGAAAGGTATTATTAATACCTAGAAACAGTTTTCAGTAATTACAGATTAAATGACTTTTGGTGAATATTCAAGGGGAAGATCAGAAAATAAAAGTTAGCAGCCCAAGATTACCATTTTGTATGGGGGCACCAAGATGCCATAGACCTGCCAGCATCTCACCTAGTTTATTATGTGTGTTGACTCATTATAAAACACTGACAGAAGTTTCATCAACATTGAAACGGTATAGCAGGTGTCCAGGAGCCACTTTCTGACAGATTTTGGGTAAAAATTGTCAATATTTCACGAATATTCAAGTTTGTAGGTGGAACCTGAAGGAATTCAGCTGCAAATGATAGTTCATATGAAAGGTATTATTAATACCTAGAAGCGGTTTTCAGCAATTTCAAATTAAATGACTTTTGGTGAATATTCAAGGGGAAGATCAGAAAATAAAAGTTAGCAGCCCAAGATTACCATTTTGTGTGGGGGCACCAAGACGCCATAGACCTGCCAGCATCTCACCTGGTTTATTATGTGTGTTGACTCATTATAAAACACTGACAGAAGTTTCATCAACATTGAAACGGTATAGCAGGTGTCCAGGAGCCACTTTCTGACAGATTTTGGGTAAAAATTGTCAATATTTCACGAATATTCAAGTTTGCAGGTGGAACCTGAAGGAATTCAGCTGCAAATGATAGTTCATATGAAAGGTATTATTAATACCTAGAAACGGTTTTCAGTAATTACAGATTAAATGACTTTTGGTGAATATTCAAGGGGAAGATCAGAAAATAAAAGTTAGCAGCCCAAGATTACCATTTTGTATGGGGGCACCAAGACGCCATAGACCTGCCAGCATCTCACCTGGTTTATTATGTGTGTTGACTCATTATAAAACACTGACAGAAGTTTCATCAACATTGAAACGGTATAGCAGGTGTCCAGGAGCCACTTTCTGACAGATTTTGGGTAAAAATTGTCAATATTTCACGAATATTCAAGTTTGCAGGTGGAACCTGAAGGAATTCAGCTGCAAATGATAGTTCATATGAAAGGTATTATTAATACCTAGAAACGGTTTTCAGTAATTACAGATTAAATGACTTTTGGTGAATATTCAAGGGGAAGATCAGAAAATAAAAGTTAGCAGCCCAAGATTACCATTTTGTATGGGGGCACCAAGACGCCATAGACCTGCCAGCATCTCACCTGGTTTATTATGTGTGTTGACTCATTATAAAACACTGACAGAAGTTTCATCAACATTGAAACGGTATAGCAGGTGTCCAGGAGCCACTTTCTGACAGATTTTGGGTAAAAATTGACAATATTTCACGAATATTCAAGTTTGCAGGTGGAACCTGAAGGAATTCAGCTGCAAATGATAGTTCATATGAAAGGTATTATTAATACCTAGAAACGGTTTTCAGTAATTACAGATTAAATGACTTTTGGTGAATATTCAAGGGGAAGATCAGAAAATAAAAGTTAGCAGCCCATGATTACCATTTTGTATGGGGGCACCAAGATGCCATAGACCTGCCAGAATCTCACCTGGTTTATTATGTGTGTTGACTCATTATAAAACACTGACAGAAGTTTCATCAACATTGAAACGGTATAGCAGGTGTCCAGGAGCCACTTTCTGACAGATTTTGGGTAAAAATTGTCAATATTTCACGAATATTCAAGTTTGCAGGTGGAACCTGAAGGAGTTCAGCTGCAAATGATAGTTCATATGAAAGGTATTATTAATACCTAGAAACGGTTTTCAGCAATTTCAGATTAAATGACTTTTGGTGAATATTCAAGGGGAAGATCAGAAAATAAAAGTTAGCAGCCCATGATTGACATTTTGTATGGGGGCACCAAGATGCCATAGACCTGCCAGCATCACACCTGGTTTATTATGTGTGTTGACTCATTATAAAACCCTGATAGAAGTTTCATCAACATTGAAACGGTATAGCAGGTGTCCAGGAGCCACTTTCTGACAGATTTTGGGTAAAAATTGTCAATATTTCACGAATATTCAAGTTTGCAGGTGGAACCTGAAGGAATTCAGCTGCAAATGATAGTTCATATGAAAGGTATTATTAATACCTAGAAACGATTTTCAGCAATTTCAGATTAAATGACTTTTGGTGAATATTCAAGGGGAAGGTCAGAAAATAAAAGTTAGCAGCCCAAGATTACCATTTTGTATGGGGGCACCAAGATGCCATAGACCTGCCAGCATCTCACCTGGTTTATTATGTGTGTTGACTCATTACAAAACACTGACAGAAGCTTCATCAACATTGAAACGGTATAGCAGGTGTCCAGGAGCCACTTTCTGACAGATTTTGGGTATAAATTGTCAATATTTCACGAATATTCAAGTTTGCAGGTTGAACCTGAAGGAATTCAGCTGCAAATGATAGTTCATATAAAAGGTATTATTAATACCTAGAAATAGTTTTCAGCAATTTCAGATTAAATGACTTTTGGTGAATATTCAAGGGGAAAGTCAGAAAATAAAAGTTAGCAGCCCAAGATTACCATTTTGTATGGGGGCACCAAGACGCCATAGACCTGCCAGCATCTCACCTGGTTTATTATGTGTGTTGACTCATTATTAAACACTGACAGAAGTTTCATCAACATTGAAACGGTATAGCAGGTGTCCAGGAGCCACTTTCTGACAGATTTTGGGTAAAAATTGTCAATATTTCACGAATATTCAAGTTTGCAGGTGGAACCTGAAGGAAATCAGCTGCAAATGAAAGTTAATATGAAAGGTATTATTAATACCTAGAAACGGTTTTCAGCAATTTCAGATTAAATGACTTTTGGTGAATATTCAAGGGGAAGATCAGAAAACAAAAGTTAGCAGCCCAAGATTACCATTTTGTATGGGGGCACCAAGATGCCATAGACCTGCCAGCATCTCACCTGGTTTATTATGTGTGTTGACTCATTATAAAACACTGACAGAAGTTTCATCAACATTGAAACGGTATAGCAGGTGTCCAGGAGCCACTTTCTGACAGATTTTGGGTAAAAATTGTCAATATTTCACGAATATTCAAGTTTGCAGGTGGAACCTGAAGGAATTCAGCTGCAAGTGATAGTTCATATGAAAGGTATTATTAATACCTAGAAACTGTTTTCAGCAATTTCAGATTAAATGACTTTTGGTGAATATTCAAGGGGAAGATTAGAAAATAAAAGTTAGCAGCCCAAGATTAATTAATTACCATTTTGTATGGGGGCACCAAGATGACATAGACCTGCCAGCATCTCACCTGGTTTATTATGTGTGTTGACTCATTATTAAACACTGACAGAAGTTTCATCAACATTGAAACGGTATAGCAGGTGTCCAGGAGCCACTTTCTGACAGATTTTGGGTAAAAATTGTCAATATTTCACGAATATTCAGGTTTGAAGGTGGAACCTGAAGGAAATCAGCTGCAAATGATAGTTCTTATGAAAGGTATTATTAATACCTAGAAACGGTTTTCAGCAATTCCAGAATAAATTACTTTTCATGCACTGGTAAGATAACAAAAATTATACTCAAGATACATTGAATCGCAATAACATAATATGAGAGACAATAGCATTATTTTGCCAGGTGAACATCATGTCAATAAAAACTTTTGCTAGTCGGCTTATTATCTAAGGTAAAAAAATATTCTGTATACTTACGCACTAAAAAATAACCATAATCAATTCTTTAGGTTCGCAACAGGTAATAAGATAGGACATTCTATTGTTGTGGTGTGATGAACTCTTTGTTTTAGGCAGGTAGGTAAATGGGTTCCCATCTATAAAATAACACTAGTCGGCATGCCATCAAAGGCTCACACCTGCGTCATGCGTCATGCGTATTGTATGGCGGAAAGAGAAAGTAAGTAAGTAAGGCTGAAAAGATGACCTTTTGTGATACTGATAAGAGTATTGTCCTTTTCTATAAGTACAGTTTTTTTGTCGTAAGTACAAAAAAACTGATGATAACTAATGTCAGAAAGTGGCTCTTGGACACCAGCTGTACCGTTTCAATGTTGATGAAACTTCTGTCAGGGTTTTATAATGAGTCAACACACATAATAAACCAGGTGTGATGCTGGCAGGTCTATGGCATCTTGGTGCCCCCATACAAAATGTCAATCATGGGCTGCTAACTTTTATTTTCTGATCTTCCCCTTGAATATTCACCAAAAGTCATTTAATCTGAAATTGCTGAAAACCGGTTCTAGGTATTAATAATACCTTTCATATGAACTATCATTTGCAGCTGAATTCCTTCAGGTTCCACCTGCAAACTTGAATATTCGTGAAATATTGACAATTTTTACCCAAAATCTGTCAGAAAGTGGCTCCTGGACACCTGCTATACCGTTTCAATGTTGATGAAACTTCTGTCAGTGTTTTATAATGAGTCAACACACATAATAAACCAGGTGAGATGCTGGCAGGTCTATGGCATCTTGGTGCCCCCATACAAAATGGTAATCTTGGGCTGCTAACTTTTGTTTTCTGATCTTCCCCTTGAATATTCACCAAAAGACATTTAATCTGAAATTGCTGAAAACCGTTTCTAGGTATTAATAATACCTTTCATATGAACTATCACTTGCAGCTGAATTCCTTCAGGTTCCACCTGCAAACTTGAATATTCGTGAAATATTGACAATTTTTACCCAAAATCTGTCAGAAAGTGGCTCCTGGACACCTGCTATACCGTTTCAATGTTGATGAAACTTCTGTCAGTGTTTTATAATGAGTCAACACACATAATAAACTAGGTGAGATGCTGGCAGGTCTATGGCATCTTGGTGCCCCCATACAAAATGGTAATCTTGGGCTGCTAACTTTTATTTTCTGATCTTCCCCTTGAATATTCACCAAAAGACATTTAATCTGAAATTGCTGAAAACCGTTTCTAGGTATTAATAATACCTTTCATATGAACTATCACTTGCAGCTGAATTCCTTCAGGTTCCACCTGCAAACTTGAATATTCGTGAAATATTGACAATTTTTACCCAAAATCTGTCAGAAAGTGGCTCCTGGACACCTGCTATACCGTTTCAATGTTGATGAAACTTCTGTCAGTGTTTTATAATGAGTCAACACACATAATAAACCAGGTGAGATGCTGGCAGGTCTATGTCATCTTGGTGCCCCCATACAAAATGGTAATTAATTAATCTTGGGCTGCTAACTTTTATTTTCTAATCTTCCCCTTGAATATTCACCAAAAGTCATTTAATCTAAAATTGGTGAAAACTGTTTCTAGGTATTAATAATACCTTTTATATGAACTATCATTTGTAGCTGAATTCCTTCAGGTTCAACCTGCAAACTTGAATATTCGTGAAATATTGACAATTTTTACCCAAAATCTGTCAGAAAAGGGCTCTTGGACACCTGCTATACCGTTTCAATGTTGATGAAACTTCTGTCAGTGTTTTATAATGAGTCAACACACATAATAAACCAGGTGAGATGCTGGCAGGTCTATGGCATCTTGGTGCCCCCATACAAAATGGTAATCTTGGGCTGCTAACTTTTATTTTCTGACCTTCCCCTTGAATATTCACCAAAAGTCATTTAATCTGAAATTGCTGAAAACCGTTTCTAGGTATTAATAATACCTTTCATATGAACTATCATTTGCAGCTGAATTCCTTCAGGTTCCACCTGCAAACTTGAATATTCGTTAAATATTGACAATTTTTACCCAAAATCTGTCAGAAAGTGGCTCCTGGACACCTGCTATACCGTTTCAATGTTGATGAAACTTCTGTCAGTGTTTTATAATGAGTCAACACACATAATAAACTAGGTGAGATGCTGGCAGGTCTATGGCATCTTGGTGCCCCCATACAAAATGGTAATCTTGGGCTGCTAACTTTTATTTTCTGATCTTCCCCTTGAATATTCACCAAAAGTCATTTAATCTGAAATTGCTGAAAACCGGTTCTAGGTATTAATAATACCTTTCATATGAACTATCATTTGCAGCTGAATTCCTTCAGGTTCCACCTGCAAACTTGAATATTCGTGAAATATTGACAATTTTTACCCAAAATCTGTCAGAAAGTGGCTCCTGGACACCTGCTATACCGTTTCAATGTTGATGAAACTTCTGTCAGTGTTTTATAATGAGTCAACACACATAATAAACCAGGTGAGATGCTGGCAGGTCTATGTCATCTTGGTGCCCCCATACAAAATGGTAATCTTGGGCTGCTAACTTTTATTTTCTGATCTTCCCCTTGAATATTCACCAAAAGTCATTTAATCTGAAATTGCTGAAAACCGTTTCTAGGTATTAATAATACCTTTCATATGAACTATCACTTGCAGCTGAATTCCTTAAGGTTCCACCTGCAAACCTTGAATATTCGTGAAATATTGACAATTTTTACCCAAAATCTGTCAGAAAGTGGCTCCTGGACACCTGCTATACCGTTTCAATGTTGATGAAACTTCTGTCAGTGTTTTATAATGAGTCAACACACATAATAAACTAGGTGAGATGCTGGCAGGTCTATGGCATCTTGGTGCCCCCATACAAAATGGTAATCTTGGGCTGCTAACTTTTATTTTCTGATCTTCCCCTTGAATATTCACCAAAAGTCATTTAATCTGAAATTGCTGAAAACCGTTTCTAGGTATTAATAATACCTTTCATATGAACTATCATTTGCAGCTAATTTCCTTCAGGTTTCACCTGCAAACTTGATTATTCGTGAAATATTGTGATTTTTTACCCATAATCTGTCAGAAAGTGGCTCCTGGACACCTGCTGTACCGTTTCAATGTTGATGAAACTTCTGTCAGTGTTTTATAATGAGTCAACACACATAATAAACCAGGTGAGATGCTGGCAGGTCTATGGCGTCTTGGTGCCCCCATACAGAATGGTAATCTTGGGCTGCTAACTTTTATTTTCTGATCTTCCCCTTGAATATTCACCAAAAGTCATTTAATCTGAAATTGCTGAAAAACGTTTCTAGGTATTAATAATACCTTTCATATGAACTATCATTTGCAGCTGAATTTCTTCAGGATCCACCTGCAAACTTGAATATTCGTGAAATATTGACAATTTTTACCCAAAATCTGTCAGAAAGTGGCTCCTGGACACCTGCTATACCGTTTCAATGTTGATGAAACTTCTGTCAGTGTTTTATAATGAGTCAACACACATAATAAACCAGGTGAGATTCTGGCAGGTCTATGGCATCTTGGTGCCCCCATACAAAATGGTAATCATGGGCTGCTAACTTTTATTTTCTGATCTTCCCCTTGAATATTCACCAAAAGTCATTTAATCTGTAATTACTGAAAACCGTTTCTAGGTATTAATAATACCTTTCATATGAACTATCATTTGCAGCTGAATTCCTTCAGGTTCCACCTGCAAACTTGAATATTCGTGAAATATTGACAATTTTTACCCAAAATCTGTCAGAAAGTGGCTCCTGGACACCTGCTATACCGTTTCAATGTTGATGAAACTTCTGTCAGTGTTTTATAATGAGTCAACACACATAATAAACCAGGTGAGATGCTGGCAGGTCTATGGCGTCTTGGTGCCCCCATACAAAATGGTAATCTTGGGCTGCTAACTTTTATTTTCTGATCTTCCCCTTGAATATTCACCAAAAGTCATTTAATCTGTAATTACTGAAAACCGTTTCTAGGTATTAATAATACCTTTCATATGAACTATCATTTGCAGCTGAATTCCTTCAGGTTCCACCTGCAAACTTGAATATTCGTGAAATATTGACAATTTTTACCCAAAATCTGTCAGAAAGTGGCTCCTGGACACCTGCTATACCGTTTCAATGTTGATGAAACTTCTGTCAGTGTTTTATAATGAGTCAACACACATAATAAACCAGGTGAGATGCTGGCAGGTCTATGGCGTCTTGGTGCCCCCATACAAAATGGTAATCTTGGGCTGCTAACTTTTATTTTCTGATCTTCCCCTTGAATATTCACCAAAAGTCATTTAATTTGAAATTGCTGAAAACCGCTTCTAGGTATTAATAATACCTTTCATATGAACTATCATTTGCAGCTGAATTCCTTCAGGTTCCACCTACAAACTTGAATATTCGTGAAATATTGACAATTTTTACCCAAAATCTGTCAGAAAGTGGCTCCTGGACACCTGCTATACCGTTTCAATGTTGATGTAACTTCTGTCAGTGTTTTATAATGAGTCAACACACATAATAAACTAGGTGAGATGCTGGCAGGTCTATGGCATCTTGGTGCCCCCATACAAAATGGTAATCTTGGGCTGCTAACTTTTATTTTCTGATCTTCCCCTTGAATATTCACCAAAAGTCATTTAATCTAAAATTGCTGAAAACCATTTCTAGGTTTTAATAATACCTTTCATATGAACTATCATTTGCAGCTGATTTCCTTCAGGTTTCACCTGCAAACTTGATTATTCGTGAAATATTGTGATTTTTTACCCATAATCTGTCAGAAAGTGGCTCCTGGACACCTGCTTTACCGTTTCAATGTTGATGAAACTTCTGTCAGTGTTTTCTAATGAGTCAACACACATAATAAACCAGGTGAGATTCTGGCAGGTCTATGTCATCTTGGTGCCCCCATACAAAATGGTAATCTTGGGCTGCTAACTTTTATTTTCTGATCTTCCCCTTGAATATTCACCAAAAGTCATTTAATCTGAAATTGCTGAAAACCGTTTCTAGGTATTAATAATACCTTTCATATGAACTATCACTTGCAGCTGAATTCCTTCAGGTTCCACCTGCAAACTTGAATATTCGTGAAATATTGTGATTTTTTACCCAAAATCTGTCAGAAAGTGGCTCCTGGACACCTGCTATACCGTTTCAATGTTGATGAAACTTCTGTCAGTGTTTTGTAATGAGTCAACACACATAATTAACCAGGTGAGATGCTGGCAGGTCTATGGCATCTTGGTGCCCCCATACAAAATGGTAATCTTGGGCTGCTAACTTTAATTTTCTGATCTTCCCCTTGAATATTCACCAAAAGTCATTTAATCTGAAATTGCTGAAAATCGTTTCTAGGTATTAATAATATCTTTCATATGAACTATCATTTGTAGCTGAATTCCTTCAGGTTCAACCTGCAAACTTGAATATTCATGAAATATTGACAATTTTTACCCAAAATCTGTCAGAAAGTGGCTCCTGGACACCTGCTATACCGTTTCAATGTTGATGAAACTTCTGTCAGTGTTTTATAATGAGTCAACACACATAATAAACCAGGTGAGATGCTGGCAGGTCTATGTCATCTTGGTGCCCCCATACAAAATGGTAATCTTGGGCTGCTAACTTTTATTTTCTGATCTTCCCCTTGAATATTCACCAAAAGTCATTTAATCTGAAATTGCTGAAAACCGTTTCTAGGTATTAATAATACCTTTCATATGAACTATCATTTGCAGCTGAATTCCTTCAGGTTCCACCTGAAAACCTGAATATTCGTGAAATATTGACAATTTTTACCCAAAATCTGTCAGAAAGTGGCTCCTGGACACCTGCTATACCGTTTCAATCTTGATGAAACTTCTGTCAGTGTTTAATAATGAGTCAACACACATAATAAACCAGGTGAGATGCTGGCAGGTCTATGGCATCTTGGTGCCCCCATACAAAATATCCATTATCCAACAAGGGCGTCGGTAAGTAAACGTCGTATTTTTTAGTATTTATTTATTTTAGAACATATTATAGTGTTTATATGAATACCTAGCATTGTTATTCCAATGTTTTGGGGCTTTTTACGTGTTTTAATTGATAAAGTATGCAATAACTGAAGTGACCATCTTAATTTGGTCGGCTATTCAAAGGCTGCTAACTTTAGGCTGCTAACTTCACACACCTTTGATACAATACGTAACCTATTTTACGATGTGATACTTGCTAAAGTTACTTTGGTATCGATGTCGATTATGAAAGCTCAAATTATAATTTTAAGGCTGTCAAAAACTTAAATTATTTGTTAAAAACCGACTCGAGTAGGTATATCTTAATCATTTTCGCTAGCAAAATGTATAGTTTGACAGTTCTAAAATTAGAATTTGTGCGTTAATCGACATCATTGTAGAGGTAATATCTCTTATCCATTAGGCTATGGTCATATCGGCTATTGCATAGCCGAGTTCGGTAATTTTGAAATCAAGTCATCATCGTCAGCCTATAGCAGTCCACTGCTGGACGTAGGCCTCTCCCAAAGCACGCCACTGGATGCGATCTTTAGCTTTCCGCATCCAAACATATCCAGCCATCTTTCGCAAGTCGTCACCCCATCTAGTCGGCGTCCCACACTACGTTTCGCGGCCTCCACTCTTAAGCCTCGTATTCACTAGGCGACAAATTGTCGCAGAACCTGTCTAGGCACATGTCGTCTACGTGTCGCCGCGACGTCGCGCTCTGTTCTGCGACGTCGCACGCGACTATACAGCGACATCTACGTGTCGCAGAACAGGTTCCGTGTTTTGGCTCGCGAGACAGAACTTCCTGCGACATCAGTCTAGCGCATAGAGTATGTTTTTTTTACTAGGTCTAGCGACCGCTGTTGCAGAGTGTGGACGCGTGCGCGACTTCTGTATCACGACATGTTACCAAAATGTTCTGAGAACACGCACCGTAGATGTTCTGTAACAGTCTCAGAACTTGTGCCCAAGTGAATTCGAGGCTTTACTGAACACGTTTACCCCATCGGTCATCGGTTCTTCGACAGATGCACTGCCACTTAAGCTTAAAATTAAAAACACGTTGTTTAGGCTAAAATCTTTAATATTAACAATTATATACTCTACTAAAGTTACAATAATTTCCATAAAAACACCGTTCTCTACACGACATATTATTTCCATCTCACAGTGACATACTGTCAATTAATATCAAGGATAACTTACTGTCAGGGTTTTAATACAACGACCAAATATTAGGTCAATCAATAGGGTTGTCAATCGAACCAATGAGAACTGAAATGGTAGATTTTTAAACTTGTTTTACACTTATTATTTCGCAGTTCAATTATTTTGGTAAAGCGAATCAACCCTATTGATTTATCTAATAATATTTTTTATTGTTATTACTGAACAAAAGAAGGAAAAAATTAGGATGTAAGCATTTTTTTTCTACTTTGCTGTTTTTACAAATAGGCTTAAATTTTGGATCGTCAATTTTTTATTTATAAACGAACCAGCGTGCTTGCGATCCAAAAAATAAACCTTTTACACACAGAATCACATTTAGAACTTCGTCATAATAACTTTATTGCTACAGGAAGTTACACATGAAGGGGTCACTAACAGTTCTTTAGTAAGACAAGGTTCTTAGAGGAAACTAAACTTCTTACAACATTTCTTTTTACTTAAAAAATAAAAGAACTGTGCTTCTAATATTAATTAATTAATTATTTTTCTTTTTGTTATGAATGGACAACAATACATTTATAGTTAAGAGATGAACAAAGATGGTCTAAAAACATAAGGTAGGTTTCAACATGGGTTAAGGAAAAAACGATTAATATAAAGCTACCAATACAATGCATTGTTTTTTTATATATCTAACAGAAATATTTTTAATCTTATCATTTAACCAACTTTCCCATTTATCATATACCCTCTCAATGAAATCTACTATCTACTAGAAATCATGTTTCTTGACCAAAACAGCATTCATCTTTCAAGTTGCATTTATGAACCAATGAGAACATCGAACGAATCGCGTCCTTGCCTTGTTAGACCAATAGCGGGCGAGCGGCATAGCGTGCACCAATGGCGAAGCGCGATTTATTCCGCACCTACAAGGAAACCAATGTGTCTTCTTGAGGCGGTAAATGGTCAAGGTTCGTTGTTTCTACCAGCTGAAGAAAAAAATCATTCTTATGGCGGGAGATAAGTATATTTCTCTTCATTAGTGTTAAAATTATAAAATACTGACAAACTTAACAGACATACTATTATAATAACTGTGTTTTTTCTACAATGGTAAGTAAGTGCAAATATTTATGGCATATTAAAACAGTTTCTGATGGGTAACAAAAGTGAGATAAAGTTTTATTTCTTATCTATTTTCCATTTTTACCACAGCAAGTTCAAACGTCTTTGGTCAATAGGCAGTATTCGGGCAAACCAAAAAACTGAATCATTCAAGATATTTTTACTTATTTAAGTCCAAATGTGTGTAGAAATATGGTAGGTACCTATTTGGTAAACCAATTCTTTATACTCAGAGCCTGTTTCACATTATCTGGATAACGGCTACCCCACAATAAAAGACATGCTGTCACTCACTGTAATTATGTTTTAGTTAGTGACAGCATGTATCCCACAGGTAACCATTATCCAGACATTGTGAAACAGGTCCTTACTGTTAAAATAACTTCTTGACTGTATAAAGTTATTTCATTGGTAGTTTTTTGCATCACTTGTAGTTTAAACTGCACAATTTCGGATTAACAAAACACATAGATAAGTCCAGCTTCATATAGGTACACTATATACACTTTTTTACTTTGTCAAACTAACAAACCGTCTGTTTCCATGAATGAATAGGGCGGTTTGTGAGTTTGACAAGGTACAACAGTGTATGTACTTATGAAGTTAACTGTACTTACTTCTTTAAATACAGACATGTTGATCACGTGAACTGACAAAGAAAAGACCATACAAAACTATCATAAAACTGACTTAGTCTATATGTAAAATTGAAATTATGTTTATAGTTTTTAAACAAAATGACTAGGTAGGTTGCTGTGAGATCTACTGAAGAATATATTATTATTTATGCTATTAATTTTCTTGTGTGGCCTTGAATGGGGGTAAGTAATGTAAGTATATAAATCATAGATATAATATAATTAATAATTAAGCATCGTACATATTACTCGAATATATTTTTATCTTTGTTTAAATTCTTGTATTTAATTACCCCCTTTCAAATATGGTTGCATTGCATGACAGCTCTTTTTCGTAAAATATATTATTATTATTATATTGTGATGTTTTCATTATTATAACCTTATTATAAATATATTGTAACACTTCTTTGGTATGCGGTCATAGCAGAGTGTATTCCAAATTAATATTTATGTGTATTTTAGAACGATTCCACAAGGCTATTACGGTTTTTTTTACTTGTATAATTTTTTTTGTATATAGACGGCCAAAGTAAATTCCTGAGGATCGAAACGACATATTTGAATAACAAGCAACAAATATTAGTCTGTGGAGTGAGTGTAGAGTAGTTTGTAAAAATTGATGTTCATCACAAAATTTTATATTTATACGATGAATAAAAACATTTGACTTTGACTTTAGTGCTTTTAAATGGCGATATAACTCGTGCAAATAAAGAAACATTATGAAAATGGAGGACGTTACGTAAGTGGGAGTAGGAAGGAGTATTGCCTGACCTACGAATAGAGCGAGATAGCATGAGCCTCTGTGCCGTTCTAATATTGTTTCTTTAGCTGCGCGGATTATATTTCCAATTACATTGATACTGACTGACATATCTTAGTGGGTGCATCAATGCCCATTTGCCTACCCAGACATACTTCATGGAAAGTGTGAGAAGTTTAAAGTGTAAGTCACTTCAAATCCACAGAATAATACTAGCTGCTAGTTTCAATAACTTTAAGGGCGTCTTGCACAACAAAGTTAAATAAAATTAAATCTATGACCTCTTGCTAAGAGACAAACTATTTAATTTTATTTAACTTTGTTGTGCAAGACGCCCTATATATCGATGACTATACTTTGTAAAATATAAGATGAGCCCCATGGCAGCTGTCAAAATCCATAGTATTAATTTGTCATTTTTTTGTTTCCAAGGGACAACGAACTTTATTTATTTATCAGGCATAGGGATCTGTCAATCAAATGTCATAGGACTAATGCTATATTTTATAAAGAATTTCGATAGACTGTAACTTCGTAACCGTCAAAATCGTACCAAAATCAGCCTACTCATCGGTAGTTAGTTATTGTAACTAGTAGTAAGACATGCTGCTGCAACTGCAACATAACCTGTTCTTTTAACCGGATGCGCCTAAAATTATGTAATAATGCTTACAACGTAAGATATGTGTGTGTGTCTGTGTGTTGTTATCGGCGTTGGTTTCTGTGGTCGGGCGGCGGGCGGCGCGGGGCGTTCATAGCTGGAATAATATTATAATTAATTTATTAACTTCGGCTTTGTTAACCAAAGTCGGTTTAAAAAACTAATTCTGACAGATTCTGAACGGTCCATCAACAGTCGATGGTTCCGCCAATAGAACGATACGTCACTTAATCGCGGGACAATCGACTGATGATGAACCGTTCAGAATCTGTCAATTTATTATCTGAGATTAAAAAACAGAATTAACTTATGCTTACAATTCGGCACGGGGGCCGGGGAACGCCTGCACCAAGTGCCTGCCGGGGACATCTGAAATAAAACAATAACAATACAATGACATCATTTAAACCGGAAATTCACTAGAGTCCAACTGGTCTATCATAATATAAATGAAGTCATTTCTCTGACAGAAATGACAGGGTTCAATGACCTGAAGTAGAATTATGCTGGTTATATTTGTGAAGGATCTGATAACCACGATATAGCAAAAAAAGGTTATTTTTTATCCTTGTATTCCAATTTTTTTATCTTGTATTGAAAAGGCTCCGAAACTACGGGGAAAAAATGTTTTACTATTATAAATACATTATCCCTACAGGATATAGGCTAGTTTATATCCCGTAATTCCTATGTGAAACCTTTTAAACTTTTGCGTAGCTTACCTATCGATAAATGAAGAAAAAATATACTAACCTGTCTAAAAACATACTGTTGTCTATACTGGAACGGCACATTATTATACCTCCTTCCAAACCCGTGTTCTCTTCTACCGTCATTCCTGTCCTCTTTGGTAGAATTAGTACTGGAAGTGGTAGGATTTGCCTCCTTGTTGTCATGGTCGAAAGAGCGGTGGTAGCGGTTTCTACCGTTTTGGTAGTTTTGGTTGTAGTCGTGCTTGTGGTGGTAGTTTTCTGAGTTGTGGTGTTTTGGTTGGTAGTCGCGGCGGTTCTCGTTTTGGTGGTCTGGGAATCGAAAAACATTGGTGAGTATTGTAGAAAAAAAAAGTATGTTCGCAAGTTTGCAATACCCAAGTACAGTTCTCCCATATTAATACTCGTAATGCGCATGCAAATCTTCGCAAACTGTCGTATTCCCGGAAACACCCGAATCATTGAATCGTAAGAGCCTTAAACAAAGCACTTGCATTTTGATCCTTGTTCGAAAGAAATAGTAGTCAATATCATGTGACACATAATCGAAAACAATTTGGGCGGTCGGTGGCTGTCACCGATCAGTCAAAGGTCTCAAGGTCAAGATCAGTATTACTTTTGTGGAATTATAAAGAGCTGCAATTAAACATCGTTCTTGTAATTTAATTTCAAATGTGAATTTAATTTCAACTTTAATTATTTTTGACGACGCCATATTATGAGGCACATTTAAGAATAAAATATACGTCACATTGATAGACTTGCCAATAATATATGTTGACATAATGATAGACAAGCCACACCCAAAATACCAAGTTTCTAATTGTAATATTATTGTGAATGATCAGCGCTGTAAATACTTTTAAACTGAGATTTAACCTATGTTTGAAATCCATATTTCTTCTTCTAATATAAACCTTGTGCTATTCAAACCTTATTTCATCCATATTAACACCAGCTTGAGTAAGACATTTGAAAAGTACTGTAACATTTTCGAAGTAAATTTTAATATTATGAATTATCAACTCAAATTTCGTTACTGATAAATCAATATCTCTTTTAGCACCAAACACATAAATAAAAAAAAAATGCATGAAGAAAATGCACCTAACCACTCTTAATACATATCGTTTTCTGGCGCTCGGGAAATACGACCGTTGCCGAACAATGGCGAAGATTTCTATGCGCATTATCAATTTTGGGGAACTGTACTTATACGCTGAGTTGCAGAAAGGAACTTTAAGCTTTTGTCGACCGTAAATGTATAACACTGGCTTACTTTGACAGTATACGGACAGAAAGAGACATACATAAATTTAATGTCAACATTAGCTTAATCTGCAATTCTGCGACAGTAAACTATAAGTAAGCCTATTTGATAATCCAGCGTATCAGCTCACTGCATACCAAGTTTCATGAGAATACGATCAGTAGTTTTTACGTGAAAGAGCAACAAACTTTCTTATTTATAGTTATTAGGAAAAAGTGTTAATTTGTAAACAACACTCACAGTGGTTATTCTTGGTCTGTATGTTCCGGATAGAGTTCACTATAGCTAGCGCGGCCGAGCTCAGCTGCGACTCCTCGTTCGGAACCGACATGCTGAAATGGAAACACTGTGTTTAGAATTACATAATATTGTAAAAGAAAAGAAAAACTTTATTTTGCTCAGACAGCAATATTGATATGATTATAAACTAAGAAAGTATTATGTAGTGAGGCCAAACGAAAAACTGGCAATAATATAAATTAAGACGGATTCATGCTGTATTGTTGTTTTCATGAACCTTTTGTAGATAAATATGTCTATTGGCCCCATTTATATTTCTTAAAGCATTCACCTATAAGTCTGTAAATAGTTAAAACATGTTCTGTTTCATCACCTGAACCAAAAATTAATAATTATGAGGGCCTTGTACAGGTTTTGATAGTTTACGAAAACTAAAGTATTGTAGTAACCGTTTTATATAAAACATTCTATAGAAAATAATAATAGGTAAGTAACCGAGGAAATTGGTACCTTTTTCGTCAATACAAACGGCAAAACCAGTACAAATCCCTCATAAAGCAACCTTAAATTAATTCCCACTCACTTGATAAACTGATTTTGATGCTGATGCGGCGCATACCCCGCGTTCACAGCCGCCGGATAACTCCCCAAAATACCGTTACCATTGTTCCTCCTTTTAACCTCCTCTGGCTTTTTATCTACCCTCGGAGGAGGTAACTCTTGCACTTTAGCCTCATTCTCTTGAGTATTCATCAAAGCCATTTGTTCTTTAATCTGTTGTATCTTCATGGCCAATTCTTGCGAATTCCTTCTAGAAATTTCCGCGTCCTGCACCGAATTGGTTCTCACAAACGTTCGTCGTTTGTCCTGGAAATCCTGGTAGCTATTTTGCTTCGTAAACTTTTTAAAGTTGCTGTCTCTGTCGTAAGGCACTTTATCTGTAGCGACCTCTAGCGGCGTGTTCCTTGAACTGTTATTCGACCTTCTATCGAATTTAAAACTGTTTCGTCTAGCCATATTATTGTCTATGGTATGGTATACTGGCTGGTAATACTGTTGTGGGATGACTTGTTGAATCATTGGCTGGTAAAACCCTTGGTATGGGACAATTGGGTAGGTTATAGGTTGGGTCTGGTTGTATACTGGTTGGTATAAAGGTAAGTCTGGTTGTGGAAGGTACATGTTAGGGGGGGTAACTGGTTTCTGGAGAGGGGTGGCGCAGGAGGGGGGTAAGGGTTGGGTGGTTATGATTGGCTGGATGTTCTGCCATTGCAGTTGTTGGACCGGTTGGTACTGGAAGTGAAATACATAAATGTTATGATTATTTGTTTGTTTTATATTATACTTTGCTTTATACTTTGATATATTACACAGGTCTATACAGAGTTAGTATAATAAATTCTTATTCTTGTTGATACTAGTATAATTTGGTAGTGACGGGATGACGAAGGCAGAGATCAGAGTGTTGTGTCGCTCTTAGATACAAACGTTACAGTTATCTAATTTGGAATGGTTGAATGTATTAGGCAGTTTAATGATATTTTTTAATTTAGGTAACATTGGAATCAAACAACAAAATTACGATAAACATGTAGATACTGTTAAAAAAACACCTTAACCTCTTCTTACTGTGAAATAACACACACAACATTTTAATGATTTATTGTGTCTCTCAGAATATCGCGCTTCTGGGAGCTGATTGGTACTTTTTCCTATCTAGTGTGGATTTAATAACACACACAGTGAACTAACCTGTGCTTGCGGGTAGTGCTGCGGCAGTATCACATTCCCCAGCGGGTAGGCGGCCGGCATCACCGTCTGCTCTACCGGCTGCGTGTAGGTCACTCCGTAGCTGAAACGAATATAATAAATTATAGTATTTTTCATTCAAATATTCTTCTTCGTAGACAATAGCCGCGACTTGCACAAACATATTAAATCTAGATTTAGTGTTAAATCTCGATTTAAGCCATAAATTTGTATGGATTGACGTTTCTTAAATCAACATTTGACACTAAATCTAGATCTTATATGTTTGTGCAAGTGGCCCTAAATATGGTCTAGTTTATCACAGTGATTATAGCCAGTCAGAACAAAATGGCCGCTAATTGTACCATATTATTATTGTGTTTTTGTATCTCCTGTTTGTAATTTATATGTTTGTGCACATAGAATTATCTATCAATCTTAAGTAAATTTGATACATCACCATAAGATACTTATTTTGAACATCCATGTCTACAGTAAGTACTTAGCTGTCAAAATGTGCAAGCTGAAGTGGCAGTGGGCTGGTCATATCTGTCGAAGAACCGATAACCGACGAGTTCTCGAGTGGAGACCACGAACAGGCAAACGCAGCGTGGGACGCCCTCCTGCCCGCAGGACTGACGACCTTAGGCGAATGGCCTTTAGTGCCGGGACCGAGTGTTGTGCTCCTTGGGATAGGCCTATGTCCAGCAGTGGGTGATTATTGGCTGATGATGGAGTACTCACTTCCTGTGCTGCGGGGGCTCCACGGCGCAGGCCTGGAGAATTATTTACCTATCTTATCTATTTACCTTTTGCGCACCCCTGTATACTCTATTGGGGAAGACAACATCCTGTATAACCCCTACAGTAGGTACTTACTTCTTATGATGGTTCACTCCCGTGTACACTATAGGCAAGACAACACCCGATAGAAGGTGTTGCAAAAACTACTACCTAAACTACCTAGAAACTCGTAGAACAAAAGCTGTTCAGAATGACCCCCTGAGTCACCCACTTTCGACTTAGTACACCCTTTTTGCAACACCCTGTATAGGTATAACAACACCCTGTAAATATAACCCCTGCAGTGGGTACTCACTTCCTGTGCTGCGGGGGCTCCACGGCGCAGGCCTGGAAGGGTTGAGCGAAGTGGGCGTACGGCTCTATGGGGCCGTAGGGGTAGCTCGCGTCTGTAATAACGAGACGAACCCACGACCTCACGAGTGGAAGTCGAGTGTCTTACCCGTTACATCACCACACTGCACTAAAGGAAGCCCCTTTTGTTCATCCCTATACACTATAGGTATGACAACACCCTGTATAACTTACTTACTTCCTGTGCTGCGGCGTCCTAGAAACTTTGCTGGTCACGTGATTTAAACTATGGAGAACCTTTTTTTCGCTAATTACCAAAACTCGTACACTAAAAGTTGTTCAGTATGTCCCGCTGAGTCACCCCCTTTTGGCTCAGTATGCTTAGTTGCAACACCCTGAAGAATTTTGGTAGACTTTCCCTGTGAAACTCTATATTGGCTAGAAATGGTTGCAGCACCCTGTATAACCCCTCCAGTAGGTACTCACTTCCTGTGCTGCGGGGGCTCCACGGCGCAGGCCTGGAAGGGTTGAGCGAAGTGGGCGTACGGCTCTATGGGGCCGTACGGGTAGCTCGCGTCTGAAATTAAATGAGGCAATAAGAACGATATACATTTATTTTTATCTTACTTTCCATATTATAAACCTGGTTTAAAAAAAAAACTATAAATAATATTATTTTTTTGTTTCTAAAAATCTAATTGCATTACTATAATATTCAAACAGCACAGCATTTTTTTTAAACACGTGCAATATTGTGCTTCCTCTTAGTGTCAGATACAACATTTTTGCAATTTATACAACCGGAATTTGCATGTTTATCTCCGATGTAAAATAATGAGACAATCTAATCATAATTACTTATATCTCATAAATAGTTTAATTAGTTGCAGGAAAGTGTGTGTGTGTTGTGTTGTCTCTGTCTGTCTCTATACTATCAAAGCAAGGCAGTTATGTATTTGAGGTCGACATTAGCTTAAAGTTCCTTTCTGCAACTCTCTGTCTCTGTGGATATTTTTAAACTAACACGACTTTATCTTTCGAATTAACTTACAATTTTCCATCATAAATAACGACAAAACAACTCACCTATCCGGAAGGCAGGTTCTTCGTGTGTCATCTGTTTCGGCTCGTCGCCGCCGGGCGGCGCCACTGGCTGGTACAGCGGCGGCTGCAGTGGCGCCTCCTAGGATAGACCAGTGTTATTTAGACGTACTATACGCAAAATTAATTATAGAGGAAGAGGAATGTATGGTAGATGCAGACACCCTGTGTCAACATAATATGTGCTACATTTTAACTCGGATTTTTCCACTGCAAAATATTTTAATAGCGATGTCAAGCTAGCGAAAAACACAATATAATACACTTTATTTTCACCAAAAGGAAATTATACAAAAATAACTTTTTTGAACTTACAAGTACAACTTAGATTTTTTTTACAAAGAGGTCAAAGCAATCTCTACCATACAACCTTTGGATGGAAGAGATAAAATATGAAAACATTTTGAGGTAAGTTACTTGGGCGGCCCCGCGCGAGAAGGACGGACGATCTAGTGGGTCTAGTGGTGGGCGTCTTATGGCTGAGATGATGATGATAATGATGAATACTAGTTTGAGATATAACTCACCACCCTGCACTGGTTGGTATAGGTGTACTGCTGCTGCGGCATGGCGCCCGGGTACATCAGGCCTGTTAGAGACATCGGTCCTGAAACAAACATGATAAATCAGCTTAATATGAATTAGTGACCTGTCGAATACAGGTCTTGTCATTAGCCGCCAATTTGAAATTAAATGAAAAATGTATCCCTGCATTAGAAGCGGTGGTAGCTCAGTCGGGTAAGCGCCCGCTTTTCATGCCAGAGATGCGGGTTCGAATCTCGGCGCTGACATTTACCAATGTGTTTGAAGAAGAGTCGAGTGAGCAAACTAGATTCTAGATGACATCACAAACGATGAACGGTACACAGTACCCTAAGGGCTATATTTCACCGGGACACCATGGCGGCGCAACCAGTCGCCGCTACCAACAAAAAAATTTTTTTCCCAACAAAATTTCTATGGAAAATGAATTTTTTTTTTCGCGAATTTTCAAATTCTGATTTCAGTTTCAGGCTTAGATATGCCATGCTTCACATGTAGGTTTCGGCTTAGTATACCCTTTTTGCAACACCCTGTAGAGCTCTATGGAGAGTTACTCACCTGGTGTGCGTTTGGTTGCGCAACCGCTTTATACATTTTGTTGGTGGCGGCGACTGGTTGCGCCGCCATGGTGTCCCGGTGAAATATAGCCCTAAGTGCATTGTACTGATTTAAAAACGGCGATACGCCTCGCGACTTATCACTTGAGTACAAATGCACAGTGAAAAGCGACACAGCACAAAATTACTCCTAATCCTAAATTGAAAAGGCGAGTGTATAAACTACGTTTACGTTTCCAGAAAATATCATGATATTCCTTTCCAAGGCTTTCTATAGGTGTTTATGACCTTTTCCTTCTTTAATATTAGTTTAGTTTATAAATTTCCCTTCTTTAGTATTTGTTTAAGTATAGAAATATAGACAAACTCACGTATATTAGGGTCCTGCACGTGCACCGGAGTACTCTTGAGCGCGACTGGCTGCACACCCTGTATGTAGGCCGCCGCCTGCTGCTGCACTTGGGGGGAGTTGCTCTGCAACTGAAGTATAAACAGGGTGTTTTAAGATGTGTTCGGCTTGCCTAATGGGAGTGACTGAAGATGGTATAGTATATTTCTCAATGGCAGGTAAATAAGAAAGCCCCTTTATTTTTTATGACGAGTACATTTGGTTAGAAAGATAAAAATAAATCAGAAGTAACAAGAACAAAAAAGGTTGGCTAGTTAACATTCCATAATCAATAAGGCCACTTCTTTTCACTGTTTTATTTATAAGTTATTGTTTTGTAATATTTTTTTGTGGAAACAAACCCCAATGACAGAGAGGGACAGTTCAATAGATAAAACGTTCTATAACTTTTCTTTGAATCAGGGGGAAAGTGTATTAAATTGTAATAATTTAGCAACTAACCTCATTTTCGTAAGAAGCATAACTTTGCTGAACAAAACTCTCCTCCTTCACCCTCTGACTAGTAACTTCACTCTGCCTATTGCTCATTGGCTCGCACACCGCCCTCTGATTGGCGGGCTCGGGCGCCACTGGCCTGTGATTGGTCGGCGGCTCGTACGGCGGCGTCGGATTGGTCGGCTCTGGTTCCGGCGGTACTTCCGGTTGGTAGTGCGTTTTTAGCGGGCTAGGTGGCGCTTGGATCGGTATTTCTTGCTGTCGGATTGTGTTTACCTGAAACATTTAAAATGGTAATGTTTCTGTGAGTTAGATATCGGACATGACAATGTGTTTGACAATTCTAGACTGTTGCGAATCGAACCTTGATGTTTCAGTGGGTTCCCATCTCAACTACTAGCCCACAGGATTGTCATGGCGTTTTAAACCCCATAAAAGAGCAAGGGTTACTCTTGATTTTACTCTGGGTTATAACCCTTAACTTAAAGGGTTAAAGCCGAACGTTCATGCGTCCTCCTCTAAGCATGCACTATGTATGAAAAACTGGCTCAACTATGCGAAATAACTTAGTTTAGCTGGTAGTAGACGTATGGCTTAAAGTGTAGCATTCATACTACCCAAGAATGATTAAGGGTACTCTTATTATAATATTACCTTGTCACAAGCCCTATTCTCGCAACTTTCCGGTCTCTGACAGTCACAGAAGAACTGATTGGCGCTATCTTCATGCGTTGGTGGGAGCTCGCACTCTGAAAGGAAGAATAATTATGTGCATACAGTTCATAAGCTATTATACCGAAATTCGGCAAGTCAGGTGGCCATTCTGTTATACTTAGATAAATACTCACTCTATGACAGAGAACAATTTGTTCTTTGACAGAGAGGGACAAAACAGTTCAATAGCTAAAGCGATATGCGGTATTTTTGTTACTACAATCATACATTTGTGATGGAAATGTCTACTCTATGGCCATGATGTTAATGTCTAATGCTATTTCATCACCTAAAATCCTAATGCCTGTCAATACCGATAATGGGCCTTATACTCTGTCCATTATATTATTGGTTTTTTGACATTCGAAATCCCATACATATCTGACGACTGCAAATGAAAACCAACTTTACTTACCAGACATAAGGAAACGTCAAAAATACAATAACATAGTGGAAGCTCTATAGACGACTTTTGAAAGTCGGATCTTTACATCGATTTGTGTGAGCCCTTCGACACGACTCACAACTATTACAAACTCCGGTTGGTACGAATTCAAAGAAAACACCAGTATTAATTTTCACTTTTCACCTCGAGTGTCTCTGGAGTTGTTCACTGTTCGAGCTTTATATTAGAACTGAACTTAATGTGCGCCGGACACCTCGCTTTATATAGTCCGGCGGGCGATCTTCCCGAAAGTTCCAGAGATACTCGAGGTCACACTATTTATTATTATTATTACTAAGTAGGTATAAACAATCCATACTTATCTACTAACTATAAGTACCTAACTTAGCATCTAGAAAGTTCGCGGACGTTGTGGAACATTCCCTAACTATTGTTCTAGAAGCTTCCAGACTATTGTAGATCTATTGAATCCATACTAATCCTTCTAGAACTTTATCGAAACTACTGGAAAGTGATAGAATGTTCCAGAACCTTCGCGAGTTATCTACTCTATCTATCGATTGTCGCGAATAATTTGCACATTGGTTGATTATTATTATTTTATAAATGTGTAATAAATAAAAATATGTTAGTACCTGCGTCGATAAATGAATGTTGTTTCTCTAGCCGTCCCCGCCTTTTATCGTTATTTTGATCAGCCTGCAACAACAAAAATCATAATTATATTCGATTCTTCGGCATAGTTTTTTTTATAATGATTCATTGGTACACAGACACACGTGTAACTTAATATAAGTTATATTACCTTATCTTCATCGTCTACTGGTTCATCGTACACTACAGGCGGGTTGCTTGGATCGTAGTGGTACACGCTGCCGTCTGGGTTTGTCAGCGGCTGACCTGTCTGCAATCATAGACAATGAGTTAGCTGACTGTTCAGTTACCTTTTTAGGGTCTCAGCACATATTGCGTAACGTAAAGGAACGTAAAAGGCGTTCGCGAACTCTCGTTCTACTGGTTGACAGAAGAAAAAGAGGCGATCCTTTTACGTTACGCTTATATTATGTGCGGTGACCTTTAGGGTCAATTCAGACGTACCACAACCACACCACAGCCACATCCACACCACAACCACGCCGTGTGGTCGGGCGTATATTTTGTATTGACAATGAATAATCCAATTCACACATGCCACATTTTGCCGTTGTTATCGACCACCTGTGTAATACGACCACATCGCAAATTCGCAACCACATCGCAACGGCAACGCCGCCACGCGGCGGCGGCACCGCGGCAACCTGTTCTCCGTATTAACTGCACACGACGACGTGGTTACCACATCGCAATGACAGCGACAACGCAACCACATCGACATTTTGTCGCTGCCACAACGCAACTGCAAAAAGCCGCTGTCACACTATTCACACGTAACCACAGCTTGACCACATTATGTCGCTGCTACGTGGTGTAGTTGTGGTACGTGTGAATTGACGCTTAGGTCCTTCTCCCACTACGCGACTCTCAAGCGACGCAACTTATGATCGCCTATAAAAATGTCTTCAACGCGTCGTTGTCTCGTTAAATATGCGACTGAGTTAAGTACAAAAACTTGTATTAGGACTCTTTTACAGACTAACATTGATATTGGCACAAATTTAGGTTAGTTAACTTAGTTTTTTTATATTGTACTTATTAATAAGTTTAGGATAAAAAAAAAAATTAGAGTAAGTTAAGAAAATAAAAAACAGATTTTTGTATATGGCAATCGTAGATGAGAATGTGTGATGTGAATTGTCTTGTAATATACCTTGTCCGTAGAAGCGTCCGTAGTCGAGCGGGCCTCAGTGATCGTAACTGATCGCTGAGGTTTGTTGATGGCAACACAGGTATATTTTTAATTTATTGTTTATGGTTACTTCCGTATCCTATACCTACTGTTACAATATAACTGCTGTACGGTGCTCTTGTGTTGTGATAAATAAAATACTGTCTCACTGTGAAACTTTGGTTTTAATGAAGAAGACCAGCCAGCCAAACCTACAGTCCACGCAACATACATTGGTCCATAACGATCCGACGAAGTTTCCTGTGCGAAAGGACAGCGAGATAAAATTGCACACGGGAGCCGCAATGCGTGCATGCAGCAAGAACTAAAAAGGCGGGAGGATCAGTATACTTGCGAAATCAAGCTATCAAGTATCTGCGAAATCATCCGAACGTCATACAGTGATATATTTTTCGACAACTTCAAGATAGAAGTTGTTGCAATAAATAAGAAATAACATCAAAATCTAGAACATTTAACCAAGAACAATTCCCGCCATTCCAATTCATATCGCGGCAAGAGAGAAAGGGAAAGAAGATAGCATCGTGCCAGTCGTCCCACTCGAGCGGCGAAGACGGAAGACGGAATCAACAACGAGACGTGGGAAGTGACCATCGTCCAATCACGTCGCGTCAAAGAACTCCGAGTCTGCAGCGGACGAGTCTCATTGGTTCATACCATACGTCAAGTAAGAATAGTTAGGTTGGCAGGCCTGCGCTGCGTTTGCGAAACTTGCGCCCTCTAGCGGAACGGCGTATGCGACGTCAACAAATTCGCCATCTTATTTTATTTGGCGTGGTGGTTGCAACAATTTGTAATTTGCTTTTAATTTTCGATTTCTAGTGCAAGGTTTAGCTGTAAATAACTGTAATTGTAAATAGCTAACATTAGAGTCGCAACAAATACGATAAATTGTGTAATTTAACTGTGTATCATTGTTACGGCACACTAGTACGCTAGCTGATAAGCAGAGCAGCTAATACACGCACTGAGCACTAGATGGCGCCACTCTCGGAATATCACGTCATGAACAGCCAATCAGAGCCAGCCTTCATCACGACATATTCACGGGGACCAATAAGAAGACGCCAACACGATGTCCCGCCTACGTCATTGAAGAAGCCTGTAGAACCTCACACGCGCAACTAACACTCACACATTCGAATTCGCCTCTCACCTAACTGCCACTGTATATTTAAAACATTGTAAATAATTAATAAAATCAAAGTCTACACGCAAGAAAGTTGTCGCCTACATCATTTCCACAACCACCAACTGGAGAGCCTATGAACGCAGCCCTAAGCCCCAACATCTGGACCTTCTACGCCGAACACCTGCTGGAACCAGCTCCTTGGACGGTGAAGACGCACTCGTGGAAGATCGGCTTCAACACTCAGCAGCAGGCAGCATCACGCATCATCTGGTGAGACAGGCCGACCGCAATATCCTGCCCTCACCCATCCTTACAATTTGTGTCAAAGTGTGCTTATCTCATTCCAGTGCCATAAAATTGCCTCATCATCTGCTTACCACCTGTCGCTTGTGCTTGTGCCTGTGCTACCTACACATCAGCTACGACCTGCTAAAAGCTGTAAGTACTCCACATTTTCACTCGCACCATGATGACTAGCACTAGGGACACGTCACCAAAGATAGATGAGCTAATTAAAGTCCTTAACAAGAAAAGAGGATCTATTAAAGGTAGATTAACGAACTTTTCTAAATATGTAGATAAGTTTGCTGATAAAACGTTATCAGAAAGTCAGCGCGCAGAATTAAAGTTACGCATGCAAGGCGCATTAAATTTGTATGCCGAGTTTAACGAAATTCAAAACAAAATTGAAGAAAATATTTCTGATAGCGAACTATCTAGTCAGATTGAAAGCCGGGAAACCTTCGAAATGGATTATTATAGTGTCCTTGCTAAGGCTCAATGCATGACCAACGATGATAGGTCTGCAGGGAGCTCAAAATCATCTAATTTTGAATGCGCATCAGTTCAATTGCCTACAATAAGTCTACCTACCTTTGATGGTTCATATGAGCACTGGTTAGAGTTTCGTGACACGTTTACATCCCTAGTTCATAACAACAGCAAAGTAGATAATTTCGGTAAACTTCATTATCTGAAAAGATCATTAATAGGTGACGCAAAATCCGTGATCGATTCTATCGAAATTTCATCTGCCAACTACTCCATCGCATGGGAGTTGTTATTGAATAGGTACAACAATAGCAGGTTATTAGTGCACACACATGTAAAATCATTGTTTTCCCTGCAATCTTTATCAAAAGAATCACCTGACCACATTAGAAAGTTCATTGATACCATTCTAAAAAACATACGTTCCTTGAAAATGCTCGGTGAACCCGTCGAGCATTGGGACACACTCATTGTTTACATGGCCGTGTCCAAATTAGATCAAATAACAGAACGTGAGTGGGAACAATACAAAAGTAGATTGTTATCAATGTGCAACGATTCTAGTTCGTCAATAAAGATAACCGATTTAATTAACTTTCTTAGGGACAGGGCGGATATGTTGGAGACAATAAATTTAAATCACAATAAACCTACAACCAGTTTCTACACGTCACGCGAACATAATAAAAAACCTAACAATAATCAAAATTCACCTAAAATTCACTGCAACGTCATCACCGGAAAAACAAAGAATAAATCACCGCATAATCACAACAGTTTCAATCGCAACAAACCATGTCCCAAGTGCAACGGTAAGCACTCGTTATATTCGTGTGAATCATTTCTGAATTGCAATATTCAGGATAGGCTAAAGTTTATTCAGGAGAATAAGTTGTGTGAAAACTGCCTTCGGTCAGGACACGCTAGCACTGAATGTAGGTACGGTCCGTGTAGGAAATGTGATAAAAAACATAATTCACTAATTTGCAACTACAAATGTAATAGTGAAAACGTAAACAACCAGTCGTTGACCTTGATTGCGACGGGGGACAAAGGAAGCTCAGCTGACTCCAATGATAAGAATAGTTCTATTCAGGTTCATAACGCACACCTCGAACTAAACTCCGCTCGCTCAATTCCGGTGCAACAAGTCTTATTATCGACAGCAATAGTTGTGATAGCCGGCAATGCAGGTTGTTTTCATAAAGCACGCGTGTTATTAGATAACGGTAGTGAACGTAGTTTTATCACGCAGTCGTTATGCAACAAACTAAAATTAAATTCAATACAGTCCACTCAACAAATTCAAGGTGTAGGAGGATTAGTCACAGAAAGTACGCAACTGTGTGACATCCAAGTAAAATCTACAATCAGCACCTTTATTGCGCGCATAAAGTGTTTCGTATTACCGCGAATCACATCAACAGTACCAACTGTTACTATCGATCATTGCAACATTGATATCCCCGATCATGTTCACTTGGCGGATCCAACCTACTATGAATGTGAAAGCATAGACATTCTTCTAGGTGTGGACATATTTTGGGAGTTGTTATGTGAAGGAAGAATGAGACTATCGAGCGGTCCCTTCCTTCAAAACACTAAATTAGGGTGGATCATTTCTGGCCCTATTTATTCTGAACCAAGCTATCGCAAGCAAGTTCAGTGTTATTTCACGCAGTCTATAGACAGTACGGAAGCTATAGATACCCAATTACGCAAGTTTTGGGAAATAGAACAGTTACCTATTGAGAGCAAGTTAGGGAATACGCACATGAATGATGAGGAGCGTGCATGTGAGGAGCACTTCGTACAGACGACAGCGCGGTTATCTGACGGGAGGTTTAGTGTACGCATACCTTTTAAACATTCACCCGACACTTTAGGTGACTCATACACACACGCAGAGAAACGTTTCTTAGCATTAGAAAAACGTTTAAATCGTAACGAGAGTCTTAAGCTTATGTACCGAGAGTTTATTCATGAGTACATAAAGTTAGGTCACATGACACGCGTTGACTCTTATAACTCACCCTACTACATAATGCCTCATCACGGAGTATATCGCGAACATGCAACCACGTCCCGATTAAGAGTTGTTTTTGAAGCAAACACACCATCTTCTAGTGGTAAATCACTAAACGACTTACAGTACGTAGGACCAGCAATTCAAGGGGATTTGATAGGTATTTTGCTACGGTTTAGGGAATGTCGGTACGTAGCGTGTGCCGACATTGAAAAAATGTACCGACAAGTGAGCGTCGACCCTAAACAGCGTGACCTACAAATGATACTCTGGCGCGATAATCCATCAGATCCGATACAAACTTATCATTTAAACACAGTGACTTATGGCGAAGCCAGTGCTGCCTTCCTAAGCTGTAGATGTCTGAAACAACTTGCTAATGAATGCAACGACCCCGACGTAGCTAGAACAATAAATAATGATTTTTACGTCGATGATATGTGTACCGGTGATGACAGCGCATCAAAATTATTAAAAATCTGTCACGATACGGCTAAAGTTTTACAGTCAGGCTGCTTCCCTTTGCGCAAATGGATATTTAATTTTGACAACGATTTATCTAGTAGCGAAATGGCCAAAGAGTTATCACTAGGTGAAGATAGTCAGTGCAAAACATTAGGATTAGGCTGGTACAATCTAAGTGATGAGTTGTATTTTCACACAAAGTTTTCAGGGGGGACTGAGGATATAACTAAACGTAAAATATTGTCAGGTGCATCTCAAATTTTCGATCCAATCGGCTTAATAAATCCGGTGATCACAACAGCAAAAACTTTACTTCAAAGTCTATATTTGTTAAAGCTGGGTTGGGATGAAATAGTACCATTAAATATCGCACAATCATGGATATCGTTTGTAAATAGTTTGTCGTCGCTCAATGAAATACGCATACCACGTTATGTAATGGGTTGTAACAACACACGCAAAGAGCTACATATATTTACCGATGCATCTCAGGTAGCTTATGGCTCGTGCGCATACATACGCACAATTGATAACAGATCAGCTGTTACCGTAAGGTTACTTTATTCCAAGGGCAAGGTCGCGTCGCTTCAACCAGTTAGCATTCCACGGCTGGAGCTCTCGGGAGCATTAGTAGGCGCACGACTTTATCACAAGATAATTAACTCGCTCAGATCGAAGTTCGATAACGTCGTATTTTGGACTGACTCAACTATAGTATTAGGATGGCTACGTATGCCATGTAACTTGCTGAAAACGTTTGTTCAAAATAGGGTCGCGGAGATTCATGAACTTACCAAAGACAGTCTATGTCAATGGCGGCATGTTAGTGGTAAAGATAACCCAGCCGATATAGTATCACGTGGACAAAGTTTAGGTATGTTAAAAGAAAATAGTCTTTGGTGGAATGGCCCTACATACCTACATGACCCTCAGTTTGACGTAACGAGCTTGAAGGCACCGTTAGTACCTAATCACACAGAGTTACCCGAAATAAAGCCAACTGCCGTACAAAGTCATGTAACACAACAAAATAATGATGACTCATGGCTTGATTTTAATAGGTTTTCACAGTTTGTTCGCATGCAACGAGCGGGTGCCTACGCCTTAAGGTTTATTTATAACGCGCGCAACAAAATCAAAAGAATAGGCCCGTTATCAGTTGACGAACTTAATGAATCGCTCACAACACTGACAAAATTAGCACAAAGGGAATCATTCTCCGACTTATTCAATAAAAATGGTCTGTCAGTATCTAAATCAAATTGTTTATCGAAACTGAATTTATTTTTAGATGATAAACAAATTATTCGTGTGGGAGGTCGCATACAGAACTCCTTAGATTTTAGTTTTAATAAAAAGCATCCTGCCTTATTATCATCTAAACATTATTTCACGCTGTTATTGTTTAGACATCAACATAAACAACTGATGCACGCAGCTCCGCAGCTTCTGTTGTACACCGTGAGGGAGGCGTGGTGGCCGGTCGCCGGCCGCTCGCTCGCGCGCCGCGTCGTGCACGCCTGCGTCACGTGCGCCCGCCTGCGCGCCCAGACACTACAACCTATCATGGGTAACTTACCCGCGCAAAGGTTACAACCTGGGTTTCCATTCGAACGCTGTGGGCTACGCTGGTCCTGTGCTCATATTGAACCGTAAAGGTAGGGGTGCTATCACGGTAAAGGCATACATATGCATATTTGTATGCTTTGTAACACGCGCAGTGCATTTGGAGCTCGCTTCAGACTTATCATCAGAGGCTTACATATTAGTTCTGAAGCGATTTATTAGTCGTAGAAATAAACCTGCAGAAATATTTTCTGATAATGGAAAAAACTTTGTAGGCGCTAATAATGAACTTTCTAAGTTCCTTAAGAACTGTTCCGACGAAATAAAAGATTACGCAACTTCTCAAAGTATAAAATTTCACACTATACCTCCGTACGCTAGTCATTTTGGGGGCTTGTGGGAACGTGGAGTCAAAAGTTGTAAGCACCACTTGCGACGAGTGGTAGGTAACGCGCATTTAACTTTTGAAGAATTCACGACAGCTTTGACACAAGTTGAAGCCATACTAAACTCTCGCCCATTAACTCCATTGTCCTCTGACCCCAACGACTTCCTTCCTCTAACTCCTGCCCATTTCCTGGTTGGCCGTCCACTTACAGCACCTGCCACGGCCGACCTGCGAGACAAGCCGATGCTGCGCCTCACACGCTACCAGAGAGTCGAGCAGATCCGCCAGCACTTCTGGGCCAGGTGGTCCAAGGAGTACGTCTCGGAGCTGCAGCAGAGGATCAAGTGGAGGACGAGCAGTGAGGACTTGAAGGAGCACACCATGGTTCTCATCAAAGATGACAATCTACCACCACTGAAGTGGAGCCTGGGTCGCATCACACGAGTCTACCCGGGCAGAGATGGCATATCAAGAGTGGCCGATATCAGAACCGCCAATGGGACTACACGCAGGGCATTCTCCAAAATATGCCCGCTTCCTGTGGACGACTGTTCCTGTTGAAACCTGACGGTTCCAAGGCCGGGAGTATGTTACGGCACACTAGTACGCTAGCTGATAAGCAGAGCAGCTAATACACGCACTGAGCACTAGATGGCGCCACTCTCGGAATATCACGTCATGAACAGCCAATCAGAGCCAGCCTTCATCACGACATATTCACGGGGACCAATAAGAAGACGCCAACACGATGTCCCGCCTACGTCATTGAAGAAGCCTGTAGAACCCCACACGCGCAACTAACACTCACACATTCGAATTCGCCTCTCACCTAACTGCCACTGTATATTTAAAACATTGTAAATAATTAATAAAATCAAAGTCTACACGCAAGAAAGTTGTCGCCTACATCATTTCCACAACCACCAACTGGAGAGCCTATGAACGCAGCCCTAAGCCCCAACAATCATAATGGAGGAACAACTAAAAGCTCTAAAGGCCCAGAGAGGATATGCAAAAGGTATTGTAACGCGATTGTTTTCATTTGTAAATAGCGAAAATTTTAAGTCAAGTGAAGTGGAAACTCTCATTACAAAAAGAGATAGGTTGACAACCACGTTTGCTGATTATGATCAGCTTAATAAGGATATTTTGGCATTAGACTTGTCAGACACTGAGGATGTTGGTGAAGTCGAGGATAAATACTTCCATTGTTTAACTGTGTTAAACCAAAGCATTAAGTCGCATAGTAGTGCTAGTGAAACCCCGGAGTCAGGTACCAGTGGCATTTCTAGTAGGACAAAGTTACCAAGTATAAACATTCCAAGTTTTTCAGGTAAATACTCGGAATACGTAACGTTCATTGAGATTTTCAAGTCAGTCATTCATAATGACAAATCCCTAGACAATGTACAGAAATTATACTACCTGCGATCTTACCTTCAGGGTGAGCCCTTCGACTTAGTAAAAAATTTACCACTCAACTCAGCGAGTTACGAGGAAGCCATGCAGTTGTTAAGCAAAAGGTTTTACAACAAATATCAGATAGTAAACGAGCATGTTAACACCCTGTTAGACTTGGAAAAGTTGCCCAAGTATGCAGGCGCTAACGATTTAAGGACTTTTGTTTCAGTAGTGAACCAGACTATGAGCGCTCTCACCAATCTACAGGTGAATGTCGATGACAAAGACCCGTTTTTACTGGGTATTCTGCAGCGTAAGTTAGACACATACAGCTGGAGGTCATATCAGCTGGAGAGAAACCTGGAGAATGACCCAACAGTTCAAGATTTCCTCTCCTATCTGGAGAGGCGAGCTCTTGCTTTGGAGAACACCGATCACAGCGAGACAGCCACATCTGGGAAACGGCAGCCGGCAAGCTTAACAAAGAGTAAGGTTACTCTGGCAACAACAACCAATTCTACAATGGAGTGCTTATACTGTAAGTGTACCAATCACAAATTATATACTTGCCCAAAATTTAAATTACTATCTACCCAAGACAGAGTGTCTTTTGCAAGAAAAAATAACCTATGTAACACATGTTTAAATATACATCCTGGCAAATGTAAATTCCACTTTAGGTGTGGGCAATGCAAAAAAAATCACAACACACTGCTCCACCTCGACGAAGAAAGTGGCCCAGGATCAGTAGTTCTCCTTTCTAGAGACTCTGCAACTGATATATTAATCCCAACAGCACGGGTCAAAGTATTTGCGAAAAATGGACAGGAAGTTCATATAAAATGTATCCTTGACTCCGGTTCACAGGTGTCACTCATTACAGCAAGAGCCGTTGAGGTCTTGGGCTTTACACCCGAGCAAAACAATCTAAACCTCATCGGAGTGACTGGGAGCAATAATAAAGTCAGCTATTGTTTACCATTGCAAGTTCATTCATTGACAACTAACTTCAGTACCCTGGTGGACTGTCATGTAGTGGAAAAGATCACATGCAAATTACCACAGTCACCAGTAGACTTAAAAAACTTGAACATCCCCGCTGGTATCACCTTGGCCGACCCGTCATTCAATCAGCCATCCGAGATTAACATGCTAATTGGTGCTGGTGTATTTTTCCAGGTGTTGCTGCAGCTTGAGGAGGCCCAATGCTCGCCTTCAACCAAACCCGGAGCACACTTCACTTCAGAACATTCTGTGGCGCGATAACCCTAGTCAGGCTATAAGGTGTATTCGTCTTGATACCGTCAGTTATGGTATGAAATCTTCAAGCTATTTAGCGACGCGCTGTTTATTTGAGCTTGCAAAAACCCACGAGCATGACCTGCCTCTAGCATCGTTTATAATAAAAAATTGTACGTATGTCGATGACATTATATATTAATGTTCGGATTTAAACCAATTAATTGAAGCAAAACGGCAGTTGTGTGAAATGTTAAGTTATGGGAGCTTTAGTTTGCATAAATGGGCTTCTAACACACCCTCTATATTGGCTGACATACCCGAGGCTGAGCAGCAATTTAGTCAGCTTGAACTTCAGAAAGGTAACTATAGTATGAAGGCTTTGGGGCTTAATCTTGATGTACAGAAGGACTGTTTTATAATAAACAGCCCAGTGCCTTTCAATGAGGAGGTCATAACGAAGAGGGAAGTGCTTAGCTACATATCTAAATTCTATGATCCCTTAGGTTTTGCGGGTCCAATAGTTATAAAAGCTAAAAGTATAATATCAAGGATTTGGTCTAATAATACTGCTTGGGATGAACGTATTCCAGCTGAGCTAGCTGATGAGTGCCTTCAATTTGTTAGGAGTCTAGCAGCTATGCAGCCTATCAATATAAATAGGTACATTCCAACGAACACAGCAGTAACTGAGCAACTAATAGGTTTTGCTGATGCGTCTAGTACGACGGGATACGGGTGCTGCATTTATCATCGTGTGGTCGACAAAACAGGTAAGGCTAAATTATACCTACTCTGTTCAAAGTCGCGAGTTAACCCACGCGCGAACCCCCTAACCATACCTAGGTTAGAGCTAAATGCTGCCTTGCTTTTGTCCACTTTAATGGAGCGAGTGTATAACACTTTGCAAGAAAATGTAAAAATTGATGATGTGTACTTATTCACTGATTCTAAAATAACTTTGGCTTGGATTCAAACTGAAACAACTAAACTACAAGCTTATGTATCGAACAGAGTAGGGGTAATACAGCAGAAAACTAATAAGTGGCCCTGGCTATATGTGCCATCCACAGCTAACCCTGCTGATCTCATAAGTCGAGGTATAAGTCCTCAGGAGCTTCCGAACAGCGCCCTCTGGTGGGAGGGGCCAGAGTTCCTGCAATCAGAGTACAAATTTGAAAGTAAAGACTTAGATCTGCCTGTCAGTTTGCCAGAGATGAAGAAATCCAAGATCACACCACTGCCTGCTAAAGTGGTACTTACTACAGGTATCGAACAGGACATATTATCAGAAATTTTAAATAAATATTCAGATATAGATAAAATGACTAGGGTGATAGCTTATATCCTTAGGTTTTATAATAACTTAAAGAGCGGTACAAAAATTCATGATAAAACACTAACTCCTGATGAGTTACAACATGCGTTGCATTTAATAATAAAGCATGAGCAATCTATTTATTTCTGTGATGAAATAAACTCATTGCGAAAGGGCAACTGCGTGCGAGGACCCTTGAAATCTCTACATCCTTTCTTAGATAAAGACGGCTTGATCAGAGTAGGGGGGCGACTTGATAACTCGGACATACCGCTATCACAAAAACATCCTATCATCTTAGCTCAAAAATCACGAATAACTGAACTTATTATACAAAGTGAGCATAAAAGGTTATTACATGCCGGGCCTAAATCGCTTCTTGCTAACTTAAATCAAAAATATTGGTTAATAAATGGAATGCGACAAGTAAAAAAGGTAACTCATAAATGTTTGATTTGTTTTAGGCTCAAAGCTTGTGCAGCGAAGCAGCTAATGGGATCCTTGCCTCCTCAGCGAGTCACACCATGCAGACCATTCCAGAAAATAGGCATTGACTTCGCTGGGCCTGTCAAAGTAAAAAATTCTCGTGTTAGAAAAGCTATTATTAGCAAAGGTTATGTATGTATATTCGTGTGTTTTGTCACGAAGGCAATTCATTTGGAATTGACCTCTGATCTCACTACTGAGGCGTTCCTTGCAGCCTTTAAACGATTTTCAAGTAGACGAGGCCTGCCCAGCGAGGTATTCTGTGATAATGGTGGTTGTTTTCGAGGAGCAAGGAACCAGCTGGTGGAACTGTACAAACTTAATAGTTCTGCTGATCATCAGGGACTTGTGCAAGCATATACTGCCAAAGAAGGCATAAAGTTTCACTTCACACCTAGCTATGCACCGGTGTTCGCTGGGCTTGCAGAAGCCGCTGTGAAAAGCATGAAATATCATTTAAAGCGCATTGTGTTAGATGCTTCATTAACTTATGAACAGTTAAACACTGTATTATGTCAGATAGAGGCTGTGCTAAATTCACGCCCTATTTTGCCCCTCTCTGAGGATATAAATGATTACTGCTACCTGACTCCGGGGCATTTCCTTATAGGCATGTCTCTAACTATGTATCCCGAGGTAGATAATTCTGAAACTAGGAACAATAGGCTAAGCTTCTGGCAACAATGTACACAGTTGCAACAAAGGTTTTGGAAGGCTTGGTATAAGTACTATTTAAATACTTTGCAAAATAGAAGTAAGTGGTGTCAATCTATGCCTAATGTAACTGAAGGTTCACTAGTTCTTATGAGAGAGCCCAATTCTCCACCTTTGGTGTGGCCCATGGCACGGGTCGTGAAAGTATTCCCTGGAAGTGATGGCAAGGTCAGAGCCTTTCAGTTAAAAACAGCTGATGGTAAACTGTATACTAGGTCATTGCAGAGCATAAGCGTTTTACCTATTGAAAAATGATTATAAATAGGTATTTTTTATAGATTTAAGATTGTTTCATTGTATGTCATTGATACTACTAAGACTATGTCTATTGTTGTTATGAATAGGTACTTATAGTTAAAAATTAGTTAAGTTGTTTTGTATAATGTAAAGAAATTACAACCTTAATTGCTAGATAAACGTTACTATAGTTAAATGTGTGCTTACCTTATATAAAGTTTTACTACTGATTAAGATTTAGTAAAATGCTGTTATATACTTACATACTTGATTGAGAAGATGCTGTTAAATAATATTTTGTTAAATTAAAGTATATACCTACTATATGGTTATAGTAGGTATTCATAAAATATGTTGGTTAGGTAGATACATAAATTAAAAACGGTCAGCTTTGTTTATATAAACTTTATTTTCATAACTTGTTGTTCGATAGGTATCTTTCAAGTTAGAGTTGTCATAATATCTAATGTACAAAAAATGCCTAAGTAAATACTATGTAAAGTATGTTAGGTATAAGTGTTTAAGCATGATTGCACTTTATTTGGTCATACAAATGTTATCTCTTGAGTTAATTTATCGTTTGCTCTTTCTTGGGCGGCAATATGTTGATGGCAACACAGGTATATTTTTAATTTATTGTTTATGGTTACTTCCGTATCCTATACCTACTGTTACAATATAACTGCTGTACGGTGCTCTTGTGTTGTGATAAATAAAATACTGTCTCACTGTGAAACTTTGGTTTTAATGAAGAAGACCAGCCAGCCAAACCTACAGTCCACGCAACATACAAGGTTAAGCAACAACTGACACGGTCAGCCATTGGATGGGTGACCAATTTTAAGTGGTGCTTTTCTGGACGCTTCCGTGCTTCGGACGGCACGTTAAGCCGTGGGTCCCGGTTGCTGCTTCGGCAGCAGTCGTTAAGCCTAGTCAGAGGCCTTCGGGCGGTTTGAAAACATCTGACAGTCGGGTTGCCCACTTACCCGACAACTCTCTCAGCACAAGCTTGCTTGTGATGGGGTCCACCAACCCGCACTTGGCCAGCGTGGTGGACTAGGCCTAAACCCTTCCTTCATTGGAAGGAGACCCGTTCACCAGCAGTGGGGACGTAATGGGTCGTGATGATGATACCTTGTTATATATTAAGTTATGTACCTGTGGATGTATAATGAGTGCTCCTTTCGGCACGCAGGACAAATCAGTGAAGGCCCACAGCAAAGCGCCCGGCGCCTGCGTGGTCGGCTCGGGACTCACTCCGCCTAAGATGATAATGTTAACTGTGTTAATACTCTCACGGGAAAAGAAAAAGTTCCACTCACAAATTAACCTAACGACCCAATTTTTTTCAAAAATGTATTTTTAAATTTAAACAAAATAATATCGTTTTTAGTTGTTAATATGCTGATGGTCTGTTAAAAGTACTGTTGCTAGACTTTTCCGCTTAGGAGTAATTTGGTGCTTTTCTCATTTAAACTAAATAATAACTTTAATTAATATACTTTTGAAAAAGGTGAGACAGTTGTATTTGCAATCGCAGTATAATTCTGTGGCCAAAGTAGTATAATACGCCGAAAATATATGACTATTAGAAACTCATGAATTAAAATTTGCTATTGCTGTACTAAAAAGTCTTTTTCTTCCTAGCCTTTAGCCCTAGATCGTTGCCAATTTATGTCAGCTTAAGTCCCTACATGGCTTAACCACTTTTCCAACACCGTGTATAAGCAAGTAAATACACACCAGTAGGCGACGGCGTAACTGAATCGGTGCTCCTCAGACTGAGCGTCTTGTATCCGGAGCTGGACGGAGACAGACGCCAGCTGCTCGACGCCAGGTCTCCTGTAAGAATAGGCTTTGTTATTGCAGCTGTAGATGGTATTTTCCGGTGGTTGAAATACAGTTTTGAAATTAAGGATATCAAGGTGAAGGTAGAAATACTTAAAAAATAACGTCGCGTCACATTCTATCTATTTCTAATTCCATTATATGAAAATATTTTAAGTTAATTTCTGATTTCCAATAAGACACAGTGCCCTATTTTTATTACGAATGCTTTCAACTTGACCGATGATCTTTATTCCCACGTTTCCTGCACATGTTTTATCAAAAACCCGTTCAGCCGTTCAAGGAGGCAAAAAATATGTCCGGTACGTCCGTAGTTTGCGTGTTTCAAATACGTCATTTGCTATGCCTTTTAGAAATGGGCTATGTTTTATCAAAACTGACTCATCCATACCTTGTCGACTAAGCAGTCTCGGCTGCGGTCGCTGGTCGTCGTACCCTCCGAAGCTGTGGCTCTTAGACACTTGAGGCTTCCCCACGACTTATCACAAAGTTAGCGTCCGTCCGTTTTGATATAGGTATAACATCCATTAAAATCCCTGTATAGGCTTTCAACTTGACAGATGGTGTTCATTCCTACATTTCCTACACATGTTTTATCAACATCCATTCAGCTTTTCTAAGAGGCATAGCAAACGAACGATACGTTAACAGTCTGCGCGTTTCAAATACCTTCGTTTTGTGCTATGCTTCATCAAAAACGACTGATCCATAACGCATACCTTGTCGACTAAGCAGTCTCGGCTGCGGTCGCTGGTCGTCGTAGCCTCCGAAGCTGTGGCTCTTAGACACTTGAGGTTTCCTCCAGGACCGGGGGGCGTTGCTGGACTCTAGAGACTGTTGCGTTTGATGATACAAACGTGTGTACATAGGTACAAAGTATCGCGTATTTATGCGTTTACCCATGTGGTGTACTAGGCCCGACGTATAATAACCACGTGGTGTACTAGGCTAAGTGCCAATTTCGCCATAGTCGGTTATCTAACCGACCAGTTATCATTCATCAATTAAACGTCATCTCCATATAAAATTCATGACAAATGTGTCAAAAGTCAACCACTACTCCCTGGTTATGCTCTAACCGACTATGGAGAAATTGGCACTTAGCCTAGTACACCACGTGGTTAGAACCCTTCCCTTTAAGGAGGCCCGTGCCCCGGCTGTGAGGACGTGATGTGTTTGGGTTGTGCTGATGATGATTATAATATGATCCCAGTGTGCTTAATAGATTACCAGGTTGCGTTGCATTAAAACCTAGATGGTGCTCGTGGTTTGCGCGTTAGAAATACGTCGTTTGCTTTGCCTTTCAGAACTGTGTGCTATGTTCCATACAAATCGGTTCATCCGACATACCTTGTCGGCTAAGCAGTCTCGGCTGCGGGCGCTGGTCGTCGTACCCTCCGAAGCTGTGGCTCTTAGACACTTGAGGCTTCCTCCACGACTGAGGGGCGTTTGATAATTTGTCGAAAACTGTATAAGATTAAGTGTTCTCGCATAGAAAGTGGCGCCTCTAACGGAAACTATTATGAAACTTTTGACTTTGAGATACTTAATGCAAGTGTGTAGATACTGCATATAACAGAAGAAAACTTTTTTCGTTTTCGTAAATGGCAAAACCTTACTAAGAGGCTAGAGTATCACTGTATCTATGTGTGTGCGCTCGTCGTTTGCTATGCCTTTTAGAGCGGTGGGCTATGTTTCATCAAAACTGACTCATTCATACCTTGTCGACTAAGCAGTCGCGGCTGCGGGCGCTGGTCGTCGTACCCTCCGAAGCTGTGGCTCTTAGACACTTGGGGCTTCCGCCAGGACTGAGGGGCGTTGCTGGACTCTAGCGACTGTTGCGTTTGCATTGATGATATCGATTGATCATTGGTGATCATTGATTATATGATATGAATCGATACAAACGCGTGTACATAGGAGCAGTACCTACTTCTGGTACAGCTTTGATAGTTTGTCGAAAACTGTAAAGATTAATATTTTTCGCATACAAAATGATGCCTCCAACGGAATCTATTATTAAACTTTTGACAGATAATTTAAGTATGCAGATGACAGAAGAAAACGTAAACTTTCTCGCAACGCTAAAACGCTACGAAATACGTCGTTTGCTATGCCTTTTAGATCTGTGTGCTGTGTTTTATCAAAACTGACTCATCCATACCTTGTCGGCTAAGCAGTCTCGGCTGCGGGAGCTGGTCATCATAACCTCCGAAGCTGTGGCTCTTAGACACTTGAGGCTTCCAGTTATAACTAGATGTACAATGTAGTCGCCTGCACAGAAACCTGACCCCTCTTAGACTGACATTGCTACTGGGAGTTCTACGTGATACGTTCGAAGTCCGCGCGTTTCAAATACGTCTTGCGCTTTGCATTTTAGATCTGTGTGCTATGTTCCATCCAAATCAGTCCACCCATAACCCATACCTTGTCGACTAAGCAGTCGCGGCTGCGGGCGCTGGTCATCATATCCTCCGAAGCTGTGGCTCTTAGACACTTGAGGCTTCCTCCAGGACTGTGGGGCGTTGCTGGACTCTAGCGACTGCACCTGGGTGGGAAGGCAATGTGTGTTAGTTTAATGATAACCTCCAATAGCTATCTGGAATCTGGAATATTTTTGTAGCAAATTCCGTAGTTCTTTAGAGAAAATTTGATTCATAAAATAATTTTACGACACATACATACACTGTGTGCGGGTTTTATACGCAAAAAGGAGCAGCACTATCAGTGGTTAACAAATATCTTTGCTGGCCGGGAGTCGAACCCAGGTCTCTTGGCACTTTAGTCATCAATTTACAGGTGGTTAGAATAATGGTATAACTACTTTAAGGCTGTCACTAAAGCTGGAAGAAAATCAGAATCTGTCAAATCTAGTGAGGGGGGGTTGAGGTATGCGGGGCGTTCTACGGACAATGACATGAAATTTTAACATAGTACTCGAAAACATAAAAGTGAAGACATGCCACTTTGTTAAAAATATACTAAGTAAGTGATATTGTTTTGTGATACGAAAATATTTATTTTTATTTGAAAGTATTTTTAATATTTAATAATTAGGTAATTATATATAAAGTCGTACCCGTGCCGATATTTATACAGGTTGTTGCAAAAAGGGTTTAATACTATGCCGAAACCTACGTGTGCAGCATGTTATTGATGTTATTTCTTAGCCAGGAAATGAAATCAGAATGTAAAAAAATCGCGAAAATATTATCAGAGTTTAATAGTTCAGGGTGTTGTATTAAACTCTGCCCCCGTGTAATAAAAAAAGTATAGTTAGCCGAAAGGGCGTTACTCAGGCGTCACTCTGAAAAACTTTTATCCTACGTAATTTTTTATATTCATGAAAAAAACGCTTCTTCATATAATTTTTTTTTGGTCACGTGACCTTTTAGTTTGACGACCTGTTTTTTTTTGGTGTTTCAAAAGCAGAACAGTAGTTTGCAGAACTCTGCATATACAGGGTGTCACAAAAGGTTACGTAGCTGGCAAAGGGATATGGGGAGGTCACCAGAAAAATAATAACATGTAAGTACCCCCGCAAGGGAGTACATTAGTACAAGGCGAGAGTGTGTATTTTTTTTTTTAAGTACTTATTTGTATTTGGGATATGATAGAAATAATATTTTTGTTTCTTAAAAACCAAAAAATTTACACCTTGCTGCGCTCTTTTGCTCACTGTAAGTACACCTACAAATATTGCTGTATTAAAAAAAACGGTTTTGTTATAACGATTATAAAAAAAAGTTATTTTCATGTCAAGGAGTCATTTACCTAATTACGATTTCACTCAACAGCAGGTGAACTGAAAAAATAAGTTCTAGTTCTATCATCACTTTAGATCGCAAACATTGTAACTCCACTTTTCTCGGCGAAAAGTACTCTTTGGTGTCAATAGAAACGTTTTTTGAATTCACATGTTTTCCTCTTTATTCGAAAAAAAAACTGTATTCCGCATTTTACCATTTGTTTTCCTCTAAACCCCAAACCGTGATTTTTAAACAAGAAAACTTAGTAATTATACCCTTTATTCTCATATACAACGTGCGATGTAGGCGAACGTGAACGAAAACTATGCAATAAGCCTTTGTTTTTATTACTACTTTAGTAAATTACAATAACATACTCAACAATGTTAATTTTTTTTTGCAATGTTATGTTGTTAAATTAAGATCTAATATTTTATTAACATAAAGTTACTTTCAACTTTTTTTTGCATCTATGCGTCGAATCACAGCATGACGGCTGCTGCAGCTTCCTGTTGTCCTGTCCTCCAACCAATCCCACCAGTACTGCAGGTTGCGTCGAATACGAGCCATTCTCTTCGACTTGACAAGACAGGTGCTCCCGGAAGGATCATAGATCGCACGGAACCCGTACCGTATAGAGGCAACGGACTCCTTTGCAACAGCCCCCCAGATTCGGAAGTAGCCCATGCACTGCATGGCGAGCACAGCTGCAGCAATTTTTTCGTAATGAATCATTGGGATGTCATCCCCGAAGGAGGCTCTCAGCCTACCTCACGACCTGTGTGACATTAGAAAAATGCACTGTGCTAACGCCGTTTGCGAGCTTGATTTGCAGGACCGCGTTGTATGCCAAGTTCCACAGCAGAGGGGTCCAAGACCTACCGCTGTGGAACTCCGCAACTGAACTTCTTCAGTGAAAACAAACCCTCTCTTTTCGCATCCTTAATGTACTTGTTAGACACGTATGACCTCTGTCAATTTTCTGCAGATAAGAAGACAAGTGATGGTATACAAGAGCCGCCCTAAAGGTTCGCCCTCTAGGGGATAGAGTTGAACGCGGTTACTATTTTTAAGCAAACAGCCAGCGCAACAACTCGCCCGTGGTTCTTATCCTGCTCCGACAGTGAACGAACGCAAAGAATTGTACCCACTATTCGAATCCGCATTTCGGATGCCAAACTGACTGTCCGAAAGGTCGAAACCGTACCACCACAGAGGTATGACTCGTTCGAAGAGCTTATCAGGCTCTTACAGCAATCAGATGTGTCGGTACACTGAAAGATAATCTACAGGCCTGCTTTATTTATTTAGGAGCACTAATGGCCTCCTTTCAGTCATTGAGTCACTGGCACTCAGGCTGCGGTTGAACAGGAAGATAGACTGTCTAAACAAATCATTTTTAGGCTAGTTAAAAAAAACTTTAGGTGGGTAGTATGCCAACTAGAACTACAAATAAAACAGTATTTTTGTCTCCTCTAAAATTTGGTCACGAGGAGTTACGATGATTACGATCTAAGGTGACGCTGACGATATTTTATACAAGGTATTAAAAAAAGGGTATAAAGCATAGCCAAAAGTGGATTTAGGTGCCATTCTGATCCACTTTTCTTCTACAATTTTGAAAATTCAGGTAACAAAACCTTTTAAATAGAAACTTATTCGATCACGTGACTTTTTACTATAGAGACCGAATTTATTTTTCGAGAATTTCCAAAACTTGGAGAACAAAAGTTGTTCAGAATAACCCCTGAGTCAAACCCTTTCGGCACAGTATACCCTTTTTGCAACATCCTGTATAGGTAATATCAGGTTTATAAAAGACCTGGGCCTGTAGAGTGAGACTCGGCATGGGGAGTCATAATTTATAGATCTTTTAGGTTGCAGTGGCGAATGGGCACTGGTAGCCCTGCCCTTTTCTATAACTATAACTATAGGTAATTTTATGGCAATTTAAAAATGGTATAACATTTATCTATTTGAAAAAATCATTAAAAATATACATTACCTATCACCCTAATTTAAAAAAAAAATTCAGCCCTTACTTTAAACTTATAACACCCCTCTATTTCCTTCAGGGGTTAAAAAACCTGTGTATTTAATATTTTCTTATGAGTTTTTTTTTAAAAACTAGGCTCTTACATAGTTGTACATAATATTATGCGGTATTTTATTCCACTTGTAACGCATAAAATTCATAGCTACAGTAAACATGTCATTTTTTTCATGGCGAGATACAGTCGCACTTAACCGCTTTTTTGCAAAGCTTGTTAAATAGATTTAAAAAATTATGTAAATTTTAGATCTTCAATGTTTAAAAATACTTACTTATTTTTAACAACCTGTAGTGTACAGACTACCACATCTTAAAATATATATTTTTTTAATTAACTACGGTTTTTGGTTTCAAATAAAACAAATTATGAACTTACTTTTCAACACCCTGTATATTGTGTAGCTTACCTACCATACACAACCGTTAAAATAAAATAAATTACCCCTCAGAATATAAACAGGCTCGCGCTTTGGCATACTGCATTGACCGTATAGTTCTTATTCGGAGAATCTAATAAGTGTCATTATGTGCAATGTTTACCTTTATCTATGCATCTGTAACTCTATAGTAAAAAATGTAAACAAATCGAAAAGGCGAAATGTTTTCTAAGAATTTTCGGCTTTTCTGCATCTAAAATGATTAGAAAATTAACTTTCCATAGCAAATGCATATGTATAATAATACTTGTAGTCATAATTTGTTGATTTAATCAGTTTTTGTGAAATATTTGATAAAAAATAAAATGGCGTGGGTATCGCTCCTAACAGGCCGCCACCAGGGCGACGACTGAAGAAATCTGAAATCTGTCACGGTGTCATCATTTTTAAACCGGAATTTATTAGTTTTTTGCAAAAAAAGTTGACTTCTGGTCCATTAAATCCAACTCTTTAAGGTAACTTTGTTAAGAATTTAATTACCTACACATACATATAAGATTCCATGAAAATGGGCCCTCTGATTTCGAGGGTTTTTTCATAATAAGTCAAAAAATGGCAAAAGACATGGTGTGTTTGCAATTTTTTTTAACATACTTATTATAATCCTGCACCAATTTATAAGCAACTAACATGTTCAGTATACCCTCTGCTACAAAATATATTTTTATCAATGTGATAGAAGCCACCGTTTTTCCAATCTAATCAAGTATATCAAGCCGACTTTAGCATTTTAGCTTTAGGGATCCCCTTAAGCCGTAAGTAGGTGTCATGCTGAACTTGTTTTACATTGTTGGTTTTGGAAACTGATGACTTGAAACAGGTGTTTTCGAAAATGATATTTTAGGAAACGAATCACACGTAAGGTTTTGTAACATCATGTATATTAGTAGACTCACTTTCAACAGTTTATTCCTCCCGCCGCCCTCAGGCGTCAACACTTTGACGGGGCCCAGCCACGGCCACGCCGACTCGTCTTGGGAGCAGTTGTCCTGAGAATATATACAATTGGACCTGAGTTATGTTGACAATTTGAATAAAATTTATGAAATAAATATAAATATCTTCTTAGTATTACAGGAGGGGTGACAGTAGGTAATATATTGAAATAATTGTCATGATGAAGTTGTAAAAGATAAATACATTAGCGACACAGAAAAACAGAAAAATTGATTTGAATTGTTTTTATTTGGTGAAAATATCAATTCAGTGTGGAATATAGCGAAGTGAACCGGCGCAGATGCTAGTAGAAGGAAGCGACAAGATTAATACCTTATAACTTTATAACTTATAATGCATTTTTGCTATCGCGCGACCAGTCCAGCGACCAGTCACTGGATCTATGCTCTATCTCGCTCTGACTCACGGTGCTGAATATCCTGCGTCTCGCTCGCTCGTACTCCCTCTCTCTCTGCTCTAGAGACTTGCTGCGGCAGTTGGAAGCGCCGCCGCTGTCGTGCGACGAGTCGAGCGACTGCGCGTCGCGTTTGAGGATCGATCTGCGGATTGGAGAATAATAATATATGGAATGAGTTGTGTTTCGTAGTAGGTATAACTTTGATAGATTTGACAACGCTTTGGAACACAAAAAAAACTTTATTAGCATGGAAGTAGAAAAAAAGGCGGAAGCAATCTGAAGCACCACAATGTCGGCGTCATGAGAGTGTGTGGGTGCGTAGGTGCGACGTGATTGGCGCGCGGCGGCAAACTGACTTACTTTGAGTGTGAATATGTGTGTGGCGGGCTCATCGTAACGATGAAACTGACTTACTTTGGGTGCTTCACTTTTTAGTTAGCGAGATTCCTTCCAACTATGTAGACCAGCATTCTGAACATCCCCTTGACATCAACACCAGCCCCCCGAGTTGCACCGAAATTCGCGCAGCTATAATAAGCTTAAAAAACGGTAAAGCCCCTGGTAATGACAACGTCCCCCCAGAAGTCCTAAAAGCCGACCTAGCAATGTCGTGTAACCTTTTGTTTCCCCTACTTAAAAGAATCTGGGAGTCAGAAGAAATACCGAGGGAATGGAAAGAGGGATACATTGTCAAAGTACCGAAAAAGGGAAGCATGTCAGACTGTAACAACTATCGGGGAATCAGCTTACTGCCGATGTGCTCCAAAATTCTAGCGAAAATCCTGCTACAGCGTATGGCGACGGTGATGGAACCAAAATTCAGAGATGAACAAGGAGGCTTCCGGGTAAACCGCTCCTGTACGGACCAAATAAATGTCTTGCGTATAGTGATTGAACAATGCAGAGAGATGCAAAACGAAGTCTATGCTCTGTTTGTAGATTTTGAAAAAGCGTTCGACACTATACAATGGGATACTATGTGGAAAGTACTTCGACAGAAGGGCGTACCAGGGAAAATTATAAATCTGGTCCGAAACTTGTATGTTGGCTCCACGTGCAGAGTGATACATCGTGGACAGCTGTCTGAAGCTATAAATGTATCTGCTGGAGTTAAACAGGGATGCCTTATGTCACCGTTCCTCTTTCTTGTCGTAATAGACGAAGTGATGCGCAGAGTGGTTAAAGATAAGGAAAGAGGCATACCTTGGCGCCCAAACCGTGACCTCGAAGACATTGATTATGCCGACGACCTATGCTTACTCTCCGCAAGCCGGGAGGATCTACAGCAAAAGACCTTGGACTTAGTCACAATATCTGCCGAATATGGAATGCGTGTCAACGTGTATAAGACCAAAGATATGCGAATAAACACAGACGACATAGAACCCATTCAGATTAATGGCAAGAACATAGAACAAGTGGAAAAAAATTCTGCTATCTCGGTAGCATGATAGATCACAACGGAGGCACGGATATTGACGTCGAGGCGAGAATCAACAAGGCACGAGCAGTGTTCGGACAACTGAAGAACTTCTGGCGTTCCAAGAACATCAACCGTAACACCAAAATCAGGATCTTTAACTCCAACGTAAAACTGTCCTCTTATACGGGTGCGAGACTTGGTTTGTGCGTAAAGATATTTCCCACAAGCTTCAAGTTTTTATAAACAAGTGCTTGCGACAAATTCTGGGAATATTTTGGCCACGAACCATCAGAAATGAAGACCTTTGGACTCTCACAAACCAGAGACCTACGCATTTAGAGATCCTCGATCGAAAATGGCGCTGGATAGGTCATTCGTTGCGGCAGGAGGACTCTCGCCTCACAAAGCAGGCCCTAGTGTTTGCCCCGCAAGGAAAAAGAAGGATAGGGCGCCCAAGAATAACTTGGATAAGGACATTAGCCCAGGAGATCAAGTCGATCAACATGAGCTGGCCAGAAGTTGTGGCTGCTGCCTCTGATCGTCAGAAGTGGAAAGCTGTAGTTGCGGCCCTATGCTCCACTAGGAGTTAAAGGACTTAAGAAGAGAAGAAGAAGAGATTCCTTCCGTCTTTTTTTCTACTTCCAATATGTTTATTAGACTCACTTGTGTTGCTCGTGGGTCCTGTGCTGCTCGCTGTGGCTGTGGCTCGGCGCGCACCACTGGCGGAACCCGGTGCACGGGACTCGCCCGCCGCTGGTCCCTGAAACAAGTGACCAACAACTTTAGCTTTGCAGCACCATAGTGGTTAGCATTGTCACCGAGTGGTGAAGTAAGTAGGCGTCGCAAGATAGTTTATAAGGATAATAAATAATAATAATAAAGTTTATTTCAATAAAAAAATAGCAACAACGTTACAGACTTAATCTAGACAAAATAGATTGAACAAATGCGTTGTGAGTTGAACCATAATAACCCTAAGATAGGAATGATCCGATGATGAAGGAGGTATTTGTCTACCAGTGAAACACAATACAGGCTACATTTACTGTCCACACTGCTGAGGCACGGACCTCCTTCCAATGAAGGAAGGGTTTTAGGCCTAGTCCACCACGCTGAACCAGTGCGGGTTGGTGGACGCTACCGCTAGATCGCTTTAAGTTTTTGTCAGGAGCGGTTGATGGAGCGGTCGAAAGCGCCAGTGCTTCGTGACTAAATAACAATACGTACCACTCTTAGACACAATAACACACGCTTTGTTAGCGGGATCGATGTGGTGATTCAACTCCTGTCTGGTCATCGTTTATCTATTTAGTCCGACACCCATACCACAGATTCAGCTTAGTTTGGCGCAGATGTCGACACACATGTTAAGTATGCAGTCAATCACAGTACGTACCGCTCTTAGACACAATGACACACGCCTTGTTGTGGGGGTCGATGCGGTGCTGCAGCTGGAACAGCGCGGCGCAGCGGTGCACCAGCATGCGCCCGTACGACGTCATCACCGGCGTAGTGCGGCAACACTCGCCCCTAGCCTATACAACGACTGTGAGTAATAAACGGTCATTCTAACATCATACTTACACCGGGAAGCGCCGCAAGAGATTTGACGTCTGTAATAGTTAAAGTTAAATGGTGCAACCTACCCTTAGTCGCCTAATAAGCCAGCCCGTGGGCCGAGGTCTGTGCATCCCTACCCTAAACAATCACAATACGTACCACTCTTAGACACGATCACACAAGCCTTGTTGCCCGGTGATTCAACTGGTGTCTGCTCGTCGTTTATCTATTTAGTCCGACACCCATACCACAGGTTCAGCTTAGTTTGGTGCCATATTGGATGTCATATTAAGTATGCAGTTAATGACAGTACGTACCACTCTTGGACACAACGACGCACGCCTTGTTGTGTTGTGGGGGTCGATGCGGTGCTGCAGCTGGAACAGCGCGGCGCAGCGGTGCACCAACATGCGCCCGTACGACGTCATCACCGGTGTAGTGCGGCAACACTCGCCCCTAGCCTATACAACTACTGTGAGTGATGAACGATCATTCTAACATCATACTTACACCGGGAAGCGGACATACCACTCTTCGATACAATAACACAGGGTGGACCAGCATGATAAATACCAGGAATGTGTTAATTTTACTATTGTTTCAATACCCTAAACAATCACAGTACGTACCACTCTTAGGCACAATCACACTAGCTTAATTAGCCGGATCTATGTGGTGGTTCACCTGGTGTCTGGATGTCTTTATCTATTTAGATATATCAGCTGTCTAAAACCTATATAATATAGCACAGTTTTTACCTATTTTGAGGCGGATGGCCTACTAGCCGTGTGTGAGATGTCGACACACATATTTAGTATGCAGTTAATCACAGTACGTACCTCTCTTCGACACAATAACACAAGCTTTATTAGCCGGATCGATGTGATAGTTCAACTGGTATCTGGTCGTCGTCTATCTATTCAGCTGTACAACACACATATCATAGGTTCAGCTTAGTTTGGCGCGGATGTCGACACACATATTTAGCAGTTAATCACACAGTACGTACCGCTCTTGGACACAACGACGCACGCCTTGTTGTGGGGGTCGATGCGGTGCTGCAGCTGGAACAGCGCGGCGCAGCGGTGCACCAGCATGCGCCCGTACGACGTCATCACCGGCGTAGTGCGGCAACACTCGCCCCTAGCCTATACAACTACTGTGAGTGATGAACGATCATTCTAACGTCATACTTACACCCGGAAGCGGACCACTGCGAGCTAACAGTACGTACCACTCTTCGATACAATAACACAGGGTGGACCAGCATGCCAAATACCAGGTGTGTTAATTTTACTATTGTTTCAACGTCCCAAACAATCGCAATACGTACCCACACAATAACACAAGCTTTGTTAGCCGGTTCGATGTGGTGATTCAACTGGTGTTTCTATATATATCAACTGCACGACAACCATACCACAGGCAGCTTAGTTTGGCGCGGATGTCGACACACATATTTACTATATTTTCAACACAGTACGCACCGCTCTTGGACACAATGACGCACGCCTTGTTGTGGGGGTCGATGCGGTGCTGCAGCTGGAACAGCGCGGCGCAGCGGTGCACCAGCATGCGCCCGTACGACGTCATCACCGGTGTAGTGCGGCGACACTCGCCCCTAGCCTATACAACTACTGTGAGTAATGGACGATCGTTCTAACATCATACTTACACCGGGACCCGGACCACTCTTCGATACAATAACACAGGGTGGACCAGCATGCCAAATACCAGGAATGTGTTAATTTTACTATTGTTTCAACATCCTAAACAATCGCAATACGTACCACCCTTGGACACAATAACACAAGCTTTGTTAGCCGGTTCGATGTGGTGATTCAACTGGTGTCTCTATATATATCAGCTGTCCGAGACCCATACCACAGTTTTACCTATATTGGCTGTCAGACACCCATACCACAGGTTCAGCTTAGTTTGGCGCAGATGTCGACGCACTTATATATTAAGTATGCAGTTAATCACAATACGTACCGCTCTTGGACACAATGACGCACGCCTTGTTGTGGGGGTCGATGCGGTGCTGCAGCTGGAACAGCGCGGCGCAGCGGTGCACCAGCATGCGCCCGTACGACGTCATCACCGGCGTAGTGCGGCAACACTCGCCCCTAGCCTATACAACTACTGTGAGTAATGAACGATCATTCTAACATCATACTTACACCGGGAAGCGGACCGAGCGTCCACTGCGAGCTCACAGTACGTACCACTCTTCGATACAATAACACAAGCTTTATTAGCCGGATCTGTGTGGTGGTTCAACTGGTGTCTGGTCATCGTTTATCTATTTAGTATGTATCTATCTAGATATATCTGCTGTCCGACACCCATATCACAGTTTTTTCCAATTTATGGCGGATGTCGACACACATATTTAGTATGCAGTTAATCACAGTACGTATCACTCTTTGACACGATCACACATGCCTTGTTAGCCGGGTCGGTGTGCTGGTTCAACTGGTGTCTGGTCGTCGTTTATCTATTCCACAGGTTCAGCTTAGTTTGGGGCGGATGTAAACACACATATTTAGTATGCAGTTAATCACAGTACGTACCGCTCTTGCTGGACACGATGACGCACGCCTTGTTGTGGGGGTCGATGCGGTGCTGCAGCTGGAACAGCGCGGCGCAGCGGTGCACCAGCATGCGGCCGTACGACGTCATCACCGGCGTAGTGCGGCAACACTCGCCCCTAGCCTATACAACTACTGTGAGTAATACACGATCATTCTAACGTCATACTTTCACCGGGAAGCGGACCACGCAGCGACTGCGAGCTCACAGTACGTACCACTCTTCGATACAATAACACAAGCTTTATTAGCCGGATCTATGTGATAGTTCAACTGGTATCTGGTCGTCGTTTTGTCTATTTAATCTGTATCTATTGAGATATATTACCTGTCCGACACCCATATCACAGATTTTTTCTAATTTATGGCGGATGTCGACACACATATTTAGTACTAGCTGTTCCCGCGCGCTTCGCTTCGCCTTAAAAAGTTTTCCCGTGGGAATTCCGGGATTAAAAGTAGCCTATGTTCTTTCCCAGGGTCTAGACCGTATGTATACCAAATTTCATTCAAATCCGTTCAGTAGTTTTGGCGTGAAAGAGTAACAGACAGACAGACAGACAGAGTTACTTTCGCATTTATAATATAAGTTAGGATGCAGTTAATCACAGTACGTACCACTCTTGGACACAATGACACACGCCTTGTTGGCCGGGTCGATTTGGTGGTTCCACTGGTGTTTGGTCGTCGTTTATCTATTCCACAGGTTCGGCTTAGTTTGACACACATATTTAGTAAGTATGCAGTTAATCACAGTACGTACCGCTCTTGGACACGACGACGCACGCCTTGTTGTGGGGGTCGATGCGGTGCTGCAGCTGGAACAGCGCGGCGCAGCGGTGCACCAGCATGCGCCCGTACGACGTCATCACTGGGAAGCGTACCACGCAGCGGCTGGGGGGAGAAATGGAACTGATTAATAAGTTTCTTATAGAAACATAACGTTAGCTAATTAATAAGTTACCTACTCATAGAAATATAACGTTACATTTTAAAAACAACCAGAAAATAACTTTAAACGGGAACCATTACCGATATTATTCTGAATTCATTCTTGAACTTTTTTCGGGTATTTTAGTTCTAGAGTATAGACAGTATAATCTAAAATCTTATACAATCGAACCTGGACATGAAATAATCCGAGGGTCCAATGCTTGAATGCTAACTTGCTTTTTCTGCAACACAGGAATGAAATAACAGTGGGGTTACCACCACCAAACATTAGCCAATTATCAATTAAAAATCCTCAAGCAGCGTCGCAAACTTGCTAAATCGTTCGTTCTGTATTATGTCATTGCCATTGTTTTCATTTATTTTAAATTTTGTAATTTAAGATAATAATTTGCAAGCCTGACACCTGTGTTCCTGATGAAGTTGATCTAACAACACCCAGTGCAAGACTCGACCGAAGCCCACTTACAACTACACCTACAACGGCCGTGGCGAACTATTCTGCAATCCTTGTAAACGGACCTTTGCCACGAAGCTGGGTTTCGCGAGTCACATCCGCGCCCACCGCCGCTGAAGTCCTACTAGCCCCTGAGGTCGCCGTCATTGGACCACAATGAGGAGGACATCATAGTATACCTTGTGTCTTCTATGCCCTAACCAAACTGTCCGAAACAGTGAAACGATCCATGCTGTCGGATGGGCATTGATGAAGTTGATCAGGTCTTTATACTAACAACACCCAGCGCAAGACTCGCCCGAAGCCCACTTACAACTACACCTACAACGGCCGCGCGCATAACACAGGTTCCGCCTAGCTTGGGGTCGGAGGGTCGCTTTTGCAACACCCAGTTTACCCTCAGTTACAGCTAAAATCAAGGGGACATGTACAAAGGTTCCACTCGAGAGAGCCACGTACAGGAGCTTCGTCCCGTCTGTGAATAGAATAGAATAGAATAGAATACCTGGTGTCGTTAATGAGTTGTCGCAGCTCGCGTTCTATCCGCAGCAGGGTGGTGCGGTCGCGCGGGTTGCGGGAGAGCGTGGTCCTGATGAAGTTGATCAGTTCTTGGCCGTGGAGTTCGGCTCGCTCGTCTGGGGATGGGAAAAGACAGGACATTAAAAAATCTGTGTAAGTTACTATAAAGAAGCAAAAGTTTTTTTTATTTATTTCTAAACCCAAAAATGGTTCAGAGTAACCTCCACTCTTTCTGCTTATTTTACCACTTTCGAAGTCTTGTATATTGAATAGGAAGGAGAATAAAAGGAAAATAATATTACGTTAAGGCTTACACAGCCTTGAAGTATAATAACAGCGCTGCCCATATGAAAATATAAAACAACTGCAACTACTTTTCTAGAGCGTTATTTTCTGTTACTTAACTAAAAATAACGTAACTTGTAAAATATTATGCTCATATGTAGCATTAATATAAAAATATAGCATAACGTAAACGGATCGCCTTTCATTTCTTCTATAGCGAGCTTGCGAACTCGCCTAGTTTACAGAAGAAAAGGAAGGCGATCCGTTTACGTTACGCTCATAATATGTGCTGTGCTGTGACTTTAATTAATACAACGTGTTACCTGAATCAGCCCTGGTGAAGGGTATATGCTTGGGTGTCTCCTTTTTGTCCGGACATCTGTAAATAAAAATATAAAAGATTTAGTGAGATGTGGGGTAGGTTAGGTTACCCATAATAGATATTGCAATATCTTAACCCGCGGTATAGGAGAAATTTACTATTAACACAGAGCGTTGCGTTTCGCGAATTTTGACATTCTGATTGCATTTCCGTGTTTAGATATAACATGTTGCACACGTAGGTTCCGGCTTAGTACCTTTTTTGCAACACCTCTGTAGGTATATCAAAGATTAAACATTATAAAATATTATTCTTTATAAAATACCTGCAGTAGCTCTGGTCTTCCTCAAGGTCGAGACTAGACGATTTTCGAAGCGTATTGTCATTTGTATCACCTGTAAAAACAAACCATTTTTAGGTACTATTATTTCAATTATTTGATAATATAATGAAGTTTATCTTGCTGTCCTACAGCTTACAATAATGTGGCATGTGTGTGAAAAAAGAGAGTAGGTAGCTTTTGGGGAATTTTGTTCTTGTTCACACAAATGTATTCTCAACTAGGAATAGACAGCACAGGTGCGGTTTCTAAATAATATTTACCTAATAGTTCATTATCGGAGCAGTCTGGACACTCGTCTGATATCCCGGAGTCTTGCTTCTGAGTGTATTTTCGCCGGCGACCCCTGAAAAAGAAATAGTTAAATTAAAAATAATATTAAATAGTGCTGGACCTAGGTTAGGTCCCTGAGGAACTCCTATACTGTATTCAAATATTATATTTAAATGTTTCGTTTCTTCGTCGTTGTCCCTTGCTTGCGTTATCTGTGGACGAGTGTAACATACCTGCAGTCCCTGTCCCGACAGAGCGCCTACCTCAGCTATTGTAACACCCAGGCCTGCTGCTCCAGTTTACTAGGGAGCAAGGCTGGCTGAGCTGAGCTGAATTCCAGTCGAGAGAGCCAGGTGCAGGTACTTACACCCCCCAGAGAATAGAATAGAATACAATACCTGCAGTCTCTGGAGTCGGCGCCACAGACGCAGGCGACGCGCGGGTGGTTCGACAGCAGCTGTGTGTGCGGGCTGGGGCGCGCTCCGTGCGCCGGCTCCGTTTCCGTGTCCCAGCCTTGCGTTATCTGTGGTCGAGTGTATTGTTAGCTAAAGTTATTATTATATAACTGTTCAGTGGGGTTAACAGATAATTACGTTGCAAAATTACAGTGGGACTACCACACATAAGCAGTGTCGCTCACCTGTCAAACACTTGTCAGATCCATACAAGTTCCGAGAGATTTGACAAGCTAGCTCCGCTGCTTATGGACTGTTAATTACTAAAATATTAAGTTGTATTCTGATAACTGTTCAGTAATTTTTCCAACGTAATTTGCAAAACGGTTAAACTACGAGTGATGGTAACATAATTCCACTTATATGAGATTTCGTGAGTTATTTTAAATAGAAATTCATATATGTAATAGGAAAATCTGTGTAAGGGATAAAAATTTAGATAGGGATAACAGAGCAATAAATATAATGGTAAAATTATTATGGAAATATTCACTTTCCTTTGCAATATTAGTAGGAAGTATGATAGAAGCATCATATCTATTAACTAACTAAACTAGAGATATTAATAATTAGTCTACATATGAACTACTTATGGTATAAAATTCTCACCTGTATCTCGACAGGTTGTTTCCTCACGTCATCACTTACACTATTACTAGCACTAACACTATCACTACACTTGACCCTACTGACTTGACTAGACGTATCACTTTCCACTTCACTTATCGTTCTTTCCTTAACACTTTTACCGTTATTGTTATTAACCGTTATAACGTTTTCTTTGTTATTGTTAGTTATAACGTTAACGTGTTGACTGTCGTTTCTGTTGATAACGTTAGCACTGTTAGTTATAACGTTAACGTGTTGGCCGTTGTTTCTGTTGTTAACGTGTTGCGCGTTGTTTTTAACGGGGGGTAGGGGGGAGACGGTGCGGGGGGGCGATGCTGACTCGCGGATGGCCTGACTTCGCACCAGTTGCTTGGATTTGAAGCTCTGAAACGAAAGAAAATATTGCGTTATTTCTAATTTGTAATTTTATATTGTTTTATCATTAAGATACATAGAGCATGTAATCGTTCACGTGTGGACACAATAGTCTCAAAATTAAACTGCGTCTAGTTAAAACCATCACGAAACTTTTTGACAGATTTATAAACATAAAAGAAAACCATGGTTTCACCTTGGGTGGATCAATACTCTGGCATCTAAAACCTTCGGTCAGTGTGGCACGTACAGTCTGAGGCAAACTAACCTGACCCCTCTCTTAGTGACAATGATACCTGAGAGGGTTCAGCTTTTTTTGCCGCAGACTGTACATATTATTATAGGTATACTAATTACTGGGCCTGATCATTATGGAGTTACTTACCCTATTTCTGTGGAGAGGCCCGCTCTCTCTCTCCTCGGGGGCGGGGTAAGTTTTCTCCACATCTGACGTTTCCATGGTAACACTGGAAATAAAAAAGAACAAACATAAGTTTCATAATATTATAGACATATAATCGCATGGCCTAATTGAGTCTTTTATCTTACTACTTTTACAGGGTGTTGCACTTTGATAATTTCGCAGAAAAAAAACGTCGTACGAATTTCTAATCGAAGTAGAACAAAAGACGTACAGAGTGATGAGCTGGTCATTCGAGTTATCTTTCAAATTTTATACCAAGGACTTTATTAAGTTTTAGTTAAAATACTTACAATAATTATTTGATTTTTATTTAAATAAATAAAAAAATAATTAAATAACTCACCTAGTAGAAATCGAGGCTTCCAAAAACCGAACAAAATACAGCACTAATTCAAAAACACCAATCTAATAATTTCCAAAAGGGGATATGACAACCATCAACTAACACACGGAATTGGACCTTAAAGTGACTACAAGAAGGCAGCTAATACAACTACAAGTTACACGTATTATATAAAAAAGGGGGTGGCTGTAAAATTTTCACGTGGTCTTTGTTTTAAGTTGAAACATTGACCACGATGCGCCAATTTGGTATTTAAGCTCGATAGTCTTTGGGTTGGGTTTTGATTGTCAGGTGTTTCGGACGGTGGGTCGACGGATTGCATTGTTCGTGTTTTGAGTTCAGTATCGCGAGATGGCTGGTAGCGGGCGGTCGTGTCGGCTGCGCGCTTTCATTGGCGACGCCATGCATCTGTGGAGGAAGGAAAGATAACATTGTACTCACGTGATAGGTTGAAAAGTGTGGCATTATTGTTTTTTTTTTAATAATACCTAGGTACCTTTTTATACAGAATATTGCAAAAGTAAAGTAAGAATAGTAAGCCGAAAGAGGGTAACTCAGGAAGGGGTCATTCTGTACAATGTTTACCGTTTACGGCTGTTGATAATTGAAAAAATAAATAGTTTCCTGTATGTACCATGGTTGCAAATTCGTGTGTAGAGAAGCCAATATACAGGCTGTCCCGTAAATAGTGGACCAACAGACCCCCTGAGTCATCCCCTTTCCGGCCCACTATTTACGGGACACCCTGTACTTTTCGCGGGTCGTAAAACAAAAGGTCATCAGTACTTTGAGTGGTGATAGGGGTGATTTTGCAGCGACATGATTCAGAATAACCCCTAAAACCCTTAAAATATCAAAAATCAATTTTACACGGATTATTTCCAATAATTTTCAAGTAACTATTAATCCTATCCTATTTTATTCTTCTATGGGTGTGTAAGTACCTGCACCTGGCTCTCTTGAGTGGAACCTTTGTGCATATCCCCAAGGACTAAACTCCCTTACAAGGGTTATTTCCAATAATTTTCCTTCTAATAGATAGGTAGGAGTACACCTTCGGCTATAGTAGTAGACACAACAAACGAAAAACCACCAAATAAAAAAATAAAAAAACACGCACTCACGCCTTGTACTAATGTACTCCCTTGCGGGGTAGGCAGAGGTGCATTGCTGCACCCACTTTTCGCCAGAGTGTTATGTTAGTCCCAATGTAATAGGGGGCGGGCCTATTGCCATTTTACGGGCACATCCAAGACCCGAGGACAAATATCTGTGTTTAAACAAATATCTGCCCCAGCCAGGAATCGAACCCGGGACCATCGGCTCAGTAGTCAGGGTCACTAACCACTACGCCATTCGGTCGTCACCACCAAATAATCCAGCATTTATAAAGGACAAACAAATCACTACGCTCAATCACTGACTCACATCTTGGCAGAAAGCCTAAACAATTTGTAAACGCCTCGCCATTACCATAAAACTATGCACCTTAATGTCAAGGTCGTATGAGTCAAGTTCCAACGAAAACTGTGCTTTGTGTTTGTGACCCCCCATTAGTTTAGTTTGAGCGGTACTAGTTGGTATGAAACGGCTGTCAAATTAGAACTTTAGCCTTTTTATAATGAACAAACACATAAACACACGTAGATACGTGAAACTTATAACACCTCTCTTTTTGGGTCGGGGGTTAAAAATGGCAGTCACCTTTACCCAGCCTTTACTGGCCGAGTAATAATAACTTTACGCCTAAGTCCCGAGAACTAATAAAATTCGTCACTACAGTTACATTGCCACAACCCATCAAGTCCTTAGGGTCAATTCAGACGTACCACAACCACACCACAACCACAACCACACCACAACCACGCGGTGTGGTCGGGCGTATATTTTGTATTGACAATGAATAATCCAATTCACACGTGCCACATTTTGTCGTGGTTATCGACCACCTGTGTAATACGACCACATCGCAACCACAACGCAACCACATCGCAACGGCAACGCCGCCACGCGGCGGCGGCACCGCGGCCACCTCCTCTCCCTATTAAATGCACACGACGACGTGGTTACCACATCGCAATGACAGCGACAACGCAACCACATCGACTTTTTGTCGCTGCCACAACGCAACTGCAAAAAGCCGCTATCACACAATTGACACAATTCACACGTAACCACAGCTTGACCACATTTTGTCGCTGCGACGTGGTGTGGTTGTGGTACGTGTGAATTGACGCTTACTCCTGTGGTTCCTTCAAATGAAGAAAGGGGCTTAGGCCTAGTCCACCACGCTGGCCAAGTGCGGGTTGGTGGACCCCAACACAAGCAAGCTAGTTCTGAGAGAGTTGTCGGGTAAGTGGGCAACCCGACTGTCAGATGTTTTCAAGCTGCCCGAAGGCTTCTGACTAGGCTTTACGATCACTAATGAAAATCGTACCTGTAGTTTACATAACTCTATTTCAGCTTCAGCAAAACTATGAGTCAGACAGCCTACGCTCGGGGTAAAGGTTAGACATGGGGTTGTTTTAACAAAGGCCAATAATACTGGTTCGCGAAATTACTTACGCCTACATAATTTTCTTAACCCCTAATCGACAAAGAAAGGCGTCATACGTTAGCTAGTTTTCGTATTTCCTCCGGGAATCTTCTTGTTCATCTTACAACGACTTAGCCGTTGAAGAAGAGTGATATAAATTACTAGTTTTCAGTACTTTTTAAGAGGAGTGACTAGGCAATCCTTCCACCAAGGTGACCAACCATAGTCTTTTCCGCCAGAAACGGCCGTTTCTAGCGTTTTTTATTTTATTTTTTTATTTGGCTCACTAAACTGAGCTTAGTTACTACAGCTTTCAAAATCTATTGCCTAACTACCTTACAATGAATAAGCCCTACTAGAAGTGAGCACAACATGCATAAAAAATAATAATTACATTTTTACAAAAATGAACTCAGTGCTATCCCAATAACTTAATATGTAAACAACTTATGCTACTCACTTAAACAAATTCTCTATAGTTAATTACATACTACAATATAAAATAAGATCTACAACAGTATTTGTGTTATATTATTGCTATACCTACTTAATTAACTAAAACAACCCGTAGACGCGAAAACAAATACATTATATATAATAACACTTTTCAACTGGTACTTAATTGATGAGACGCGTTTGTTACATTAACTTCTACATTGTAGGTAGGTACTGGGTATTGGAGGTAGGCTCTGAAAATCCTAATACGCATTACGAGGGCGTCAAACGGCAGTTTTGGGAAAACCGCTTTCAAACGAAGGTTATGATTGTTATTCAATTGGCGGCGCTAGTTGGTCTTGGGTTAAACCTTAAGCTAGCCTTTTCCGTTTAGGACTAATTTGGTGCTTTTCTCACTGGAACTTTTTCATTGCTTGCGAGTGTACTTAGTATTATCATAGAATAACAACGCAACGCCTCCTTTAAAATGGATTATGCAATAATTTAAGATTTCGACAAAATTCTACCACTAACGACATCTTACGGATGATTCAAAACTAAACTATCTGGTTACAGTCCTGCTAAGGAGATTGTCATTCTGTGCTAGTCTCGTTATTCTATGTATTATCTTGTACAGTGGCGTGCACATTACAGCGGGACGGTAAAGTTATGCCGTCTTGACGTCAAGAAGTAACAAACATACAAAATTTCGCCTTTATAATATTAGTGGGAGCTGGTGCCTGAGATACAGGCCACCACCTAGTTCAGGCCCCAGCGTTCTTAAAACTTGTACTGGGCTTAGTCCTAAGTCAGTTTGTAATTTAATTTTAAGTTGTGTACATCTATTTATTGTATTAGGCTTAGCTTATTGCTTAATATTTTTTTATTTATTTATTTATTTAATTTTACTTAGCATTATCTTGTACAGTGGCGTGCACATTACACCGCGACGACGTCACGGTGCAATCGTGCCGCATGCCGGCTATCGGCTTGTACGCTATTTCCTTAGCTAGGGGTGGCACTCTATTCTATTCTATTCTCTGTGGGGGTGTTAGTACCTGCACCTGGCTCTCTCGAGTGGAACCTTTGTGCATATCCCCAAGGCCTAAACTGCCTTTCTAAGCTTGGACCATTTCCCACCAGGCTGGTCCACTGCGGGTTGGTGGGTTCACATATCTAGATGTGATAGATCTAGATATGCAGGTTTCCTCACGATGTTTTCCTTCACCGTAAGAGCGATGGTATACATTGTACTTAAGTTAAAAGAACTCATTGGTACATGTCAGCGCCGGGATTCGAACCCGCATCTCTTGCGTGAGAAGCGGGCGCTTACCCGATTGAGCTACCACCGCTCTGGGATGGCACTCGCTTTCACATAAATATTAAAGGTAAGCGTCCACATTTCCGCATCGTATGCAACGGAAGCATTGCATTCACTATTCTTTGTATAGAAATTCACACAAGTGATATCGCCGTGAATCGATCTACCAGAAGATGGATTCAGATCGGGCATCCCTACCTAAGAGTATCTTCCTTTTCAATGACCGTCTGACATCATTTACGCTCGCTCCCGCATAAAAACAAATCTGAATAATAATAAACATATAATATAATATAATGTGGCAACCCTACACCAGCGTGTCTGACAAGGCCAGGGTTATGTGGCGAGTCAGGGCCGCCTTACGTAACCCCCCACTTTAGCCGTGTCAGCTGATTCTGTCGCACCTTTACTGTGATTTTTATACATTACTAGCTGTTCCCGCGAGCTTCGCTTCGCCTTAAAAAGTTTTCCCGTGGGAATTCCGGGATAAAAAGTAGCCTATGTTCTTTCCCAGGGTCTATAACATATGTATACCAAATTTCATTCAAATCCGTTCAGTAGTTTTGGCGTGAAAGAGTAACAGACAGACAGACAGACAGACAGACACAGTTACTTTCGCATTTATAATATTAAGTTAGGATGTAATAGGAAAATTGTACCGAAATCGGGTCTTAGCTGGCATAAATACCAATGCAGTCTGGAAGAAATAAACCTGACCCCACTCAGGTAGAATAGTCAATCTGAGAATGACTCAATTTTGGGAGAATGTGGGTAGTTATACAAAGATAACACTGACTACAGAGATCAGTCAATTTAATAACTGACCGCTTTGACTGACTGATTTTATCCGCGATTCAAAATTAGAATAGCATACTTACTACTTTATTGACTAAATAGGACACAAATAACAATTTATAATACAGTGGATACAACGCAATAGGCGGCCTTATCGCTAAAAGCGATCTCTTCTAGGCTTCTTCAATTACAACTGTTTTAATGTAACAGACACAGTGGCTAACGATACTTTACGATAGAAAAGCTCTTACGTAATCATCAGCCAATAAATCGACCACCGCTGCATCAGGACACTTGATGCTCGATTGAAAAAAATTTTAGGTCGCCTTGGAGGTGCGGACTGAGGCGCGGGAGGAATATGTCAAAACCGCGCGACGCCATTGGTGCGCGCTATGCCGCTCGGCCGCTATTGGTCTATTGCTCCGAATCCTCCCTTATCATTCGTTCATAAATTCATCCCACTTGGTTACGAGTGCAACCTCAGTTCTCTGACGAATTACCTCATTCCCTAAGCTCATAAGTTGTTTAGTCACTGCAGAAACCGTAAGAAGATTATAACAGTTACTGCACTCAGGTCAGGGCCGTGACTTTGAATCAGCTCTTTGTTATACAGGGTGCTAATGTGAAGATAATGTGTGATAACCTTGAGTTGTAATTACAATATACCGTAGGAAAATCCGTAATAAAGACTACCTATCAGAAACCCTATTTTATCGTACGGATTGTCATAAATGTATGGAGAAACGGCGTCGGCAATGCCTATGAAGTGGACGCACTTGTGTGAATTTCTATAACACAGAATAATTGATGCAATTCGTCGGTGGCTGAGGAGAAACGTACACGAAAATCCGAAAAACCACGTAATAGTTATGTATAAAGAATAGCTGAGGATCTAGTACAGGTTTGATAGTTTGTCGAAAACTGTAAAAGTTTACGTTTTCTCGCATACTAAGTGTCGCCCCTCATGGAAACTATCATGAAACTTTTAACAGATAATGTATGCAGATGATAGGAGATATCGTAAACTTTTTTCGTTTTCACAAATAGAAACCCGTACTAGAGGCTCTGGAGGGCGATACAATATCGCTACTATGTACAGTTACTCAGCTGATCCTTATCAAACTCCACCTATAAACTGGCGTTGATTTAAGTGTTCAATACTACTGTAGCCTGATTTAAGTGTTTCCTAAGGCCACGGGTAGGTCAGCCGGCCTATCTCCAGTTGGATCAATCACATTAGCTAGGTATTATGCGGACTTTTAGGTAGTTGAAGGGTGATAAGGCAATTTTATAACGCAAAAATGGTGCTACTTATTCTATTCTATTCTCTGTGGGGGTGTTAGTACCTGCACCTGGCTCTCTCGAGTGGAACCTTTGTGCATAAATCCAAGGTCTAAACTGCCTTCCTAAGCTTGGACCATTTCCCACCACACTGGTCCACTGCAGGTTGGTGGTTGACATTTCTAGATGTGCTAGATTTAGATATGCAGGTTTGCTCACGATGTTTTCCTTCACCGTAAGAGCGATGGTATACATTGTACTTAAGTTAAAAGAACTCATTGGTACATGTCAGCGCCGGGATTCGAACCCGCATCTCTGGCGTGAGAAGCGGGCGCTTACCCGACGGAGCTACAACCGCTCCTGGTGCAACTTATTTTTTTTATACAGGTTTGCGTTTATATCAGACATTGCAATGGATTAGTTACAGAAGACAGAAGACTAAAGTCCAAGTATAGAAATGCTTTTAAATCTTTTTAACAAGACTCGAAGTTTGTAGGGACAACTGACGCAGATTTCAAAATTTCCGTACAAAACAAACCCTTATCGAAATTACATCTACGCCATAAAAAATATAACACATAACCTAGAAAATTGTAAGCAACTGATGGAAATTTCAAAATTTCCGTACAAACCCTCATCAAAATTACATCTACGCCATCAAAATCATAACACAACACCCTCACCTAGAAAATTGTAAGCATCTTATTTCTAACGTGAAAAAGTGCATATCAAACAGAAATCCACCTTAACACCTCGAACATAGGAGCTCAAATCACGACTTTAAGGCTCTGATTGCTTTTCCTATAACGACTGACTCAGGTGGGTAGAAAACCTTGAAACTGTGAGTCACTGAATCGAATATTCTCTTTATTCCATTACTGACCTTATTACACAGGAAACATGATTCGGAATTGATAAAAACGTGTAAGGGTTGATAGTGTAATCCAGCGTTTTCCAAACAAAGAAATTCCACACGAAAGCTTATTCGAAGACTAGCCGTTCCCGCGAGCTGCGCTTCGCCTTAAATAGTTTTCCCGTGGGAATTCCGGGTTCAAAAGTAGCCTATGTTCTTTCTCAGGGTCTACACCATATGTATACCAAATTTCATTCAAATCCGTTCAGTAGTTTTGGCGTGAAAGAGTAACAGACAGACAGACAGACAGACACAGTTACAGTTACTTTCGCATTTATAATATTAGGATTAGGATAGTTAGGATGTACTTGGTGCTTTTAAAACTTCTTCTTATAGTCTGCTCAGCCATTAAAAGCCTGAAGACAGAAGACAGTCAGAATTTGTCTTTTGACCTCCTCTCCTACTCTCCACCTGGAGGTTGGCGGTACTATGTATTATGTTTAACAAGCTTTGGTAACAAGAGTAGATTTTTCAATTTCATTATGCAATTAAAAATGAAATCCCCGCGGTAAATTTTGCGTTATGCTCCGGAACGATTGACGATCTGGAGGACAGGAGGATGGATGAGAAAGTATCGAATATAAAAATTTCAATGGTTTTAAATTTTCTCAGTGATAGGACTTGTCAAAAAGAGGAATTTCCAAAACCAAGACAAGACCTCCCGAAGCAAAGCTCGCGGGAAAAAGCTTGCTAGTAAACAGTTTGGGAACCACTGGGTAAGTTTACATAAATCTCAGAAATTAGGTCGAAGTGGCGATTACAGTTTTCAGATGGCATTAGTGCTGCCCTATTCTTAGCAATTCTGTTTTACCAAAGCTATATTCGATTCTTAGCCCCTACAACTACGTTCAAGCAAGCAGGAGCGGCTACGAACCTACTCCTACTACCTGTGCCTAAAGTTCCTTAAAACTATCATGACTGAAGAAAGTCAAAGTCAAAGTCAAAGTCAAAAATTTTTATTCATCGTACAAATATAAAATTTTCTGATGGACGTCAATTTTTACAAATTACTCTTTACTCTAGAAAGAAGAAAATTTAATAGACCTATAGATATCCAGCCAGAAAACTCGATTTATAATATCTTAAGGTCTTCGCCCATTATAACAACTCCACGCCAACGCGGCAGCAAATCTACTCACACTCCTTTAGTTTTTCTAGACATTTAGTGTACGATGCGTAGGCCACTCGTTGTACACTACTTTATAATATTTTTTTGAAATTAAACCTTGAACATATGACACAGGGCTTAAATATCAATGTCTAGCACAGAGTCGAGTCGCCGGTGAGTTGTTATAATGTGCGAAGACCTTTAAACGAGTTTATCGACGTCGATAACGGATTCGTGCTGCACAGAGCCAGGTCTTCTAGCGTTTGTCACCGCAATAAAAGGATGTATATATATGCAACTTTGGTTAGGTGAATCTAAATCATGAAATTCATATGTTGGTAGCTAGAGGTAGAAGCGCGGCAGCATTTTTAGTTTGCGGGTGGCATACATATCTCTTTTGCTGACCGTACCTACATCTTCGCGTCCCGTGCTATCGCTCCCTAGCATCGATCCCCTCTCTGCCGGGGTCAGTGAACTCCCAGTAGGTGACTGGGTCAGCGGGCGTGTTGAGTAGGAGCCGATGGGATGACGAAATTCATTACCGGTAACGGGGTTCAAGATTCTGTTCCTTTTTAATAATTGTGTTTGCAATTTGTAAAAGTCATGTAACAATAAGCGTCCGTAGTCGGGCTAGCTTCAGTAATCGTAACTGATTACTAAGGTTAAGCAAAACATGGCATGGCCTACCATTGGATGGGTGACCAATTTCAAGTTGTTCTTTTCTAAACGTTTCCGTGCTTCGCACGGCACGTTAGGCCGTGGGTCCCGATTGCTGTTTCAGCAGCAGTCGCTAAGCCTAGTCAGAGGCCTCCGGACAGCTTGAAAACATCTGACAGTCGGGTTACCCACTTATATACCCGACCATTCTCTCAGTACAAGCTTGCTTGTAGGTTCTAAAAATTGGAATCAAACGGAAGTTATCTGGTAGATGTTACTCTTCACCTAACACCTTGCGTTGAAACCGGGCGGTTGTTATGAAATTCGATTCGCTAGTCGGTCTGCCGGCTCACCACGCCCACCCATGGCTGCATCTTTGTGGATGCATTCGGATGAACAGATTTTAATGGATTAGCATACCGGGTGGCAACTGTGGCTTAGATGTAGGGGGTCTTGGATTCGAGCTCTACACGGATGATACTATATATTGGGAATATAATAGTTTTCTTTTCGACGAAATACAACAGTGGAACACAGTAGATGTGTTTTATTTATATCTAAAATGTCCTCATAAATTTGAAGTTCCAGTCCCCTATGTTTTAAAATTTAGCCGGTAAATTGACTCTGCCTGATCGGGGGGTATAGTTACCACCATAAATCACATGTTTGACAAATTAGAATTTTAATTTCTTTTTAAATTGCAGTACACTGACTGAGTAAAATCTAATTACTAAAAATATTTTTGGCACTTTTAATTTTGACTAACAATTTTCGACATGTTTTACTAATTCACTATGGATGTTATATCTGAAAATAAATGTTTAATAATAATAATAATAAGCGGCAGGGCAGCTTGTGGCGAGCTGTTGGGCATTAGCGACCCCACCCACCCGATGCCGGGGAGAACCCCTGTTCCTCATCTCTGGCTTGCCTTTATTGGTTGTCCAGAGTGAACACTGACGAGGAACAGGATCTCCCACCTCTTGCTTGCCTTCATTAGTTGGCTTGAGTGGTGTACCGCTAGAGCAGCAATGCTCGAGGAAGGATGTATTACCCAGTAAGGTGCTTGTAGGGATCTTGACCGATAACGCGATTGTCCTGAGAGCCGTGGAATACCTCTCCATCCTTAGCACCTCATGCCATGTTGCCCCCTTGTTGCTACGTCAATGTAATGTGCTAGCGACTGTTTTGGGGGGCCCATTTACTGTGTGTGCGAGTCACCCCCTGCCTTTTTATCCGTGTGTGAAACATATAGGTCAGGCAGGGGCCATAGTCCTTCCATAGTCCCAGTTACCCAGTCCATTTAGCACCCCCTTCCATAACCCTGTATTAGTTTTCTCCATATCCTACAATAGTCCTGCACTAACCGGGGATTTTCCTTGGGTTTACTCTATAGTTCACACAGGGAAAATCGTCGGTTGGTGTCACATTCCATATAGATTAATGTTGTCAAACGGGCCTCTACATGTTGGCTTCGGCCCCATGCACGCCTTCCAAATGCCCGGGGCCCCATGGTCCCGTGATGGTAAAGACACAACATAATAATAATAATAATAATAATTAATATTGACTCTATAGATTTAGATACTTATTGTAAATATTTGTACGCCCATAGGCCTTTTCATGTACCCAAATTCTGGAACAAATAAATTATTGTACATTTACTTACTTTACTATACAAACTATTTCCGGTTTCCAACTGCCTAAATCTTTGGGGCTAGTCTGGCCTAAATTAAACCTGATAATATAGTCTTAACAATATCATCTAATGAATATAACGTCCGTTGCCCAAAGAAGCCGTTTAAAAATATCTTGATATTTAAATTTCAACGGTCAGTTAAATTTGGCTGTAGGGTCAACCGTCCTAACATAATCTGACCGCTTTCAGTATAAAATAAAATGCATAATTATTCTGGCAAAAAGGTCCTAAGTATATCCGGCTATGGAAGATTAGTACTTTTAAGAGTTGATAGTGCGGATGATTTTGGATTCCATAAGACGTAGGGAACCACAGTTGTTCAGGAATTTTCAGGAATTTACAGGAGCCCCGAGTCACCCTTTCTTTTAAAATTGAAAACGAGATATCATCACTACATAGTATAAACAACTTTGTCTGTCCCTTTGTTTGCTTAAATTTTTAAAACCACGCAATGGATATTGATGTGGGTTTATTAAATAGATAGAGTGATTCAAGAGTACTTTTTTAAGCTTGTTTTTTATGTGATAATTATTACCTATAATTCAAATAAAAAAATAATAATAAGAGGATGGCTTATGCTAATAAAATGCGAGTTTTTCTGTAGTGAGAACTTATTACCGTTAGGGTCTGTTTCACAATCTCTGGTTAGTCGCTACCTGATGGATAAAATACATGCTGTCACTCTCTGTTATTATTTTTTAGACAGTGACAGCATGTATTTTATCCGACAGGTAGCGACTAACCAGACATTGTGAAACAGGGGCTTAGACTACAAATTTACTTCCGAAAACTAAACATAGAAATAATTACCCTTATCCACTAGGCCAATAGATACCTAGCTGCCCTAAACACTCCAATTAGTTAACAATCTAGCGCCCCTAATCTATCTATGCCATTTGCGTACCATGCTTCACGGCAGTTACCCTAAACCGATCTTCTTTGTGACTATTTATTTGAGGGTCAAGTTTATCCAGTAATCCAGTCCCCTATACAGGTTGTTGCAAAAAGGGTATGCTAAGCCAAAAGGGGGTGACCCAGGGGGTCATCCTGAACAACTTTTGTTGTAGGAGTTTTGAAAATTCACGTTTTTTTTCCTTTTCTATAGAAACTTTGTTGGTCACCTCATGTGACTTTTTACTATGGAAAATGAATAATTTTTTCTGCGAATTTCAAAAATCGTAGAACTAAAGTTGTTCAGAATGACCCCCTCAGTCACTCCCTTTCGGCTTAGTATACCCTTTTAAAAAAAATTGAACTGTTTATTTAATAAAAAAAGGTTAATTGGATAAATAATTCCCGGGTTTAATCTTTACATATTTGAGATTTTGCAACACCCTGTATATTACACTCGCGGGCAATGAATATATGATCCAGTGACAATAGCACCAAATTGACAACATTTCAAATAAAATTCTCACCGATTTTATTTTATTTTCGACGAGATATCACAAATTTAGATGACCCGTATTTTTTTATTTCTTAATATTTCTATGTTTTAATATATTTTTTTAATTTCAAAGTTCAAAATATTTTTAGTGTGAGTGACGTCACGTCGAGGCTTGGGATAAAAATATTTTCGTTGCCTGCCTAACCTAAAAAAAAAAGTTGGATGACATTAACTATGCATTAACTTGACATGAACAAGGACCAATCAACTTCAACTTCAACTTTATTTTGTGGCAAGGACCAATCAGGAACTCCCGTCATTGACAAGGACACATAAAAGTGACAGACATTTGAGTGATGTTTGTCGTTTTTTTTTGTTCATGTTTTAGAAGTAAAAGCGCGTTTAATTATTATGCCACATCGTGATGTCACGAATGATAATTTAGATTTTTATGTTTTTCTCTGAAATAAATCAATAGAAAAATCGGAAACATTTTTTTTTGTGAATATTAGAGCCATATCTCTAAATGGTTTTCGAATTTCAATTGTATAAAATTTTGAAATGTTGTCAATTACTCCTAAACGGATAAAGCTAGCTTAATGACGCCGTCTGCAATATTGTAGTAAGTAGGTACATACATAATTAACAGCGCATCAGACTAAGTATTGTGTTAAAATTATAATTAAGTATATGTTTTAAAAAATTGGGGCCATTTGGTGACGGCATTTTGTAAGCAAATACTATACTATAAGTAGGTACTTACATATTGTATTACATTTTACACTATACCTACATGTACACACATTTATACATATTGTATTTTTTCTCCCTTTCCTATCAGATTAAAAATAAGTCTTATTCTTCACGTGCCAGTGAAGAACTTACATACATGGGGGTGCATGAAGGATAACATTACTTATGCAAGAAGGCTGCATTAAAAGTGGAGCCTTCGCCGAGAATAGAATAGAACAACGTTAAGCGCGCTCTACACTCGCGCCGTGAATTCACGGCGTGAATTTACGCCTCCGTTCGCGCACAAGTGTGTCTCTCCACACTCACGAAGTTTCGCAGTGTTGTTCGCAACTTCAATGAAAATATATAGATAAAACAGCGAGTGTAGTCTATGCGTTCAGGTTCGCGCGCCGCGTACATTTTATCGCGGGCCGAAAAACCGACACCGGACGGGAAGCGCCGCGAACCGCGAACGCGAAGGCGCGAACAACATCTGCACTCGCGTTTCGCGCTTTCGCGGGAGTTCGCGGGCTTTCGCGGCGCGAGTGTGGAGCGCGCTTTAACGTTAGTTCGCGTTTTTCACGACCACAGCGGAACCTTGGCATTTGTACAATTTACCGGAGGTTCGTTTTAAATATCATGTGCAAGTGGTTATTTTTATCAACATGTTGGTATGTGGGTATTCCACGGTATTTGAGGTAGAATGCAGTAGCGATAGCTACCTTTAGTATATTATATGTTTGCAGTAAGTATGCAGTTGACAGAAAAAACGAAAGAGTGTCCGTTTGTTTAAATTATCGCTAAACAACTTTTATACTGCGACTTCCGAAATCTCGTAAAATCTAACCCTTTCGCCACAGCGACCAACCCTATTCTAGCTCTAGATTTCGTCACCGACAGACGAGGAATAAGCGAAAATATTATGAAACTTTTGGGCGGACGGTACGTTTAATACAACAAAATATAGAGACGACAAGGAAGCAGTCAAAAACTGCGTAGGTAATTGTGTAACTTTCCGTTTTTGGCTAAAACGACAATAAGTTCTAGGGTCTTATTACTATAGACATAGGTTTTAAAAATAGTAATCAGCATAACAAAGATACCTAGCAGTCTTAAAAAAACGCTTTCAAACAAAATTCAGTTTTTTTTCAACCTACGGTGCTAGTTAACATTTGTAATCCCCATAACGCGACTAGGGAGGTAGCTGGCAATCCGGGACCATAAACGCGGTTGCTAAGAGATCACCTCAATACTTTAGCAACTGGAGCATCATCTCAAATCAATGATACGCACAGGCACCCTATTAGGGCATGCAATACCGGAACAATTTTCAATACCGGTATTGAGTTCCGGTATTACAACTCAATACCGGGATCCCGGTATTAATACCGGTATTAGACTTCCTTCTAATAAATGGCATATACTGTGTTTAAAGGTCGTAAACGTCAAAATCGTCGCTTTATTTTGTTGTAGATTTTTACGAGAATTAAGTTTTATTTATTAATTATCAGTTTAAATTTTGGAATTTTTTTTTTTTTACATCCGGTGTCGGTTTACGCATGGTCAACAGTACATTTCTAGTACCCAAAACTGCATTAAACGGTTGGGAACAAGTGCGTTTTCACAGTATATAGGAACACAAGGCTAACTAAATCTTAATCGCTTTATTTATAGCCTAAAAAAGTCCGATTCCGGTATTACTTCAATACCGGTATTAACTTTCAATACCGGTATTGAAAAAAGCGGGAATTTTGTCCGGGATCCCGGTATTACGGATACCGGTATTGCGGTATTGCATGCCCTACACCCTATATCTGTGCATTTTCCCGGCCCGATGACCTACTAACCGACTTCGGCACACCTCGGCAACCAACGGAAACACCCGAACGCAATGCGTGACCTGAAGGTGTGGTATCTGCGATTCGCGAAAGCGCGCGCCCGACGCTCAAGTTCACGGGAGCTGCGGTGGGAGCGACAGAGATGGGTATAGGGACGAGTGAGAGGCACGGGCGATTGAGGAACGTCTGGTGTTGATCCTTTGTGCACAGTTTTGGGTTAATGGGGCAAGTAGGGTTGTAGTTTTCGGCTCGTTAAGTTCAGTGTCGATAATTCGGTCGTGTTTTGTAGAAAGCGAAAAAGCTCCTCGACTACGAAATCCGAACAAAGTCACAAATTCAAATTCAAATTCAAATTCAAATTGTTTAATCGACGAAAAATTTTACAATTATTTGTCGATAGTCATCTACCACCATTTCACAAAGGCCCCGTCATTGAGAAGGAAAGAAATGGCGAAATAAACTCCTCGAGCATCTTTTCAACTTTTTCCTTATAATCTATTACAATTTTTACTTATATCTAGTACCTACAATTTTACTTAAGTACCTATATCCATTTCATTTTTTCAATAGCCTTAGCTGAGGTGGACAAGACCACGCGTTTTTGTCGTTTAAATAATCATTTATACTATAGTAAGCTTTACTACATAATGTAGCTTTAACATAATTCTTAAATTTTTGCTCAGTAAGGTTTATTGCTTCATTTGATAATTTATTATAAAAACGTATACAGTTCCCCATGAATGATGTGTTTGTTTTCGAAAGTCTGAGTGTGGGGAAAAGCAACTTATTTTTGTTTCTGGTCTCAATACCGTGAGTGGCTCCTACTTTACTAAATGAATTTAAGTTTTTACGAACATACATAATATTTTCATAGATATATTGGCATGGAACAGTTAGTATACCTATTTCCTTAAACGTATCTCTTAATGAAATTCTAGACCCTAATACATATATGGCTCGAATTGCTCGTTTTTGCAGAACAAAGATTTGATTAATGTCAGCCGCTCGTCCCCACAATAGAATTCCGTAAGACATAACACTATGAAAATAACTAAAATACACAAGCCTGGCTGTATCTACATCTGTTAACTGTCTAATGGTTCTAACCGCATAAGCTGCAGAACTCAATCTACCGGCTATCCTCTCAATATGGGGTCCCCATTGCAACTTTGAGTCAATTGTAATACCCAGGAATACCGTTTCATTTACTAACTCTAGCTTATCGTTATTCAATGTCAAATATGTCTCTACTTGTCTTACATTAGGCAAAGTGAATTTAATACATTTTGTTTTCTTGGAGTTAAGAGCTAAATTATTTACAGTGAACCAATTAGCAACTATGGAAAGAGTACTGTTTGCATTGTCAAAATTGACTTCTTGTCGCTTCAACTTAAATATAAGTGAAGTATCATCAGCAAACAGTACTATCTCACATAATTTATCTACCAAAAACGGTAAATCGTTAACATATACAAGAAACAAGAATGGTCCTAAAATCGAGCCTTGGGGAACACCCATACTGACAGGACAGCCAGCCGAACGCACTCCATTTATGTCAACTAGTTGAGTTCTGTTGCTCAAGTATGATTCCAATAATGTAAGAGCTTTGCCAGTTAGCCCATAATATTTAAGTTTCATAAGTAGAGTGGCATGATCCACACAATCAAATGCTTTCGATAGATCGCAAAATACACCCACAGCATCAAGACGTTCCTCCCAAGCACTAAATATGTGTTTGACCAACGCGACACCAGCGTCAGTTGTAGATCGACCTTTGGTGAAACCGAACTGTAATAATAAACTTACAGATTTTGGGAACTTTATACTGGTCCTCGGTATAATTCGTGACATAAAAATAAGGGCCCAATGTGAGGTGCACATCATTTCTGAAAATCACGATCTGGTATTTTAGTCCGAACTGCGTTATAACATGGAGTTTCAGGTTTTCCAAGGCAATTCAAAACTAAGGACACTGAGCGATTCTGAGCGACCATCACTGTTAACTAACACTCACTACTATTAGGCATAAGTCATGAATATCGGTTCAGCCGTAGGAAATCATTATCATAATAACAATACAGTGATACGGCTCGCGACCTATCACGTGAGTACAAATGTACAGCGAAAAGCGGGAGCTTACGAGTCACCTCTGATTACCCCTTCAGGGATTACAGTCGTGAGCTTTGTAAACATATACATTGCAGATACAATCGTCAATCTTACAACACTCCTTCTTTCTGTCAGAGTTAAACTAAATTTCCAGATTGCCAACGCACTCATACGAAAACGTAAGTATTTGAAATCGATGCCTCCCAGAAACCTATATACCTAGTGGACCTAGGTGTACGACCTGCCCTGTGACCTAATTGCGATGCGCTGTGACCTAGGTCGATCCTGGAGACCTGGACCTAGCTCTAAAATAGGTTGGCACGTTTGTTCTCATCGATTCGACTGTTTTAGTATCATATAAGATACCTAGTTTTAGTTATTTTCAATTCCTGTCCAAATAGATAGGAGGAAAGTAAATACTTTAGATCGGCTGAACATATTTGAGTAAATATCGTTTATACTTTATATTAATGTAGTTTATAAATATCTGTTATTTTCACACGCTACCCTTTTTCATTATTTCTATTTCCTTTCAATTTGGTTGTCTGGAAGAGATTACTTTTAGTAATAAGGCCGCCGATTGTGCTATTTATTTTCTGTTCATGTTTGTAATACTGTTTCTATTTTTGTGTGCAATAAAGAGTATTTTATCTTTATCTTTAAATTGGTATTTAAACGTGACACTTCACACCAAAAATACACAGTCGAAACCGTACCATACAGACAACCCATACTGAGATTTAGAATAGAATAATATTTATTTCAGACATAAGTCCATAGTTGTGTTAGTAACAATTTGGCTTATTATCTAGGTTAGTTACATTATTAAATTAAAAAGAATAACATTATTACATTATTAAATTATTAAATTAAAAACAATAATATTATTATTAATTACATTAGGTATGTATTGGTATCGATTCTGAAGGGCACACTTCCTAATTTTAAAATGAGCTAAAATTTCTAAATTTAACTGACAGCGCTAATTTTTGCTATTCTGAAGGCAACGATTTTAACGGCCAACTAAATTTAATAGGCTGATTTGACGTCTTTAAAATGAGTGTTCCCATACTTAGGACAAATACCAAATGATGGCAGCGAAATATAGATATCATGGAAATATAGTCGTTATTTTATTTTTTTAATCTTAATTTACTTTAAATACATAAAAACATTTTAAAAATATACTAAATGCATTTACAGCCTATTATTATCGTGAAAAGCATAACTATTAGTGTTTCCAATGTGACTCATTATAGGTAATTTAGAAATAAATTACTGGCAACCCCAAAAAAATACATTGACTTTTTCATTGTTTTCTTTCTCCGATTACCGGGAAAAAATTCGATGGTGATAAATACGATAGTTACGATACGAAAGATCTTAAATTATCCGTGATAGCTACTTGCTTACAAAGGTTTTCATTACACAAGTGTTCCTATAAGGTAAGCCATAAACATAGTGAAATGTTTAAGTACATGTAACTTGACGGATTCGTCTTTGAAATTCGTGTTGATTGTTACGAAGATTTTGTGCAAATCCATTATATAAAATGAGAAATTCGCACCTTATTCATATTCTGCTTATTCGTGTATATTTGCTTACGAAATATTTTATAATTTCAGATGCAAACATAACCTTAAAACATCAGCCAGCAAGTTATATGAAACACAACACCTGCATCAACAAGTATGAAAGGATCCAGTCGCATTCCCGTTCAGACTATCTAAGTTACCTAAACAGAAGGTTAGTATTTATACTTACTATGTAATAGAGTGAAACAAAAAGAAAAACCCATGTAAGTACTTACTTACAAAATTTACAAAATTAAATGATTGAGTGTTAAAGATACTTAAGTACTTCAATCTCTCTTAGCGGTGAAACGATTCATCATTAGCCCATAATCATCCACTGCTGGACATAGGCCTCTCCCAAGGAGTGCCACAACACTCTGTCCTCGGCCTTCCTCATCCAGCCACTACCGGCTACCCGCCTAAGGTCGTCGGTCCAGTGGGCAGGAGACAATTAGCCAGTCTCATTAATTGTCTAACGCTGATTGCATCAAAGTCTATCTTGGTACCAACCTACCTATACATACAGTTTGTTTTATGCAGTGCACTATGTGATGTAGTGAAAAATATTATAAATTATTCAATTTAGTTAATGTTATTCATATACTTATCATATTATTATTGTTACAGAACTAAATTGAAACCCAGGAAGGATTATAAAATCTTGTCTTCTCGAAGTGACCTCTTCCAAGACTTGTCAGTGCATATAATAAACAAGATTATTATATTTCATACAAAAGAACTTTGATAGATACATGTGGCTATGTTATAAAATGAAATAAAGCTTCTCTAAATTGTGTTACTTTCATTTTCTAGTGGTAATAACACTTAGTTGGCAGTGAATAAACTTAGTTAGTAAAGCTAACAAACCCCCTCTATTAATTGACAACATTTCAAATAAAATGCTCACTGATTTTATTTTATTTTCGACGAGATATCACAAATTTAAATGACCCGTATTTTTTTATTTCTTCATATTTCTATGTTTTAATATATTTTTTTAATTTCAAAGTTCAAAATATTTATAGTATGAGTGACGTCACGTCGAGGCTTTGGATAAAAATATTTTCGTTGCCTGCCTAACCTAAAAAAAAAAGTTGGATGACATTAACTTGACATGAACAAGGACCAATCAACTTCAACTTCAACTTTATTTTGTGGCAAGGACCAATCACGAACTTTCGTCATTGACAAGGACACATAAAAGTGACAGACATTTGAGTGATGTTTGTCATTGTCATTGTCAAAGTGACATAACATGTTTTTTTTTTGTTCATGTTTTAGAAGTAAAAGCGCGTTTAATTATTATGCCGCATCGTGATGTCACGAATGATAATTTAGATTTTTATGTTTTTCTCTGAAATAAATCAATAGAAAAATCGGAAACATTTTTTTTTGTGAATATTAGAGCCATATCTCTAAATGGTTTTCGAATTTCAACTGTATAAAATTTTGAAATGTTGTCAATTATTTCAAAGATTGACTTTTGGTTACTTTAACAATGCAAAAAGTTTTATTGCTGCCAACATCATAACCATTAATTTGTTTGGATAGAGGGGAGATGACCTGATCAGTATAGGTTCCTATTACTTTACTCTTTAGTTCCTATGTTATGATAATCATTATACTTAGGTAAGAATACTCAAATTGAGCCATGTACATCTACCTGCTTTATTATTAGCTAGTTAGAAAGATATGTACTGATCATAATCATTACAATTATTAAGAATTAGCCCTACTGTTCATCTTATCATAGGCAACAGGATTTTGATAAGAAGTTTTGTAGTAGGTAGGTAAGTAAGTAGGTACTTTGCTTTGAGAAGATATGTAGAGTCCTATGATACTTACATAAGTAATAATAAAACAACCTACTTACCTAGGTACTCACCTCTATTTCAGTAATCAAGATAGGTAACCTAAACTTAATGATTCCTCCTACTTACATACCTTTTTAAAGTACCTACGTAGCCTGTTGATTGTAAGCAACTTCTTACCTATACTTAGATACATAGTTTAATCCATTTTCAGCTTTATTTTTGGTTTATAACCATATTTTAGGTTAGTAAATACATTAAATTATTCTACCTGTACACAAGGAATAATTAAGTTTTATTGTACCTACCTAATAAGGTACTTACATAAGGAAGCATCCTATCAACAAGAGCCCTACTTTGGTTGATTTTCGTCACAATTTGTACTCTCAGGGTTGGTAAAAATAACACAAATAAGGGGTAATTTCACATATTTATTTCTCCATAAAACAGTACACTTACATCACTGAAATTTGCTTAACTCACTTAAGGAAGACCTAAACTCCAGATTAAATCCATATTTATGCACCTACAACAACGATTTCCCATATATTTCACGGTTTTACTTTTAGAAATTTTAGTATAATTTTAAGAGGCACCTTTCCAGACCCCTTTTAAATTTAGGAAGAAAGTTGCTAATTTTACGTTGACATCGCTAAAAATGCGACCTTCAGAATACCAATTCGACCATCTAACCTAAGTTGAATAGTTTTAACGCTGTCAGATTCAAAATTTAAAGTGACGTCTCTAATTTTGGAGATAAACGGTGCCTTCAGAATGCCAAATAAATTTAGAGGGAATGTAAGCGTTTTTTGACAGCGTTAAAATTAGAATGTACCCTTCAGAATCGATACCATTGTACGCGTAGCCACTAATGGCGTCCATAACACAGGTTCACATCACACCTACCATGGATGCCATGTAAAGAACCATTTTAAATGTTTTTTCTTTTATTAAAGTGTCTATGTTAAGTTGGTTAAAACAAATATTTTTCATTTTCAAAAAAAAATGTTTAATAATCTGTGGCAGGGTGATTCTCAAAAAATGGCTCCAAAAGCATAATTTCTTTGGCGCATTTTTTTTTTCATGTTGTTTGAATATTATACCCCACATATTGTAGAGGCTTTAGACCTCTTTAGTTATCTCTTATTGGCCCTGAAATCTATCGAGCCGATTCAAAGTTACAGCGATTTTAAACAATTTTGGGCCAATGAAATTAGATTGGCACCAATGAAATTAGAAAACACACCAAAGAAATTATGAAAGGTCCCAAAGAAGTTAGTTTTAAGAACAAATAAATTAGTAATCACAACAAAACTAAAAATCACGCATATCTTTATTTGTTTTTAACATAATTACCTGATCACGTAAGGGTGCAAGGGTTCTAAACATCCGAATGAACCAATTGCCAACCTCACCTGCCCGTGGTGCACTCTGCTAAATAACAGACGAGGCTCTGGCGGCCGGATGATGGCGGTATAACCATCCAAAAACAGCTACTCTAAATCCCATAGGCCGGCGATGGGCAGCAGCGTCACCGGTATAAAAAAGTGTAAAGAGGACGAGGACACGATGACCCTGGAGTCCGGCCACATGTTCTACCATCAGGAGGGCGACCAACTGTCCCAAGGTGGCGTAGGATTCCTCGTCAACAAGACCCTTGTCAACAACGTAGTGGAGATCAGCAGTGTGTCAAATCGGGTAGCGTGCCTAGTACTTAAACTAACCGAGATGTATTCCTTGAAGGTCGTACAGTTATATGCACCAATCTCGGCACACTCTGACACAGAAGTTGAAGCAGTATACGAGGATATCTCTAGGGCATCACGTGTACTGCTACGACCCAATACACCGTTGTGATGGGGGACTTCAACGCCAAAGTGGGAGTACAAGAATGCGACGCGACGAATCGAGGGTAGGACATCATGGCTTTGGTAGCAGAAACCAGAGAGGGCAAATGCCTGTAGACTTCCTCGAAAGGGAGGGGCTTTCTTTCTGATGAATTCTTTCTTTGAGAATCAGCCCCAGAGGAAGTGGACATGGGCAAGCCCCGATGGTAGGACGAAAAACGAAATCGACTTCATTATGACTGACAAACGGCACATATTCAGAAATGTCTCAGTGATCAATAGGTTTAAAACTGGGAGTGATCACCGACTTTTCCGAGGCACTCTGAATATCAACTTCAAGCTGGAGAGGAGATGTCTGGTGAAGTCGATCCTTCGTCCCACACTGCACCAAATTGGAGCTGTCAACACCAGCTTCTAGAGAGGACTACAGTTCTTCAGAAGGGTGACCAAACCCTTCTGAAGAACTATAGACCGATCTCGCTTTTAAGCCATGTATACAAGCTGTTCTCAAGGGTTATCACGAATGGTCTTGCCCAAAAGATAGACGAGTTTCAGCACCCGGAGCAGGCTGGGTTTCAAAAAGGCTTTAGTACAATAGACCACATCCACACAGTAAGGTAGATTATACAGAAGACCGAAAAGTATATTCAGCCTCTGTATCTAGCCTTTGTGGACTATGAAAAAGCCTTCGACTACATCGAGACCTAAGCAGTTTTGGAATCCTTGCAGAGATGCCAAATCGACTGGCGCTATATCGAGGTGTTGAGGTGTCTGTACAATACCGCTACTATGACTGTCCAAGTACAGGACCACAAGACAAGACCTATCCAACTGAAACGTGGAGTGAGACAGGGGGATGTGATATCTCCGAAACTGTTCACCAATTCACTGGATGTCTTTAAGACGTTGGACTGGAAAGGACATGGCATATGTATAAATGGCGAGTACATGTCACACCTCCGCTTCGCGGACGACATCGTTATTATGGCAGAATCTCTGCAGGAACTTAGCTGGATGCTAAGTGGCCTAAATGCTGCTTCCCGACGTGTAGGCCTCGGTATGAACTTGGACAAGACGAAAGTCATGTACAATGCTCACATGAAACCGGAGCCGGTCGTCGTTGGTGAGGCAACAATCGAAGTTGTGCATGAATATGTCTACCTTGGGCAGACTATTCGGCTAGGCAGAAGCAACTTGGACAAGGAGGCTGGAAGGCGCATCCAACTGGGTTGGGCTGCATTCGGGAAACTTCGTCACATATTGTTTGTTTCACTGCACTACTGCATTAGAATAGTTCTGTAATAGTGGTGTAAGTATTTTGTAATAATAAATAATAATAAATAAATAATAATATTCTCCTCGTCCATTCCTCAGAGCACGAAGACAAAAGTCTTCAACCAGTGCGTCCTGCTAGTGATGACGTATGGTGCTGAGACGTGGACACTGACGGTAGGACTGGTCCACTGATTTAAAGTCGCTCAGCGTGCTATGGCTCTCCATAGAAACCCCAAGCATAACTCTCTAGTTATGCTTGGGGTTTCTCTGATGGATCATATCAGAAATGAGGTTATCCGTCAGAGGACTAAGGTTACCAACATAGCTGTCAAAATATGCAACCAGAAGTGGCAGTGGGCTGGTCATATCTGCCGAAGAACCGATAACCGTTGGGGTAGACGAGTTCTCGAGTGGAGACCACGAACAGGCAACCGCAGCGTGGAACGCCCTCCTGCCCGCTGGACTGACGACCATAGGCGAGTAGCCGGTAGTAGTTGGATGAGGAAGGCCGAGAACCGAGTGTTGTGGCGCTCCTTGGGAGAGGCCTATGTCCAGTGGATGATTATCGGCTGATGATGATGATGAGAGAATTAACCATAATAGACATTGAATCCATAAAGTTAGCGTTATTAATGGTGTTTCATACTAAATACTAATTTCTTTGTATGAAAACTAATTTCGTTGGCGCAGAATGCCAAAGAAATCCAAAGAAATTATTGCCAACGAAATTAGAAATCATCACTTAAAATTTATTTTTACAGAAAGCTGATGCACAATTGGAACCTCTTATTGACACGTGCATACTGTTTGAATAGACATACGTGGACAAAAATATGTATGCAACAAAAACAAATAATAGCATGAAAGTAACAATCGAAGAAATTAGGCACTTACCTGACCAAAACCCGTTATGGCGCAAAAAAAAAAATTTTTCGTCATACTCCGTAAACTTACGCTCCTCTGCTCCTGGTCGAAGATAGTGGGGGACTGAAGGGTGAGGGACGCATGGTGATTATGTCCGGTGATCGTTTAAACGCAGAGTAGGAAGACGGTATCGTTACGCCAAAGAAGTTAGTTTTTTTTCTCGGACAAAATTTAATGCGTTATATTTTTGGAAACTAAAACTAAGAGTGAATAGAAACCTAATTTACAATTACCATAAGTATCTGTTATAATGATAATATATAAATCATAAGCTTATTTTACTTTAAAAAGTGAGTTTTTCTTGACCTAAAAATAAAATCAAGTGAAGGACGCGCCAAAGAACTTATGATATTGAGTTTTAAAAAATCATTGTCGCTTTCTTTATAAATTTATGCATTACATTACTAATGTATAAAAACGGTCACAAGATACATTATTAAAAAAAAAATACATCCTGGTATAAAACTATCAATTTCATGTATTTTATGGCTTGGACATACCTAAATCGCGTCATTTGAGAATCACCCGGCAGCCAACTAAGCCTCAGCCTTTTGTTATAAAGGCGAAAATGAGTGAGTGGTGTGTGTATATTTGTTACTTCTTCACGTCAAAACGGCTGAACCGATTTTGATGAAGTTCGGTTTGGATTAACACATAGGCTACTTTTTAATTCCCATGGGAAAACTTTTTAAGCTCGCGGGAACAGCTAGTAGCCCTATAACTATAAGTCTTACTGAAAGAAAGTTAATTTCTCTTTCTTTCAGCACAGAAACACTACTACTGTTTCAATAGTAGTTAGCACGAGCTAAACCCGTCAGCTTTGGTATGCGGAAGCCGAGACAGATGTATTTCTGGAGCGTTTGAAGTCATGCAGTAGGAAAGGGTTCCATCTGTTGACAGGCCTCAAGGTTGTCCACTGCTCTGGAACCATGTCACAGTGATTTTTTTCTGTTATGTTTTTTTTTCTGTTTCACGAAATATTCTGTGAGAAAAATGAGTAATCTTTTCGGCAAACGATTAAGGTTTGGCATCGTAGTGAAAGGATATTCAGAAACTCGCTTATTCTTAGCGTATCGGTGGCAAACACTGAAGATGGACTAAGTATATGATTTGTCACCGAGGTAAAAGGATTAGCTCCAATTCACAATATCACTCCATGGCATCTGAACTTGTATTCTGCATTTGTATAGTCCACCAATATCAAAACAGATTTGAAATTGGCGGCCATTTGCACAAATGAGAGCAACTTCCAATAGGGTGATTACTTTTGGACCACCTTGTATACAGGGTGTCTCAAAAGTCAACGTCATCCCTTAAAGGGCTAATAGGTCAGCTCATGAGAGACCAGAATATCACAATATGACCTTAGTAAAAACTCGATAATTTTCGAGATATTGACACTTTTATAAATTTGCTGAAAATCGACACCTTGGATCAGTTTTTTGCGTGCCGCCGGTACAAAAATCCATATTGTTAGAATTTGTTTGGTGTTGCATCACCCTGTATAGCCCTGCTATTGATCGCAGTCAAAAAAAATATCGAGTAATGCTGTATGTTTAAAAAAAACACGGTTTTCAAAGTCATAAAAGGTAATCGTATTTTTTTATAAACTACTTTGACTCTACATACTGTAAAAAAAATATACCACGCAAACCTGGCACGTTATTTGAAAAGATTGCTCACTTAATGTAGTTTCCAAAATAGTATGAAACGTTGCTATTGTTTCAATTAACAAAAAAGTTATTTCTATTTTACTAAAACGACCTCGATGTAAAATCGTTTGAAGGAAATTTATCTGACTGAATTTATTAAGGGTAAGTCATGTTGTAATGAGTAAAAGTAAAATAAGTGGTGGGGTCAGCCGTGGCAACATAGATGACGCAAAAATAGCTAAGAAAAAACTTACCAAACTCTTATAAAACATATTTTGCGTTTTTTACATCTTATTTAAAAAAACAAACATTTATTGACTTTAATTTTTATTTCTCAAAATTATAACACCACATTATTATATTAAGTACATAATCAGCAAAAAATAATACTCATTAATGGTCATAATCATAATTTTGAGTTTTGTTTAACAATAACATTAAAATAAATAACAAGTAATTAGAGATAATGTTAATGACAAACTGATATGTCCCTTTTTTGAATACTGTGGGTGTACAATGTACATGTGTAAGCGTTTTACTTGTAGAATATCACACAATAGCACTACTCAGGAATGTACGTTACCATGCGCTACATTTATGGGAAATGTGGAGGTGCTATAGTCCACTTTTTTCGAGAAAGATATTCAAAATGCGTTTTTTTTACTAACTGTGACAACGATGTCTCTTTTCCCACTCCCGGCCACACCACCTATTTTACTTTTACTCATTCCAACATGACTTACCCTTAATAAATTCAGTCAGATAAATTTCCTTCAAACAATTTTACATCGAGGTCGTTTTGTACTAAAATAGCAATAACTTTTTTGTTAATTGAAACAATAGCAACGTTTCATACCATTTTGGAAACTGCATTAAGTGAGCAATCTTTTCAAATAACGTGCCAGGTTTGCGTGGTATATTTTTTTTACAGTATGTAGAGTCAAAGTAGTTTATAAAAAAATACGATTACCTTTTATGACTTTGAAAACCGTGTTTTTTTTAAACATACAGCATTACTCGATATTTTTTTTGACTGCGATCAATAGCAGGGCTATACAGGGTGATGCAACACCAAACAAATTCTAACAATATGGATTTTTGTACCGGCGGCACGCAAAAAACTGATCCAAGGTGTCGATTTTCAGCAAATTTATAAAAGTGTCAATATCTCGAAAATTATCGAGTTTTTACTAAGGTCATATTGTGATATTCTCGCCTCTCATGAGCTGACCTATCAGCCCTTTAAGGGATGACGTTGACTTTTGGGACACCCTGTATATGCAGTTGCGTTTTAACTAATGATGAATATTGTCTTGCAGATTTCTCTGCTTTGAAATATAAATAAACTGCCCATTGTGACACCGACCAGATGTGTTGACTACGGCCAAGGTCATTCGTCAACTCGTCACCTCACACTTTCGACGGCAACTCCGTAATTTTAAACTGTGGCGCAGCTTTCATTCATGTCACTTGGCAACTGTTCTTCTGTAAATTTTTGGAGCATCGTCAGGGTGTTTGACGTCCAAAGAAGAAGATATTATATTTAAATACAGGTTTGTGACAGTAGCAGCTTGAATACGACCCTTCACGTCCCTACTGCTGGGGCACAGGCTTCCTTCCAATAAAGGAAAGGTTTTTAGGCCTAGTCCACCACGCTGGCCTAGTGCGGGTTGGTGGACGCTATCGCTACATCGCTTTAAGCTTTTGTCTGGAGCAGTTCAGAAATCAGCCAATAATCTACTGCTGGACATATTTAGGCTCCTCCCACGGAGCACCACAACACTCGGTCCTCGGCCTTCCTCATCCAGCCACTACCGGCTTACCGCCTAAGGTCATCGATCCAGCGGACAGGAGGACGTCCTACGCTGCGTTTGCCTGTTCGTGGTCTCCACTCGAGAACTCTTCTACCCCAACAGTTATCGGTTCTTCGGCAGATATGACAGCCCACTGTCACTTCAGCTTGCACATTTTGACGAATGACCAACACGAAACGAACGAAATACTATAAAGTAATTGAGTGCACTCCACTCACGCCGTGAGTCACACATAGCTGAAACTTCATTCATCAATACACTCTGAAACGCGTACACCGGACATAAATCACGAAGGCGGATATCCGGTCTCAGAATAGCCAACCTTGACGTTCCTGGCAAGTGGAAACCACGAAAATTCCTGCTTTCAGTTTCCAGAAATCATACACTATTGAATCTAGAGTCATACTGTACATTATGCCAAGCAGATACGTGACTCGTTCATGGGTTTCAATTTAGGTTTAGTTTGCTTGCAAGAACCACCTACCACTGTGACACGATTTATCATAGATGGGAAGCAGACAAAGTCAAATTTTAATGTTAACATAATTAAGCATGTGATTTCCTGAACTAAAGCTGTCGATTTAACTGTTAGAGAAGTGCAAGACGTAGTAGTAGTAGGGCGATGCATAGTTCTAGAGAGAATCTAGAGTGATAAGAAAAGCTGTCGTACAGTTCCACAAACTTATCTGTTCCGGTGAGAGCGAACTAAATTGATCCATATCTCATTACTTACTAATGAATTATATATTGTTAAGGATTAGATGGGTTTATTAATACCGCAAGGGCGAATTACTACTATGGGCAATCTTAAAATCTTATAGAATTAAGAAATATTACACATTTACGTGAGCTGTCACCGGAACAGATAAGTTTGTGGCACTATACCACCACCGACAACAATCCATAAGCAGCGCCGCTCACCTGTCAAACATCTGGCAGATCCATACAATTACGTTAGGTTAAATTTGAATTTGAAAAGTGAGCGAAACTGCTTTCAGTGGTGGTAACCGGTGAAGGAGGTTGAGAAAACCCTCTGACCCAAAAAAATCGCCTATCTATGATATTTTTGTATGCTACAGATGAGAGTTAAAAATAAAGACATTTTACAGTTTATGTAGCCCAACAGAAGCCATCGATCCGCGTACGTCAATCATTGACGTAATCATGGCATCATCGACGAGCCAGGCGGTGGCGGCGGTCAATGTTACACGAATAGCCGCTGTATGGTGTTATGGGGTTACTCCAACGATGTTTTAATACGACCGTATGGCGTAGTGGTTAGTGACCCTGACTACTGAGCCGATGGTCCCGGGTTCGATTCCCGGCTGGGGCAGATATTTGTTTAAACACAGATATTTGTTCTCGGGTCTTCGATGTGTCCTTAAAATGGCAATAGGCCCGCCCCCTATTACATTGGGACTAACATAACACTCTGGCGAAAAGTGGGTGCAGCAATGCACCTCTGCCTACCCCGCAAGGGAGTACATTAGTACAAGGCGTGAGTGCGTGTTTTTTTTTTGTGTGTGTTTTTTTTGTTTTAATCGAATACGATCTAAATGGAGTGCAAACGTCTCGACAAATAACACCCCGCTTCTACCACTAAGCTTTTATTTTAGCCCGTTCCCGCGAGCTTCGCTTCACCTTAAAAAGTGTTCCAGTGGGAATTCCGGGATAAAAAGTAGCGTATGTTCTTTTTCCGGGTCTAGACCATATGTATACCAAATTTCATTAAAATCCGTTCAGTAGTTTTGGCGTGAAAGAGTAATAGACAGACAGACAGACACAGTTACTTTCTACATATAATATTAGTTAGGAAGTTTAAGATTTGTAGGTATGAATATGTTCATTACGAGGATAATGGTTGTCATTAGGTTGAACTCATGGATGTAATAAGTACTTACGAAGTATCCTGAGTTCATGGTGGAACTTAAAACGGTTTGACAGTGAACACAATGCCACAGTTTTTATTTTTGTTTTTGTATGTGATACACCATCTTGTTGGTATATTTAGGCCCTGTTTCACAATGTCTGGTTAGTGACTACGTGTGAGATAAAATACATGCTGTCACTCTCTGTTATTATGTTTTTGACAGTGACAGCATGTATTTTATCTCACAGGTAGCCACTAACCAGACATTGTGAAACAGGGCCTTAATCTCAGCTCGTGGCTGCCAATGTTACACGAGTAAATGCTGTATGGTATTATGGAGTTAGTCTGATAGATAGGTAGATACTTGTGCTTGTTAGCATACCTGGTTTAAAAGCACAACCTTCGTTCTTTAAAATTCATCATCATCATCAGCAGCCTGTAATCATCCACTGTTGGACATAGGCCTCTCCTAAGCAGCGTCACAACAACTGCCTTAGGCCTTTCTCATCCAGCCACCACCAGCCACCTATACAAGGTCCCACGCTATGCTTGCCCGTTTGTGGTCCTGTTTGCCCCATCGGCACCGGTTATAGGTTACTAGCTGTTCCCGCGCGCTTCGCTTCGCCTTAAAAAGTTTTCCCGTGGGAATTCCGGGATAAAAAGTAGCATATGTTCTTTCCCAGGGTCTAGTCCGTATGTATACCAAATTTCATTCAAATCCGTTCAGTAGTTTTGGCGTGAAAGAGTAACAGACACAGTTACTTTCGCATTTATAATATTAGTTAGGATTCGGCATATATAGGTATAGGTATACACCAACCTACCTACCTGTATTACATATCATGGCACAAAATCCGGAAATATCGCTAGAACTACCATGGCGAATCCCAACCGTCATAATAAATATATTACATTGGATAAAAGTCCTATACAAAATGGCCCTATATTAAATACACCTTTATAAAAGTTAGTATGAATAGACTATAACGTTATAGGTATGTATAGGAGTTCTTTCTAAAAGATTTGCAAACATCTGCTCGCAATTAGGGAATGCAAATTTATCTCGCGAAATTGGGGCTCCAGCGAGATCATGAATTCAATCTCGCGAGATCTCGTCAATTTCGAGACCTCGCGAGATTGGTAGCTTTGTGTGTTTTTTTCAAATAATGACTTTATTATAGCAATTAGAAAAAGAAAAAAGACATTGTAAGATAAACATTTATTTTTATTTTTTCATCTCTTCTAAAAACAAACAAAAATATTTTAGTAGGTATGTATTAAAACTAATCGCTTCGAAGAGGATGTTTTTATGCTCGATTTCAATCTCGTTAATCTCGCCTTTTTTCACCCCGAGATTAATCTCGCTCAGAAAGGCCGAAATCTCGAGATCGAGATTGCATTCCCTACTCGCAATCTTTTCAATGACATTACACCTTGATTTCAATAAACAGATAATGTTGGACTCTGCTAGGGCACGGGTCTCCTTCCAATGAAAGAAGGGTTTTCGGCCTAGTCCACCACGCTGGCCTAGTGCGGGTTGATGGACCACAACACAAGCAAGCTTGTTCTGAGAGTTGCCGAGCAAGTGGGCAACCCAACTGTCAGGTGCTTTCAAGCTGCCTGAAGGGGGAACACCCAAATATTCCGAAAAACTTTTTTCCGAATTTGATAACACCGAATATGTAATTTACGAAATATTGCAATACCGATTTTTTTAAATATCGAATTATAAAAATTACGATAATTATAATTTCGAATATTATAATCACGAATATTGTTATTACGATTGTTAAATATACGAACGTTAAAAAATACGAATACTTTAATATACGAAAAATAAAATACCTATTTATTAAAATCACGAAAAATTAAAATCCCGATCGGAAATATGATAATTCGTGATTTTGACAAAAATTCATTATATAATATGCCATTTATTTCCAAACTAAAGTGACTTAAGTATAAATTTTATATAGTTTAACATTTTACAATTTAACATTCTATATCAAAATTTTATCAATTATCTTAAATTCATTATGATGCATTATTAATTATTAACTTTACTAAATTGATTACATTTCTATAACTAAGTATACATTATTTATTAATTTAACCAATTAATATCAGTACTTACTCTATTTTTATTACATTATTAATTTAAATTAAGATAATTTCATTATTAATTTTACTAAATTGATTACATTTGACAAAAATACATAAACGTCTTTAAAACTTCAGAACCAAAACCAAAAGATAGGTGCGACGACGAGCAAAGCGAGGAGGAGCGTGTTAGGTGCACATAGATATCGAAAAACAAAGCGGAGCGTTTCAAATATAGAGTAAAATTTTTGTTATACAGTAAAATATTTGTAGTATTTGTTGTTAAGTTACAGAACAAAGCCAATATAATATAAATATAATATAACACAATTGCTCGGATTTTTACGGTGGTTAACCTTAAAAAGCTTAGGACCCAAACCTAAAGATAGGTGCGACGACGAGCAAAGCGAGGAGGAGCGTGTTAGGTGCACATAGATATCGAAAAACAAAGCGGAGCGCAGCGAAGCGGAGCGGAGCGTTTCAAATATAGAGTAAAATTTTTGTTTTACAGTAAAATATTTGTAGTATTTGTTGTTAAGTTACAGAACAAAGCCAATATAATATAATACAATTGCTCGGATTTTTACAGTGGTTAACCTTAAAAAGCTTAGGACCCAAACCTAAAGATAGGTGCGACGACGAGCAAAGCGAGGAGGAGCGTGTTAGGTGCACATAGATATCGAAAAACAAAGCGGAGCGCAGCGAAGCGGAGCGGAGCGTTTCATATAATACAGCTTAAAAAATATTATTTGTATACGGATTATGCTGTTAATAAACATACTCGTACTATTCCTAATATATGACTATTTTTTGTTCACTAAAAACATTCGGGAATTTGTATTTTCGGAATATTAAAAATTCGGAATTCGTAATTTTAACAATTCGATATAATAAATAATCGTACTTTTGAAACATCGAAATTATAATATTCGGAATTATGACTTTCGTCATTTTAATTAATCTGTGGTATGAAATTTCGTTTATTATACTATTCGTGATTTTCGCTATTCGGAAACTTAAAATTCGGGATTGTAAATTATTCGGAACTATGAAATTCGTAATTATGAAAATCGTTATTTTCATATTCGTAAAAAAGTAATTCGAAATTCTGTAGTGTACCCGCCTGAAGGCCTCTGACTAGGCTTAACGACTGCTGCCGAAGCAGCAACGGGGACCCGCGTTTTAACATGCCATCCAAAGCACGAAAGCATCCAGAAACAGATCATGGAAGTGATCAGTTACGATCACTGAAGCTAGCTCGACTATGGACGCTTCACACCTTAGTAGCTTACTTCATGCCATATACCTAGAAATATATTAAAGGGGTTGTTTTAGAATATTTTTCGCATTTACCAAAGATATCCTGAAATTTACATATATAATGGCAATATCTAAGCTCAACATACCTTTGTCTACCCAGTACTAGTACAAGGTGTGAGTTTATGTGTTGTGATGTGGTCATTATATACTTGATAATATACTTGCAGCTCAAGAGGAAGGCAAAGCGACAGCCCTCGTTCTGTTAGACTTTTCACGCGCATTCGATGCTATCAACCTCCCATTACTACTTTTCAAACTTGAATACTACGGAATTGACACAGAATCTATAAATTGGTTCTCCAGCTACCTTGAAAATCGCGCTCAACATGTTGTAATTGATAGCACAGATGGTTCTTTTACTATGTCCGAAAGAGAAGCACTAAATCGCGGTGTACCTCAGGGTTCTATTTTAGGGCCCTTACTGTTTATAATCTACTCTGCCGACTTAACTCATACTATAGCCGAGTATAGCCGATTGCAAATATCACATTTATGCAGATGATACTCAGGTTTATATATCATTTGACCCTAAAGATACAAACTCTGCCATTCAAAAACTAAACAAAGATTTGGATAATATTAACGTTTGGGCAAATAAAAATACACAATTGTCTTAAATCCTGCTAAGTCAAAATTTCTAATCTTAGGATCGCGAAAACAAATCTCCGCCGTTGAATCTTACGACTTTATTGTAGAAATACAACAGCAACCGCTTGAACGCGTCTGGGAAGCACGCAACCTCGGTGTGATTATGGATGCTGGTTTAAAATTTGAACATCATGTTAGCGAACTGGCTAAGGTTTCTTTATACAAACTAAAGCTTTTATACAGGATACGAGATTGCTTAAGTAAAGAATTGCGCGTAAAACTGTGTGAGTCTCTGGTCTTATCGAAATTAAATTATTGTGATACACTATTCGGACCCTGTTTGCTTGAGAGTTCCAAACGCATATTACAACGAGTACAGAATGCTTGTGCTAGATTCTGTTTCAGCATTCCACCTAGAAAACATATTACTCTGTTCCTGAACGCTGCCAGTATGCTTAGGATGGAGGCTCGCAGACAGCTTCATTTTGCCGTTCTTTTATTCAGAGTAATTAAACAAGAAACCCCTAAATACCTTTTTGACAAACTGGGGCGCTCTCGTGAGCCACCCCTTCACTTTACCCGAGGATCCCTTTATATGATAAAAGTACCCAAGCATAAAACTCAGGCATTCCGCGGAAGTTTTCGATATTTATCATCTAAATGCTGGAATAATTTACCTCCACCAATTAGACGAGCTAAAAACAAAAGTTCTTTTAAATATCTTCTTAAAAAATACCTTCTATCCCTTCAAAAACTTTGTAATTCGTCACATTCCGCAACATATGCCAAGTCATATTTATTATTTTGAATTTGCTTGTACCCCGTCTAAAACTGTCGTTTAATAATTTGTAAACTGTATGTCTATTTATTTTTATATTGTTGTTATGCATTACTATTCTTTTGGTATGTTACTTAACTGTGTGTGTTCATTCTAAAATATAAATTAAGTATTATAATATTTTTTTTACACTGCACCGAGCACGACTCGCGGCCACCTGATGAAAATCAGCGTCACAGGCTTCTGTGACATTATGTTGAGACGGTGACCATTTTGTTTGAGACACTTTGTAACCTAGTGTATTTCTTTATTTGTTTTATTTATATGTTTTGTGTCTTGGACGAAATAAATGCCTTTTTCTTTCTTTCTTTCTTCTTTCTTTCATTATTATTGAATCTTTGAATTAAGCAAATTAAATATTCCTATTAGAATCTACTTTCTTTTTGCAACATCCTGCATATTTCTTATTTATAGGTAGGTAATCTAAAGGAAGTAAATTTATATAAGTAGAAATCTTAACTAAAACATCAGCTTATGTATGCAGGATCATATACAATCAAAATAAGGATGAAATAAATTGTTTATCAATGTAAAGTTATTCCCCTGTTTAAGACAAACCTGTACTTAACAATATTTTATTCAATGAAAATACTTATAGTAAATGCTATGAGCAATAGCTTAATCTTGACTGAACGATTGAAGGTTTGTAAAGAAGGGAAATATGCTGTGGTAAAATCAGGAACTTATAATCTCACTATACAACCCACCAAATCTTATTCATATCACACGGGTTGTACACGGCAGAAATACGGTCTGTCTTACGATATGTTACGGATAAATATAGCCAAAAGGTGTTTGTACTTACGCAATGTGGTGTATCCGCTAGCAGTTAAACACATCAAAACAAAATTCACTGGTGTGATAATTTTAGAACGATTCCGAGTCAAAAATAGACAACACCACTCAACACCAACGCTTCTACGCGGTCACATAGTGCCAGGAATGTAAATAAAACACAAAGTAAGCCAGATTCAACACTGAAAGACTGAAAATCACCAGGAAAACTGAGGAAAATTGTCTTATTTCGAAGATCTGCGATTGCAAATTTTCACACTACACTTTAGCGTCCACGGTTTGTTTGGTTCAGGAATTTCACTGAAGACACAGATTTCGGCCTCCGGAAATTCTTCCCTAAGCCACCACGTCCGTATATTTCCACCTTAGAGTATATATTTGTCTAGAGAAGAAATGGCCGTGTTCAGAATTCTCCTTCTCACTCAAATCACAGATGTTGCTACAAAATTAAAAAAAAACTAATTATGGGGAATTTTAAATTTTAAAAAATAATACTTGACATATCGTCGGTTGAAACGAAAAACACACTAAGGCTGATTTTTCTAATATAAACCTTTATTTATATTTGTTTTAAATATAATTATTTATTATACACAAACTGAGTGGATTGTATGATTGATCGATTTTGTCCGATCTAAATAACCCTCTTCAAAATGTGCCGAACATAATTTTTGTATGATTCTTTGGTTCCCAATTTGAAGGTCTGGTAGTGTCTATCCATTTTCTTAATGTTTTTTCTTCTGTTGGAAACCTATGAAGCAGAGATAAATGGATGAGCATGAGCATTATGATTGTGGGCCAAATATGTGATGGAGGTTATTTTGAAAGGAAACACCTAAGTATTTTGTAGCAATACTTGATATGCCTATACAGAAGAAATCACACATTTATTCAATTAGAATTCCCAGAATCTAAGTTATTCATCTTCTACCCATATTAATTATGGCCAACAGCATCGAATTCTTATTTTATTAAGTCTGTTACAATTTCTAGTATTTTCTTTACATAATATTATATTGTTTCTGGGTAAAATAAATTTTCAATAACTGGCAACACCATGAGATTTGTTATTATATGTTACCTCGTAATTTTTACTTAAAATTGATACTAAAAGACCTTACAGTATTAAAATTGGTATCGTTTTATATTAAAATCAAGCCAACAGATAGTACTGTAGTGAATGTAAGCTTGTAAAACTTGATATTATCTACTTACATGTGAAAAGATATCTCATCCATAGTTCCATCGTGTTTTCGTTCACTATGCTCTGTACAACCGAACAAACTATACCCACCCATGTCTCACACTCGTTAAGTGGTGATAATATTCTAATAAACTTAATAAACATCCACAAATCACTAGCAAATTAACAATAAATAACTTTTAGAAAATTTTTGTTGTAACTGTCAGCCTTTGTTTGTCATAGTATTCATTGTTTGGCAAAGAGAACTGCCAAAACTGACGTAAACAGGCGCCAGAGCAAAAAGGACAAAAAAACCTGTACAGCTTAACGTTTCTCTCTTACGTTTAATGTAGCTAAGCGTCTCTTTTTCGCAATGTCAGAACTGTCACGATTATACCCCTGTGATTTCCACAATTCGACTCGTTTTTGAGAGAAAATCGCAAATTTTTGTGAGTGAACGAACTGACAAACTGACAGTGTTTTGACATGCGCAATCTTTCAGCAACTACTAGTGTGACATCTACTGGTAAAATTTTGTAAACATTACATTTTCAAGCCCACCAAAAAGTTATGCTACTCTCCGCTAGATGTCAGTAACTAAAAGATTGAAATCTCATTCAATATTTTCTACTAGCCGCTAGATGTCTCTACCGTAGAGTAAATTATAGGTGCCAAGTTTGCACTATAAACTTATATAAATGTATCCGACTCTACCTATGGCATAACAACTACCTGTTCGGCTAAAATTATTACAATCTACCCACACAGACTTATGTGTCCTTTTGACCAATCATGTTCTTGAGTTGACCTCAACAAATCCTTCAGCTCTATTAAATTTGTACCCAATGATATTACAAATTAGGTTCTCTTTCATTCGATAGACGAGCGAACCTTAGTCACTTTGGTATAATATTATGACGTCACTTCTACCTACAGCCAGCTTCATTAGTACCTATCTATACACTTTTGTCCACCAACCTGCACTAGGCCATGTGGTGGACTAGGCCTATAACCCGTCCTTCATTGGAAGGAGACCCGTGACCCAACAGTCGGGACGTGATGGGTAAAGATGATACACTTTTGTACCTTGTCAAAGTTGTCAAATTCACAATTATTAGGTAAAGGCAAGTAGTAGATCTGTGGGTACCTATAAGTATTTGCAACTATGAAGCATGACAAGGTAAAAAAGTATGTTATATCTACTTAGTCGGCTGACTGTACGTGTCTGGAGGTTACTCTATACTGACGAAAAACGAACGAACGAGAGCTGTCGTGCAATCGGCATATTTTATACAACGAGATAGCGTCGTGGCCCGCGCAGCAGCGGCCGGAGACTACCCCCTTATTCATAGAGAAGTTACAGAACGTTTTAACTAATAAACTGTTTTGTCCCTCTCCGACAAAGAACAATTTGTTCTTTGACAGAGAGGGACAAAACAGTTTATTAGTTAAAACGTCTTGTAACTTTTCTATGAATAAGGGGGTTACCCTTAAATTCATAGACCGTATTGTAATTTTACAACAAGGTTAAAATTGACATTGAAACACACGACTTTTGACTCTTTGCGAAAGTCAGTCGTAGATTAATGTCGAAATTCGTATACTATAACGTAAATTTTAAACCTATTGTAAAGTGTCAAAAAGCTCTATGAATTTGGGGGTTAGTTTTTCGTCATATTATAGAGTAACCCTCACTATCAATCACTTTTTCAACATCACCAAAGGTCAACTGGTAGAAAATGCTGCTAGCATTAAGTTCGCCTGTGTACCAATTTACATCGTGCAATAAAGAATTTAACAAGTAATAGGTAATAATAATAACCCTCCTTATAGACTTCAGTCCTTTTTCCCAAAAAGTTGGTCTTAAGTTTACCTGATACTTACTAGTTAAGTAGTATAGTATGTAATTACACACACACACACACACACTCACGCCTTGTACTAATGTCTCCTTTGCGGGGTAGGCCGAGGTGCATTGCTGCACCCACTTTTCGCCAGAGTGTTATGTCAGTCCCACTGTAATAGGGGGCGGGCCTATTGCCATTTTACGGGCACATCCAAGACCCGAGAACAAATATCTGTGTTTAAACAAATATCTGCCCCAGCCGGGAATCGAACCCGGGACCTTCGGCTCAGTAGTCAGGACACTAACCACTACGCCATTCGGTCGTCATGTTATTACTATTCTGTGACTTTAAATAGGTGTAGGACTAGGTACCTACTTGTAACTCTAGTCTAACATTTGATGTTTCCGCCACTTACGTGAGTCAAATATTGAGTAGGTTTCGTGTTTAACTAGAACCGGATTGTAGGACCACGTTTTAGTTACAAATTCCTTAACAAAGACCTAGAGCTTAGATTAACAATATTCGAAGAAAATGGTTTGTCACATCCAGCAAATAAAGTGTCTGCTTTTATTTACTGTCCAACCGTTTTAAGTTCAACCTAATGACAACCATTGTACCAATGAATAACATCTCAAATCCTCTAACCAAACTAATCCTAATCCTAACTAGTTAAGTAAAACACTTTAGTATAGATTCACACACACGTTTTATTGGAAGTAGTCCTGTGTCGGTCACGAGCGATCGTATCACTTTAATCCAATCATCAACAACGCGAGCGTGATCCCATCGCTAAAATTTCAAAGACTCGATCGCCAGAGACCAGCGCCTTCACAAACAGAATTCCCGTGATCACGCGACGACCGGTGACCGGCGAGTGTGTGTGCGGGTGCCGGGTGCCGGGTGCCGCGGTGACAGAACACCCACCCCGCGACCCGCGATTGAGTAACCCAATTAAAAACATAGACAAAATGGGGTTTTAATGTATTAAAAATAAGAATCAATTTTAATTGATGAAATTTTCGCTTGATGTTATGTTACGAGTATTTTTTAAAATGGGTAATCTGGGCTATGGAAATTTTCTTTGTTCCAACGGTTCAAACAAAAAAACTTCAGTGTTTTCCAAAATTCAACAATGATTTAAACCTGACAAAAAAATGATGTCTGTGGTCGCAAAACGCATTTAGCATAAGTCGCGAAACCTAATTAGGTTTTATTTCCATAGAAAAATATAAGTTACTTTGCGGAATTTTTGTTTTTTCTATTCGCATGTCTGATTCGATTAAAAGATCTGTACCCGTATCATGAAAATTCGAGCTAACGAATAGAATCGAATGCGAGTGCGACTATTGTCAACTTGACAGCACTTTCGAACACTTTTTACCTTTCGAATGAGTTTCGAAAAGAATGACCACAGAGTACATGATATTATTCTGACAATGACCTATGGAATGATAGCTGTCAAACTTTCGCAAATCTGTACACCGCAATACACCGCCATTTTGTTGTTGACAGGTTGACAGCACTTTCGAATAGACTATCGAATAGAATATGCTGCGGTTTTTCATGATACGGGTAGTACCGTAAAAAACCGCAGCATATTCTATTCGATAGTCTATTCGAAAGTGCTGTCAACCTGTCAACAACAAAATGGCGGTGTATTGCGGTGTACAGATTTGCGAAAGTTTGACAGCTATCATTCCATAGGTCATTGTCAGAATAATATCATGTACTCTGTGGTCATTCTTTTCGAAACTCATTCGAAAGGTAAAAAGTGTTCGAAAGTGCTGTCAAGTTGACAATAGTCGCACTCGCATTCGATTCTATTCGTTAGCTCGAATTTTCATGATACGGGTACAGGTGCTCACGATCCAATCGCGGCGCCCGTGGCTCGCGAACCACGTCTGTCACGAAAAATAATCGACCGACACAGGTGTAATTGGAAGTATAGGAAGTCTTATATGGTGGTTGCTAAACACAACCATACCGCGATGTAGCATACGTCACACCAGCGCCATCTAGTGAGAATCGCTGTTAACAATTTCTTTAAACATATCGCCCCCCAAGGACTATTAATGTCCTTAATAACAAGTAAGATAATCTTGAAAGTATCACAATAATAAAGGGAACAATGCAATATTTTGTAGTTAGTATTTAGTGCTTACATTAACTTGACATCGAATTTTAGTAAAAGAGGTGGTAAACCATTTCAGTATGTAAAAAATCAAATTCAACGAATGTAGGACAATAACTATCATTACAAGAGTTTATGCAATAAGACGAAACTAAAGATGTACATTCTATGTTGTCTACAGATTTAAATGTGTATAAAATCAAATCAAGTAAAAAAGTAAAAGAATTTTGCAATAGCATCAAGTAAATAAGTTTAGTTACAATAGTTTTCTTAGTGTCCATAAACATTTTCATTTCGAAATTATCACTTTATGCAACTTTAATGTTCACATCACTTTGAAACTCTTAAACACATTGAGGAATTTCACTCATCACTAGTTCACTATGAGAAGACCACTTGTGTAAGGACAAGCCTCCGCGTGAGAGACGCTGTGTCATTCGCTTTCGTAGCATTATTAAATGTTTCTCAGTGGATGCTCTCATCAACAATTCATTTATGTTATGTGTCTTCAAAATAGCTTCTTTTTCAGTTAATTCTTCGCGTTCACAATGTGCAATTTGGTGTAAGGTATGTATCGGTGTAAGTAAATCTCGTGTATCTTGTTGTGAAGGTGGATAAATAAGAAGCTCTTCATTAATGCTGTTTGTTTTCACAGGTTGGGCGCTTCTATCATTGACAACTTGAAGTTTAGTATTTATTACTGCAAGGTCAGGTAAGTAGTATGGTTTTCTACCATCTAATCTTTCTTTTTCTGTTTCAGATACTTTCTCCGTGTGTAACTTCTCTTCGTATTTCTTCATGAATTTATTCTTAATTTCGGGTATTTTTTCCAGCTGCAGTAGTCGTGTTAGATCAGTGTTTCGAGTGTGATTTTTTCTGTGTAGCTCTTCACAATGAATCTTTTCATTAGCCATCGACTTCTTCTCAGGTATGTACTCTTTTATGTCCCGGAACTGATCTACTTCAAACTTTATATGTGCCACAACAATATTGTGTGGTTGTGCGTCAGTTGGTGTAACTCTTCCAGATATGATCCAGCCCAGTCGGGAATTGAGAGCAATCAAGGAGTTGTGTCGTTTTATTCCATCTAGGATTATTTGTGCATGTACTTCTGCACCAAGCAATACGTCTATAGACCCTGGCTTGTAATATTGTGGATCGGCAAGTTTCATACATTCATGAGTAGGCCAGGTATCTTTAGAAAACTCTTGTGATGGTAACAAGGAGGAGAGTTTTTTAAATACGTATGCGTTGGTTGTGATTTGTGTATCTTCGTTTTCTTGTGTTGAGCAGAGTGTAAATTTCACCATAGACTTTGTGGATACCACTGATGTGTCTGATATGCCTGTGATTTTGCCATCTACGTAAGTTCGATGGAGACCGAGGAGTTGTGCAGCTGCTTCAGTAATAAAAGACGCCTGTGATGCTTGATCAATAAGCGCTCTTAGTGTGTGCGTTTTTCCATATTTGGTAGTAACTGATATCAAGGCAGTCGCTAAAAGAACCTGTGCGCTGTTACATGTGTTTGTGATGGTCTGAGTCTTCAATGTCACCGCTTCATCTTTCTCAGGTTCTTTTTCAGCTGTTCTGAAGTTATCGTACGTAACATGTAATAAGGTATGGTGACGTCGACCACATTTCCTACAGCTTGTGATTGAGCGACAGTCTTTCAGTCTGTGTCCCTTGACTAGGCAATTGAAGCAGATCTCGTTTTCCTTTATGAATTCTTGTCTTTGTGGTATATCTAGTGCGGCAAATTCTTTACAGTGGCAAACATAATGATTCCTGTGACAAAAAGTGCATTCTATTGTGTGTTCTACTTCAGTGACAAATGATTTTACGGATGTAGCCTTTTGTGTTTGTGGTAGTGGTCTTATGTATTCTGGTTTGTATATAATTTGTGATTTCGACATCATTTCCATTGATCTGAATCTAGTTTCTAAGTACGCAGATAGTTGTGTGAATGTGGCTATGTCAGTAGAAGATCCAAGTGACTGTTCCCAAAGCTTGTGTGACTCCATATCGAGCTTTGCAACAACAATGTGTACTATAATCGCATCCCAGCAACAGGTATCAATCTGAAGGTTTTGCAATGAATTTAGGCATTCCTTTGTGGTGTCGAGTAAATCTTTTGTACTTCGAACACATTCATTCGATATTTTCTTCTGATTGAGTAGGCGATTCAGTATTGTGTTTACAATAATTCGTTTGTTATTGTAACGATCCTCTAATGTTTTCCATGCGGCGTCATAGTTTGCATCTGTGAGTGAGAAGTGCTTCAGTAATTGTTGGGCTTCTCCTGTTAGGCTAGATTTCAGGTAATGGTGTTTCTCTATCTTGGATAAGTCAGTGTCATTGTGTATTAGTGCTATGAATAAATCTCTGTAACTCATCCAGTCATTGTAATTTCCGGAAAAAGTGGGTATCGGTATGGGCGGTAACTTTGTGCGTTTGATAGAAGTTGTGTCATTGTTTGCAGCGTTTTCTGTTGAACACTGTTGTGTATCTTTCTTAGTGAGTTCTATCAAACAATCTTTCAGTAAAGTTTTAAGTTCTAAGTATGCCTCTTCCGCTGTATCGAAATTCTCGTGTATGTCAAGTCTTATTTCTGCGAGGACCTTATCTGTGACTGTATTATTGATTTCGTTGTATTGTGTATTAAACAATGTCCAATAACCTTCAAGTGTTTCCATCCGTGTTTCGATGTAACCCACTGTGTATCTAGTCTTAGGCGTCTTCTTAGTGTTACTTAATAGCTTAGCTATTCTTTCTGATAAGAGACGTTGTGATTGACAAAGTTTCGCCATAGTTTCAATTCGAGTTCGAAATCAATAATAAAACTTCAAATTTTTAAAGTTCAAAAATAGTTTCAAATTTTGTCAGAGTCCAAAATCGCAGAAATTTTTCTAAGTGTTTGAAAAAAGCACTGGGATCAAAGGTCAAATTCAAAACAAGTGACGATTGCTCTGGTCTGGTACTATTTTACTTACCCAGAGATCACGACTTTACCATTTACCACTTTTTCACTTTGGCACATTTCACATTTGTCACATTTTATATTGCCCTTTTTACATTTATCCGCTTCCGAAGGACCAAATAGTTAAGTAAAACACTTTAGTATAGATTCACACACACGTTTTATTGGAAGTATAGGAAGTCTTATATGGTGGTTGCTAAACACAACCATACCGCGATGTAGCATATGTCACACCAGCGCCATCTAGTGAGAATCGCTGTTAACAATTTCTTTAATTTCTTTAATATTATAAATGCGAAAGTAACTGTGTCTGTCTGTCTGTCTGTCTGTCTGTCTGTTACTCTTTCACGCCAAAACTACTGAACGGATTTGAATGAAACTTGGTATACATACGGTCTAGACCCTGGGAAAGAACATAGGCTACTTTTTATCCCGGAATTCCCACGGGAAAACTTTTTAAGGCGAAGCGAAGCGCGCGGGAACAGCTAGTTCAAAATAAGTGCTCATTGGTAGAAGTATGGTGTTATTTTACTTAAATTTGTCTTTTATTTAACTGTGTCAAAATTTGTTAAATTACTTTGTTAAGAAAGAGTGACCTCTTCCGGCACAGGTGCTTATGTACTTAAAAGAAGGGGTCAAGCTTCGTTTACTGATACTTTTTGGCAAATGAATAAACGTTTTTGTATTTGAATTATGTATTTGTATAGTATTTTGTTGCGACTACTCGAGACATTTCTTTTAGACTGACACTCCATCTCGTACGTATATTGTTAATCTAAGATTTAGAGGGTAATTAGCTCTAGCTTAACAAAAAGCAGCTGTCATGCAATCGGTATATTTAATAGAAGGAGATAGAAACGATCGTTGTAACACTTTGAAACATCGTTTTTCGTAACTAAAGTGACCTCCTAGCCAGACCCTCCTAGAACGATGGTTGAACAAAAATACAGGTTTTATTTTATACCCATACCAGGTGCTTATATAAAAGACTAGCTGTTCCCGCGAGCTTCGCTTCGCCTTAAAAAGTTTTCCCGTGGGAATTCCGGGATACAAAGTAGCCTATGTTCTTTCCCAGGGTATAGACCATATGTATAACAAATTTAATTCAAATCCGTTCAGCAGTTTTGGCGTGAAAGCGTAACAGACAGACAGACAGACAGACACAGTTACTTTCGCATTTATAATATTAATAAGGATTAGTAAGGACTAGCTGTTCCCGCGCGCTTCGCTTCGCCTTAAAAAGTTTTCCCGTGGGAATTCCGGGATAAAAAGTAGCCTATGTTCTTTCCCAGGGTCTAGACCGTATGTATACCAAATTTCATTCAAATCCGTTCAGTAGTTTTGGCGTGAAAGAGTAACAGACAGACAGACAGACAGACAGACACAGTTACTTTCGCATTTATAATATTAGTTAGGATTGTTCTACGCTTGCCAGGTTAGATTTCCAGCCAAGCAGATTATATTTTTAACTAAACAAAGATTACATAACTATTTAGTTAGTAGGTATAATTCGTGCACCCCAAAGTAATTACCAAAAAATTCAAAAAAAATTATTTTACCTACTGACGATATACTTAACATTTAAATACCTAACACATTTTCCTGTTGAGACTTTTTTGTCATTTTATTGAATAATCGAAACGGCTTAACATTTTTGGTGAAGTTATGTCGATAAAATGCAAATGTGTGTCTCAAGGCCTCCCCACAAGAACGCTTGTTCCGAAGATTAACGAGATTTAGAAAAAAATACACGTGGCACAATCACGAAGACGGCTGAATGGCGTAGTGGTTAGTGACCCTGACTACTGAGCCGAATGTCCCGGGTTCGATTCCCGAGTGGGGCAGATATTTGTTTAAAGACAGATATTTGTACTCGGGTCTTGGGTGTTGATATTTATTATTTAGTATGTATCTATCTATGTATTTGTGTAGATATATCAGCTGTCTGACACCCATAACACAGGTTCTGCCTAGCTTGGGGTCGGATGGCCGTGTGTGAGATGTCCCCACATATTTATTTATATTAAGTATTGGGAGGCATGGATGAATGGATTACCTATATAATACATATGCTTCAGTTTATACTTAGTTATTTGTGCACAGATTGAAAGACATTCCAAAACTAAATAGTAAACGAAGTCCAACAACTCGTTAGTTCTCCTCTAATCGAAGGTTGGCTGGAACAAATAGCTTTTTGGCAAAAGCCCGCTTTTGTATGCAAATAAATTAAGCCTGCTTGTAAGTTGGTGACTCAGGCGGTAAATCTGAACAACTATTGTTCTACGAATTTTGAAATTCTTTAGTCTTTTGTTAGCTCGTTCTAGTGTTTATGGGGTCATAATTTATTAGTGCACTTACTGTTGACAGATCCGTATATCCGACATACTGAGCTTACTTACTTTATAAGTATGTTTTTTATATTGGTATCTTATTTGTCTATAAAATAAAGTAGCCACAATAATTCGTAGACATATAAAAAACGTGCATGTAGGTACATAATAAACTCGTAATAATTATAATTAGGCTAAGAGCGAGTTATATTTTCTAATTGATGGTTCTGATTATTTTAATCTTACCTAAGTATCAATTTAGCATTATACAGGATGTCCCAGGATAAATTTTTATTATCCATCCGAAAGAAAGTGAAACAACTCGTCATTCTTAGCAATGCGTTCAGTATTTTGATTGAGTGCTTTACATTTAATAGAATGTTTTTTTGTACCTACTGACCTATTCTATTCTATTCTCTGTGGGGGTGTAGGTACCTGCACCTTGCTCTCTCGAGTGGAACCTTTGTGCATATCCCCAAGGTCTAGACGGCCTTCCTAAGCTTGGACCATTTCCCACCACGCTGGTCCACTGCGGGTTGGTGGGTTCACATAATCTAGATGTGCTAAATCTAGATATGCAGGTTTCCTCACGATGTTTTCCTTCACCGTAAGAGCGATGGTATACATTGTACTTAAATTCAGAAAAGAACTCATTGGTACATGTCAGCGCCGGGATTCGAACCCGCATCTCTGGCGTGAGAAGCGGGCGCTTAGCCGACTGAGCTACCACCGCTCCGCCCGCTCCGCTCCGCTCCGCTCCGCTCCTACTGACCTATTTCAAACACTTTTTTCTGCTATGGGGAGTAGAATATTTTTGTTGATAGTTTTCATAAGTTCTAGAATATAAGTACCTCAAAGTAACCTAAGCCTATCTTGAATCTAAATCTCGGAAAGTATAATTATATATAAGTTTAATTGAGGAACTCTAAAAACTAGTCAGCTGACTGGTTCCTAGACCTACAAGTGACCTTAGGTTCAAGTTGCTGGTCTAGTCTAGGTTATTACTAAGTAATATACCTAGGTATGCGATAGTATGCATATTTATTGTGTATTATACCAGCGACTGTTAAAAGTATGTTTGTTTTACTTAAGTATAATGCATGTTATAAGTATACCTATGTCTATATATTTTTTCTGTCGTTTGTTTTACGACATTTTATGTAAGTAAACCTATCTAAAAAATATGTATGGAAGGCAATGATATTTATTTTATTCTTAGTTATTTATAATGATCTAATGTCAGCCTTTCATAAAATCAAAATGACTAGCTGTTCCCGCAAGCCTCACTTTGCCTAAATAAATGTTTTTATTCCTGGATAAATGGCAAGTAAAGTGACATTAAAATTATCATACTCAATTTATACTTAGAAGATTTTGCAATGGGTTTACCCAAAATATGGTTAAATTTCGTATGCCTTATTCACTAAATGAATGAAAAGAAAAAATACAAATAAAAGCCTAGTAATTTAGTCGAGTGGAGTGGAGAGTAATTTAGTTACTAAAGATATTAACTAAAGACACGTTTAGTTAATAAATTAGCTTTAGGTGCCTTTCTAGGTATTAGAAATTTTCTATACCATCAAAAAACCAAGAATTTCAAAATGAACCACGTATTATGGAAATTAAGTTGCTGACGTGCAAACTAGTTTAGTCTTCAATAAACCTTGAAAGTATAGAAAAGTAGAAGAGGTTTTGCCTTAAGATTATCCGTTATTTAGTAATTAACTCGCGACCTTGCTAATGCAATCAATAGATAGATTATTTTCATCACGGCACTAGAATAACCGAAGACTCATCAGTCTTTTGAACTCTTTCGATAGTCACCTCTTTTAATTCCTTCGCCGTAAGAGTTAGTTTTCTTTAAGAAGTTTCTGGATATGTCTTGGACAGTATTAAAGATTAAAGGTAATATTGTTTAATAGTAGCTGTTACCCGCGAGCTTCGCTTTGCCTAAAAATGTTTTCCCGTGAAGAGAGTTCTCCGGGCTCTAAACATTTTCCGTCACCAAAATAAAAGAGCTTTGTTAGGGTTTTAACGGAATTTACATACTTTCTTATATTAGATTTTTTCACGACGTAAGATCCTCTTTAGACTTCGAGGAATATAAAAAATATATATTATACTGGTAAGTAAGTTCTCAAAATTGTTCCAGACGTTGTCATGAGTAATTATAAAATTAAATGTGCTTACCAACACATTTTACTAAATGTTCATTCATAGTATAGATTGTAGGCTGGAGGGCAATTGTATGGTCACGATATCTTGAGTGGATTGTAGACACGTCTGTTAGTTAATATTACTAAGAGAATTGACGTTAAAGAGTTTGCAATAGCATTGAAAATAACCTGATCCTGTGGACTTTGCATTCAGGATGTGCAAATAGCAAGCTGAAAGGGTGACTCAGGGGGTAATTTTGAACAACTTATGTTTTTTTGGATATAAGTTTCATCATCATCAGCCAATAATCATCCACTGCTGGACAAATGCCTCTCCCAAGGAGCGCCACAACCCTCGGTCCTCGGCCTTCCTCATCCAACCACTACCCGCCACCCGCCTAAGGTCATCAGTCCAGCGGGCAGGAGGGCGTCCCACGCTGCGTTTGCCTGTTCGTGGTCTTCACTCGAGAACTCGTCTACCCCAACGGTTATAAGTTTGGATATTAACTTTTGCTGACTATTATATATACGGATTGGGTCTTACTTTCTATAAAAAGGTCGAGCACTTTATACCTCGTTTCATCTAAGATGATTCCTATGACAGTTCACAATTTTCAGAATTACCCACAACACACACAGTTAGACAGTTCAAATTTTTCATACTACTGCGATATCTGTGTCAATTGATTACATTTCATTGCATACGACTCATACTACAATAAATCCATAGACGAAGCCCCAAATTCATAGAGCCTTTTGACGGGTTCCGCTCATCTGGCATAATCTTTATTGACCAAAACTCATTTCGCATAACTCGTATGGTCTAAACTTTTTTGGCCGAACCATCACTTTGCCAAGACTTATGTGGCATAAGGCTCGTTTCGTCTAAAACTCTTTAGGCACAATCTTTAAACACCTAAGTTTCGTTTGCTCAAATTTATGTTCGTCTATACCTATGTATAATCTTGTTTATCCTAATGTTATCTTAATAAATAATATATTAAGTATGTAGTAAATGTACAAATTGTGGTATTTTTCTCCTACATCCCGAAAATCACGATATTGTATGATCAAAAAATCGAAAGTTAACGACCAATATAATTATAACAAACCCCATGAGATCGAAACCTAAAAATAGGTGCGACGACGAGCAAAGCGAGGAGGAGCGTATTAGGTGCACATGTTCATCAAAACCAAAGCGGAGCGGAGCGTTTCCCAAACAGCGGAAACAATACAAGGCACCAGTTTGCGCTATGTAGGGAGACGCTCCGTCAAAGTTAAAGCCAAACGAATATTATTACGCCATAGCATTATTAGGCTATGCCATAGCATTATTAGGCTATTCAAGATTTGGCCATACCATTATTAGGATAAACAATGTTATGCGAAATAACTTTTTACTACACGAGATTTATGCCATACGATTTTCGGCGTAACGAGACTTTGACCAAACGTTACTATGCAATACGAGATTAGGCAAAAAAATCTTATGCCAAAAAAGGTAGAACCCCTTTTGACATTTTACAATAGGCTTAAAAGTGACATTGTGATATACGAATTTCAACTTTTAGACTGACGTAAAGAATCGAAACTCCTGTGTTTCGAAGTCAATTTTAACCTTGTTCTAGATTTACAATAATATAATTTTATTATGATCTATGAACTTGAGGGTTTCCCTAGATTTCCCAAAATTTATAGAATTTCATAATAAGAAAACTCACACCGTCATAACGTCACAGAAATTATCATCGTAGCTGAAACCAGGTAACTATAGTGGCGAAAAGTAGATGTACCACTGCACCTTTGCCTACCTCTTAAAGTACAAAGCGTGTATTTCTTTTTGTTTAAGGTTGCCTGTAAGAGATCGCTCTTAGCGATAAAACCGCCTTTTTTCTAGTTTATAAGTATTTGTCTGTATGTTTTAATATTTGTGGTGACCAATAAAATTATATTCTATTCTATTGGTCCACAACCACCTACACAATTTAAATCTTTATTAAACACGTATGAATATATCATCTACATAAGATATTACAGACGCACATCTCCGCTGGTCCCATATTTGCATTTGACATTTGGCTCGCTGCTGACCTTGGCTGTACACTTCTAGACGAGCAGGGTTCCTCGGTGCAGGGCAGGAAACCATTCGACATTCTTGTGAAGGAATTTTATACCTACTTGAGGCATTCAGACTATGCGGGGACACGCAAAAAGGTTACAAAGCGAAAAGGTTACAGAACTCTTTAGTTTTAGAGTTATGGGAAACTGATTTTGAGTTTTGTGGTCAGTTTTGGCGATTGATCGTTGTAATAGGTGTGTAGGTTAGTAAAGAACCCTGTAATGAAGTTGATTATAGGTGCTAACTACATAATATGAAGTACTTACATAGGTAAAGCATAGTAAATAGAGATACTTACAGAAATATTTTTGTTTGAGCAGTACTGAAATGGTATTTAATGAAACTTCTTAGTTACTTATGGTACTTATCTATAAGTGGTCAAGGAATATCGCAAATACTTAAGTATATCAGCTTAATAATAATAATCAGATGGAGGGATGGATAATCAGATGATGAGATTTACGCTACACAAAGCTACAATTTATAATTATGAAAAATCCTCTCTATACTGCAAAGTCTATTAATATTATAATATCAGATCTATACTAAATTGACAAGTGCTATGTCAGTTTATGTAATATTAATACCCACTTAGATTTGCTCTTTTCAACAGTATCTGAGATAAAAGAATAGGCTTCAGTCATAATACTCATGATACATTGTCCATTTTCCCGCGCGCGGGACCCTTATAAAAAAAACCGCGCCAATTTATGCGCTCGTCTCACACATTCTATGCTCGTTGTTTTTTTAAAACCACATTTTTTAAATCCGGCAACGGTCTAACGTCTTGCGGCCAGTGCGCGAGTGGTCACCGCTGTGGCGCCATCTTGAATTTTAATTCAACCGGTTCTCGATTTATTTAATCGATTCTAGGGATATTCCGAGGACATCATTGATAGGTTAGCTAGATTCTAAGCTGCAGAGATGATTGGCTCCTAATGCTCAGTTCCGATTCTGTGATTGTGCCATTTGGACGTGGTTCGCGGAATATTTTTTCTTTTAAAAAACTTTTTGCGCCAAAGGATGCAGGTCTGTCTGCCAAACTTTTTTTATTTATAATCTGTGTTGCAAGGATTTCTTCGGTATTCAGCCAGGTATATTTTTGATTATTTATTACGAATACTTTGTAGTACTTACTTACTTCACGACTGTACCCAGTACCCACCAATTATAGTAAGATTTCAGAAAAAAAATATTGTCTGGAAAATAATATCCAGACGTCAATAAAAGCATACAGTTTGCATGGTTAGTGAGCCTGACTGCTATGTCGTAGATCACGGGTTCGATTCCCGGCTGGGGCAGATATTTGTTTAAACACAGATATTTGTACGCGGGCCTTGGGTGTTGATATTATAAATAATATGTATCTATCCATGTATTTGTGTAGATATATCAGCTGTCCGATACCCATATTATAGGCTCTGTCTAGTTTGAGGTCGGACGACAGTGTATGAGATGTCCCCACGTTACCTACAATGAATTATGTACAGGAAAAGAACACTTCTTATCTTCTCAATCTCTATATTTTAGGGCCACTTGCATAAACATTAAATCTAGATTTAGTCTTAAATCTCGATTTAGTGTCAAATTTTATATGGATTGACGTTTCTTAAATCGAGATTTGACACTAAATCTAGATTTAAATGTTTGTGCAAGTGGCCTTTAATGTAGGTGTTATTTGTACCTATATATGTACTTTGTAACTAATTTTAATCTAAAACAGATTAAAGTCCTGTTCCTGTTTCACAATATCTGGAAAATGGCTACCTGTGCGATAAAATACATGTATAAGTACTGCAGCTGGTCTTTTATCCAACGGGTAGCTATTACTCAGACATTATGAAACAGGCCCTCACTAACTTATTGGTAAGTTTAAAACCGACACGGAGATTTGTAACCTAAAACCTAACGGCGTTACAAGAACAATACAGGTTAACATTTTAAAAATTAATAATAATATTTGGCGACATCTCACACACGGCCATCCGACCCCAAACTAGGCAGGGCCGGGTATATGGCTATCGGACTGAAAAAAAAAAAAAAAAAAAAAAAAACACCCAAGACCCGAGTAAAAAAAATGTCTTTAAACAAATTACTGCCCCAGCCAGGAATCGAATCCGGAACCTGATGCTTTATTCAAAATGGTATTCATTATTTTTATTACTTAAGCAATTAACCTTGTATCTATTTATTACCATAATTGTCTTTTTATTATTTTTACGATAGTAGGTAGCTAAAGGTATAATGTACATTAGTTATGTATTTACTTACATAATAGCAATTTACACCGTATCCCATCAATGAATTTGAGCACATAATATTGTATCTACAGAATGTTGCAAAAAGGATATCAATACATATACATACATACATACATACATCCTGACGTCCCTCAGCAGGGACAAAGGGCCTTGAGTAGATTTCTCCATCTGGCTCGATCTTGGGCAGCGGCTGCGACTCCTCCCACTTCATTCCCACGACTTTTGCCTCATTCTCCACAGAACGTCGCCAGGTTGTTTTTGGGCGGCCCCGTTTACGTTTTCCGGTTGGCTGCCAGATGAGCACTTGCTTCGACGGGAATTCTTCGGGTCTTCTGAGGGTATGACCCATGCAGCCACCTCCATTTTCTTGTGAGGATTTCCTGTTCGATGGGTTTCTGCTTAGTCAGCCTCCACAGTTCCGCGTTCGTAATGGTTCGTGGCCAGTAAATCCGCAAAATTCGCCTTAGGCATTTGTTGATAAATACCTTGCTGGATAGGTCTTTCCGAACGAACCATGTTTCGCAACCTTATAGTAAGACTGACTTTACGTTAGATTCGAAAATCCTTACTTTTGTACGCCGGGTTGCCACGTCACTTTTGCCGCCATGACGTTAGAGCTCCACACCGGCTTTAACTGGGCAAAAAAGTTTAGGCGGGTTTCGATGTCCATCTCTGTTCCTCCTATTGGGTCACTACTCCCCCGAGATAGGTGAATTTCTCAACCCGTTCGATATCTTCGCCATTAATTTGGAGCGGCTGGTTATCAAGGGAGTAAAGACGCATCTCCTTGGTTTTACCTATATTGATGCGAAGGCCCTCTTTCGCAGCTTCCGTGGCTAGGTCGTTTGTCTTGGACTGAAGGTCAGAACGTTTTGTAGAGACTAAGCACCGGTCATCGGCAAAGTCGATGTCTTCTAAGTCTTTGCCGTGAGACCATGGTAAACCCCTTCGGCATTTGCAGGTCACTCTACACATAACGTCGTCCAGGACCATAAGGAACAGAAGTGGAGACAGTAGACATCCTTGTTTCACACCTGCAGTCACTGGGATGGGATCAGTGAGACGGCCTTTGTGCATCACTCTACAGGAGGACCCTTCATACAGACACTTGATGAGTCCGATGATCTTCTCCGGTATTCCTCTCTTTTTGAGTGTGCGCCATATGCTGGACCACTTCACTCGGTCGAATGCCTTCTCGAAGTCGATAAACAATGTAAAGACTTCACATTGCATTTCTTTGCATTGTTCGAGGATCATTCGGATTAGATTTAGTTGGTCTGTGCACGATCTACCTGGTCTGAAACCACCCTGCTCTTCTCTCAGGTGTGCGTCCACTGCCCTCGCCATCCTATTCAGCAAGATTTTGCACAAGATCTTCGAGCAGACCGGTAACAAATTGATCAATACATATAAGTAGGTACATATAATATGTATGTATATGAGGGGATATCTCACACACGGCCATCCGACCCTAAGCTTAATATGGGTATCGGAATGCTGATATATCGACACAGATACACATTATGTATACTTACATATTCACACCCAAGACCTCTAACTAACCACTACACCATTCTGTCACACCTACCTACTGCGTGATAGTGTGAATGAATCAATGATGTCAGGCGCTTTAACCAAGGCCTTCTAACTTCTCTTTGCTATAATACACACAATATCACACCCAAATATGAATATTATGCCGGCAGTATTACTTCGTTTGCTATTTCACACTTTGTAGTGCCTACGTCATGCGTTTGTACTTCCACAGTGTGCCAATAACGAATATTGTCGACTGTAGTTCATTGGTAATTCGATAGGTGGCACACCGCATTTTGTATGATATCTTGATCAGCGCCACTGTCGGTAACGTTACAAAATAATAAAACGCGTAGAAAAGAATAAGAATATCCAGTAAGCATCCTAACTAATATTATAAATGCGAAAGTAACTGTGTCTGTCTGTCTGTTACTCTTTCACGCCAAAACTACTGAACGGATTTGAATTAAATTTGTTCTACAGATGGTATAATCCCTGAGAAAGAGCATAGGCTACTTTTTCCCACAATTCCCACGGGAAAACTTTTTAATGCAAAGCGAAGCTCGCGGGGACAGCTAGTAGACTAATAATTGGTATATTAGTCTATGGACTTACCTAGCGATCAGATTCGACAATAGTCGTGATTCGCGATTGGCACACGCTTCCAGTTCGTTTACGGTTCGGATTATATAAAATTATAACTGAGCTGGAATGACGAAAAGCGCTTCCCTAGTTCAGCTCTAATATTTGTCACCAACAAATGTCTTCCAGAGTTACATAGACTTCATCATCACGACCCATCACGTCCCCACTGCCGCGGCACTGGTCTTCTTCCAATGAAGGCAGGGTTTAGGCCTAGTCCACCACGAGGGCCTAGTGCGGGTTGGTGGACCTCAACGCAAGCAAGCTTGTTCCTAGAGAATTGAAAAAGCTATTTCTTCCAGACAATATGACAAGTTGATCAAATCTTATATAAAAATGTTGAGACGCTAGAGGTAAATCTCTATATAAAGAAAACCTAGAACGTTTTATATGGAGAGCAAAACTTGCGGGTGTTAAGATAAGTATATCCATGCTACTAATACATACAGAGGTATATAATAGGCGGATCTATGTAAAGGTCACTGACTATATAAAAGAAGATAAATGACAATTAATATTCACGCATTTAAAAATGTATATTTCGTATTAAAATCACAGAAATAACTCGTTTTAGGAAAAACACAGACCTTGAAGAGTTGTCATTTAAACCAACCAAATAATGTCGACCTCTAATCCCCCCCTTATCTTAGACTAGGTAGACCTTTAAGAGGGACCAGTTTATGATGTCAGAGGTCAATTTAAGTTGGTTTAGCGGGTAAAATATGCTAATACTATCCATTTGTAGGCAGACATACAAGTTAAGTTTCTTGAATTTGATGTCTTTTTAGTTTTTTTTTGCGTATTCTGAGTTTGCTCGTTTTTTGGAATCCTTTTTACCCTTTACAGTAGTTGATTAGTGTGATTTGAGAGGATTTTGTGTGAAAATTACGGTTCTAATAAAGGTATTGTTAAATATTTTAGGTTAGTCTAGTGTGTGTTTTGAGGATATTTTAACAGCTAAGTATACTCTTAAAATAAAATTTACTAATAATGATTCTAATAAAATATTGTCTGTACTAGAAACAAAATTGTGCAGAATTCAAAAGAAAATGTCTCTGTAGATAAATATGAATAAGAATAACCACAAATGAACTTTCTTTTTGTCCCCCGTTGAATTCTTTTGTATGAAACTTTTCCTTTATAGCTCGTAGCATTTGCCCATATAATAATAACGTATAAGCAACGATTTTTTTAAACGAACATTCGTATATCATTAATCGAAGAATGTATACATGACTCTATGATATTCATTTAGCAGCAAGCGACATGTCACTTCGAAGTTGCTTCGAAGACACGTCCATAGAAACACCTTTGTACACTTCTGACGAGTCGTGAGCACAAGTTTCGATCCTCCGTTAACGTTGCGTATCGTCAACTGTCACTGTCAAAATGTAAGGCAAAGTTAGTTCCAAAAGTGACATTTGTTTTTTCCATATGTTAGGTGGAATTTCATCAAGCGCTAAACGTATTTTAGTAGCCTGTCATACGTCTGTCAGTTAGTACAAAATGTATTTAAAATTTGATTTAAATACGTTTAGCGTTTGGTAAAAGTGACCCTTCGTGTAGATTCGAAAATAGTATCGAATCCTATGCTCGCTGCACTGCACTGTTGCCCGAGCACAGGATTCGAAACCTCCGTTTACGTTGCGTATCGTCAAATGTCACTGTCAAAATGTAAGGCAAATTTGTTAGTTCCAAAAGTGGCATTTGTTTTTTCCATGTTAGGTGGAATTTCACCAAACGCTAAACGTATTTAGTAGCCTGTCATACGTCTGTCAGTTAGTACAAAATTTATTTAAAATTTGATTTAAATACGTTTAGTGTTTGGTAAAAGCGACCCTTCGTGTAGATTCGAAAATAGTATCGAATCCTATGCTCGCTGCACTGCACTGTTGCCCGAGCACAGGATTCGAAACCTCCGTTTACGTTGCGTATCGTCAAATGTCACTGTCAAAATGTAAGGCAAATTTGTTAGTTCCAAAAGTGGCATTTGTTTTTTCCATGTTAGGTGGAATTTCACCAAACGCTAAACGTATTTAGTAGCCTGTCATACGTCTGTCAGTTAGTACAAAATTTATTTAAAATTTGATTTAAATACGTTTAGTGTTTGGTAAAAGCGACCCTTCGTGTAGATTCGAAAATAGTATCGAATCCTATGCTCGCGCCTCTGTAGTGGTTAGTCACCCTGACTGCTATGTCGAAATTCCTGGGTTCAAACATCGGCTGGGGTATATGTTTGTTTAAAGACCTATTTGTACTCGGGTCTTGAGTGTTAAAATGTATATGATACCTATGTTTTGTATCTATGTAGTATGTCCGATACAGGCTCTGCCTAGCTTGGGGTCGGATGGCCGTGTGTGAAGATGTCCCCCACATATTATTATTTATAATTTATAATAATAATATGTGGGGGACATCTTCACACACGGCCATCCGACCCCAAGCTAGGCAGAGCCTGTGTTATGGGTATCGGACAGCTGATATATCTACACAAATACATAGATAGATACATATTAAATATAAATATCAACACCCAAGACCCGAGTACAAATATTTGTCTTTAAACAAATATCTGCCCCAGCCGGGAATCGAACCCGGGACCTTCGGCTCAGTAGTCAGGGTCACTAACCACTGCGCCATTCGGTCGTCTATTATTATACAACCATGGTGAAAACACCTACTCCAGCTCTATATAAGTATGTAGTATTGGTCACCGGCAAGCTGGAAGAAGAACAACTGCTCGAAGACCTCTCCCTGACCTTGAAGACGCCCCGGGACCTTGACCTAGCCTCTCCTTGGCTTTGTCTGTGTCGTTCACTTCAGACATAGCCTGTTAGAGGTTACGTTAAACCCACGGCTCGACGGTGGGCGGTGAATAACGAAGATACGAAGATTATATGTACATTAAAAGATCTGCACAGAAAATATTAATACTAACCTAACTAACTAAACCAATATTGTTACTAACCCAACTATGGACCAATTTTGTCTGGAATAAAATATATTCTATTCTATTCAAAGCGCGCAGCTTTGAGCGAGCGTGACGTAAAACTTTTGTCAGGTCTTGGCATGCGTGTCTTGTACCCCGTGCTAGGCCTTCAGGGTGGAAGTCTCATCATCCAGATTGGTAATGCGGCACAGAAGAAAAAGGGTCTCGAAAATAAATAAGTATACTAAGTTTATTAAGTTTTTTTTTTAGGCAAAATTCATTTAGGTTAACATTGAACTTAAGTACATAGGTTTTCCCGTGGTAATTCCGGGATAAAAGGTAACCCATGTGTTAATCCAGCTTCCTATAAGCGGAATTTCATCAAAATCTGTTCTATAGTTATTGCTTAAAAGTATAAAATACGTCCATAGAAACTTTTTCTTTTGTAACTAATACTAGTAGGATTAGTTTCTTATTTAATTAACCATAAAAGTCCGAGAAGGATGTTGGGTTGTGGTGTTCAGTTAAGTACCTACTTAAATTGTACAGCAATTGAAAGTCCACTTTTTGTCCAATAAAATACACTGGCGAGCAATGAGACAGTTTCACTGACATAACATCAAATTACTCTTAAATATTTAATAAAAAACAAAATCAAAATATTCACGTTTTTAGTTGGTAATATTCTGATGCGCTGTTGAATGTACTGAATACTGTATTCGGCGTTATTAAGCTAGCATTTTCGGTTTAGGAGTAAATTGGTGCTATTGTAAATATGGAACCATTTCATTTCTCACGAGTGCTGAAAGCATAAAAGTCGTGGAACCGATAAACATAATATCATAATGTAAATCTAAAACAGTTAGCGAGTTAAGAGAAGTATAAAATAGTATACTTAAATACATAGGTACCTATAGTGTATAGTTACATAGTTTACAATTATAAAATATAAAATAAGTATGTAGGTATAACTAATGCAGTTAAGCAAGTCTCGTCTATTCTCGTCTCTGACGTCAGCAGCGGTCGCCCTTGACGCCGAGTGTCAACTTTGACTTGCAACGGGTGACCATGCATTATGTATTATGTGGGACATACAATGAATAATGGTAAAATTGCTTAGATGTATATTGAAAGGTTGAGTGAATGTTTACGCTTATTTTTCTCTCAATTCAGGAGTGAAAAGTGAGTTTTTCTTTAAAAAATATATTGTAAATTTTCTGAAATAGATAGACGAAATAAAAAGCTTCTGTACACGTAAAAAACTGGCACATACAGGATACATACACTAAGGCTGATTTGCACCTAACATTAAAACGTATGTAAAATCTATTAAATTTATTGCTCGCTTGCTTTAAGAGTAATAGCGTCAGAGTAAGGCAGCAATAAAATATGGTTTCATCAATTAATTCATAAACGTCTAGGGTTGACTGGAAGAGATTGCGTTTAGGCGATAAGTCCGCCCTCGTATACTAGTTAAGTTTATTTCTCTTCATCTTTTACTGTACTTAAGTATGTATTTTGTATACAATAAAGTGTTAAATAAACGTCTGGCACACCACTGGATGCGTTCATGCTGTTTTTATCATCACAATGCCATATAATGTTTGGCACGTTGCATTCGCAGATCGTCAGTTACAGAGCGTCTCACACTGCGTTAGCCTAAATATTACAATTGGGACTTTAACATAATATCGCTGGCTCCTGATAGCCTAGTACCGGTCGCAAGACAAGAACGTCAAGACATATAAAAATATGTCTTTACCGAGGCCGCGCGATGTGAGTGAGCGCGACGAAAAACTTTTCTCACGTCTTGACGACTTCCGACCCGTGCTAGGCCTTCTGGTAAAGTATGATACTTTGTACCTACTGACAAGGCTGCGAGTATTTGTATTGTCCGTAAATACAGTATGAAATAATGGTCACTCTAATCAAACGGACAAATATTTCGTAACGGCTGCGATGGCCCTACGTGGGCTGAGTTTTGATCGCAGATTAGGTTTTAACTATACTTTTGGAGTTGTTGCTTGGTTTAATAATTTGGCTTGCCTAATGTACCTACCTAGTATCTACCTATTTG